>NC_089752.1:7753000-7793000 GCF_040412425.1 Macrobrachium rosenbergii
CATTTCCTTATAATTGGCGGAAAACGTATTAAAAATATTATGATATCAGTTTGCTTGTATGCTGCCATTTTATTTTACCTTGAGTCTTTTCCATTGACGCGGGTGGCCCAAAAAGGAGTCAACCTTCCACTTCCGAGTTAGTATTCTGAATGAAGTTGCTGGCCCCATGTCATTTTTCATTCTACTATGTAACTAAACTGCTTAGGTACCAGAAGCACATCTGTCTGCAAGTTCCCTCAGATCTTAATGGATTATCCTCCTCTGGAGGTTTACCAGGACTATCTCTCGGGGTTAATGATACTGTACTGCAGGTTGCTCCATGCCGCTTTGTCTTGATATTTCCAGTGCCTCTGCAAGGTCAGCCCCTTACACAGCAAGGACAAAGTTTGTCTACATTTCAATGCCAAGTAAGTCCACTTTGGGTGTGTCCACTTTACAGTAAAACGTGTCATAAAAACATGCCCGTATCTTACTGCACACACTCACAAAAAAAGGTGAATATAATTTAACGACTTATTAATAGTCCTAACCAGTCCTTCAAACAATTATCCCACACTGGCCAAGATTCATTCTCCACTTGCAGTTACTGACTTGTTTTCAACCTGTCTGTGATATGTATGCAATAAGTTGCCAACCTCTGCTTGTCATGCTTTACTGCAGTGTGGACTTCTTTACACTGGTACTGTGAGTAACACCAAAAACCTTTATGACAACTTACCGCATAGCAAGGGGTATTCATCATTTACTTTAGTATCACGTTGCTGAATCAAGAGTTGAATCTTTTTAGGTAGAGCTTTTTTGCTTCCTTAGCTTGTTTCTATTATGCTTGATACAGAGAAAATAAAAAGCATGGATTTTACAACAAACGTGTCTCTTTAAGTTCACTGGATGAGTACCGTATCCCAAATCCAAGGTTGTACATCTATACTATATTAAGGATTATTGTAGTGCTAGTCTCTAGGCACTTGTTTGAAAGTTTGTTGATTATTTATAAACTCTATGATCTACAGTATTTACAGGACTCTTGTCAGGTGAGTTAGGCCTCAGTCTTGACTCAAACCACAGAAATTTTCAGACTAAATTTCCTTGTAGCAATTCAATCCGTTATTAGAGCACGAGGGTAACCAAAGTGCGCAACCTTGTTGACAGTTATCTATATCCACTTTATTGGACACTCAGTTTCTTGGAGGAAATGCATGAGCAGTTAGTGTAAGTGCCCATTAAAACCAAATAACTACCTCCTATGAATTAATGGCAAGAACCATGTGAGGATTACGTCAAGGTTGCTCTAGTAACATCTATAGATGGTAAGCAGGCTGGTTTGTTTTGGAGCTCAGCATACGTAAGCAGGGTCAAAGTTAACTAATCAATGTCAGTGTCTATTCTGGCAAAGTTAAGAGCTGTAAATGCTACTTATTTCATTCATCACATTCTGAAGTGATCCAAGTTTAACCCTTTCAGCACGGTACGGCTGGCAGGAAAACACTACCTCAAACGCAACATAATTAAGAAAATCTCAAAGTGTCAATAACAACCAAAAATAACAGTAGACCAGGATTTGGTCCTAATTTACCTCTTGGAACTATGCATCAAGGCCTGGGTGGGAAAGGCTGATTGAATGATCGGCTCTTGCAGAATCTTGGGAATCATTTACCAAGATCCTAGTAAAACCTCAGTGTGTTAAAGCAAAAAATTCTTTAGTTTCTTGAAAGTTTTGACATTCATATTCTCCACTTGTGCACATCATAACTTGGTAACCTAATACTTCCTTGATATGAGGAGCTGAGCTGCAAGCTGTCTTGAAAGTACATACCATTTTGATATTCACCCCTTCCTCATCCCTGTCAAAACCTTGTTTCTTGCTATTGATGAAGTCATCCAAGGTCAACCGTCTAGCAATACTCATCCTTGTAGTAGTACTGGCTTAATTCAAGTGCCCACCCCTCCAGATGGTCTGCTGCTAAGCATTTATACACTGTCACTTGGCAACTACTGTTGACATTGCATCTGACCCAGTATCGTCAGAAGTACTTCCTGAATGAAAGTGGAACTAGCTATGAAGGGAGATCTCTAATTTTATGCAAACGTGCCAACACTTTACCAATAGTAGGGTTGGTCGTGTGGTCCAATGTTCTCATAGTGTTAGTTGCAAACCACTATAGCAGTTATATAGTTGTGGACCAAACGGACACTCCCAATAACTTCTTATTGTTTACAAGGATAAGTGTATGCAGTAAACCCACTTCAAGGTCATAACTGCCCTGCAAAAAACCACTCAATACACCTGGGATATTTTATACAATACTAACCTTTACATCCAGGGAGTTAAGAGATTCTGTTAATAAGAATTCACTAGCTCTTAAAGGTCTATTCTACTGGATATACAGTATTGCTAAATAGACAGGGAAAGTCTCGTGATAAATTTTAAATCTATAAAACTTCAGGAACATGTTTTCAACCTGAGAAGGCCATGCATTTTTATTTTAAATTTTGTGCTGTACAGTCCTGAGGGGTCTAGTTTCTTTGAAAATAAATCTCTGGCTTGATTCATACCGTAGCATGACTCCTTAACGCATTTGTAAATATACTAACTTAACTCCTGAAATTTATATTAGTTCAGAAGTATTCACTAGTAGCCAATCTCAAAGACCGGTGATTGTTCCAGCTCTTCCGAGCACCATCTTTTTACTTTAATTTATATTCTTGCTCAAGTACCTAAACAAAGCTCTTACCAATTCTTGAACATCTAGACTCTACATCCATTTCATATAACCAGAATGGTTTCCATAATTCAAGATCTAACAGAGACTTTTATAATGTAACTCTTTCTTGAGATATTTTGACAATCATAAATATTTCTGAAGCAGTCAAGCAACCTTGTATAAGCGTTTCATCTAAGGATGAAAAACTGCTGCTTTTTCCCAACTTGTAATTTTGTCCCTCAGGGTTTTGTTTTCTCACATATCCCTCTTTCTCGGTATAATAAAGACTTTATGCATGCAATTCATGTTGTATATACCGTATGCTTTTGTCAATTATTCAACCATCAGTACCTCCTTTATCTTCATGCATCATCTGTTGTTTCAAGTGGTTTTAAACTGCTTTTTCTTCACACCTGAACTTATCGTAATATAAATTTGAATGGGAGGAAGTATATAATTTGTAAAAATAAAAGTTCAGTTTCCTTTCCTATTTTTACCACTTTCTTACTGTATTCTCCCATTCAAGTAGGTGTTAAGAAAATAATGAAATCTCATTTTCCCGCAATCACGGCTTTGAGGAGTAACAATTCTTCAAAACTGGTAAGAAGAATCACAATTCCCATTGCTAAATTCACTCGTAAAGTCTTATAACAAGTATTCGGTTGTATATTTTTATTCACTTACATAAGTACTACTTCAGATCTGGAATTCAATGTTGCCAAATTCAGTTTAAGAGTCCCCAACAACTGGAAATTGAAAAAAAAGCAATAAAAATTTTCCGAAAACCTACAGTTTTTACCATTGATCCGGGGAGTACCGCCATATGTTGGCCTTACTTGTTATTTGGAATATGCCTTTCAAATGGGATCTATTTAGGTGTATTCTTCTAATCAAAGACCCTGACATAGCTTTCTTCTATCTAGATCATCTTCCTCTCTCTTCAGATACTATTTATTGTTTGGTTTTATGACAAGACGGAGAGTGTCTTACCTGAATATGCGGTGATTTAATGCCTGTCAGGCCTAAACATTCCATACTTTGCTCACGGAGAGCAGTTGTCCCTAAAGACTGCCCACTTTTCAAAGGCATGTCTACGATCTCCTAAGTTAAACCTCTCTCCTAAGGTTTTTTCGAAGTCAGAGCATCGAGGCGACTTTCTATCAACCTTCACATTAACGACGAATTAAAAAACACCTCAGTACGTTGTAAACCTGCACTGAGTATCACGGCTGCTCCTGTTCAAAAGTTTTCTGAAATTCCGAAATATGAAAGACAAACAAGATTTTGGCGTTAATCTAATTCAAGAGAAAATTATAACTGCTAACGGACACATGCTAATTTTCTGAAAAGTTGGCACAGACAGAAAATGTTCTTTACACCAACTTTTCTTCAATAAATATCTCTCCCAAGGATTTTGTTAAACATGGTTGAGTAAGCTAGAACTGATGACAGCGTTCTTTGCAAGATGGCCTTTAGTGGTTCAAATAATCATGTAACTATTTTTCTTTTTTTATCGCTGTTACTTTCATTCCTTCAAGAGCGGTATAGGTATTATCTGCTGTCTACAGATGAATATATGGGTCTCGGCTGTATCATCGGCGCCTTTTAGTAAGGTTATTCTTGAAATCTTAAGTTGTTCTCACACCATCACGGGCACTGGCTCTCGTAAGAAAGGGTGGCCTAAGAATTCGGTTGCCGAATACTTGCAACGATTCTCTTGCCCTTTATACGGACTGGTTATTAATTTCACTTGGCTAAGTTATCACTCTCTTCGTTGCTCAGTTTTCATTCCTGCATTCCATGAAATCTTTGTATTTCAAAAATTTCATTTTTTCAGATTCGTGTTTCTTTTTTGTGTTCTGTAAAAGAAAACTATTGTGCCGGCTTTGTCTGTCCGTCCGCTCTTTATTCTGTCCGCACTTTTTTCTGTCCACACTTTTTCTGTTCGCCCTCAGATATTAAAAAATACTGAGGCCAGAGGACTGCAAATTGGTATGTTGATCATCCACCCTCTAATCATCAAACATACCAAATTGCAGCCCTCTAGCCTCAGTAGTTTTTATTTTATTTAGGTTAATAATGTTGCCATGTAGCCGTGCTTCTGTAACGATATAGGATAGACACCACCGGGCCGTGGTTAAAGTTTCATGGGCCACGGCTCATACAGCGTATAAAGCCACCAAAAGATATATCTATTTTCGGTGGCCTTGATTATAAGCTGTACAGAAAACCAGATGGCGCCGAAGAAACTTCGGCGCATTTTTTACTTGTTTATTTTTTGCCTTTTATGTTTGTCTTTATTTTACTTTTGGTCTTCATCCCCCCCTCCCCCATCTCTTTATGTTATGTTGACTTTTTCTCATGTAGTTAAGTGTACCTTAGTTTAACCAGACCACTGAGCTGATTAACAGCTCTCTAGGGCTTTGGCGAAGAATTAGAACTTATGTTACGTGGCTAGAACTAATTGGTTACCTGGCAGCAGGCCTATAAACACTGTGGAATCGAACCACATTTTAAAGAGAAATTAATTTCTATCACCAGAAATAAATTTCTCTAATTCTTCATTGGCCGGTCGGAGAATCGAACGCAGGCCCAGCAGAGTGCTATCCGAGAACGATACCAACCCGTCCAATGAGGAACTTCCTCATGTAGTAAATTTTACGTTGTGAATATATACCTTTCCCACCGAGTTGATCTTCGCGCATGTAATCGTCTTTTTTGTTTTTCTTAGAATGTTTGGTTGCATTATGTCCACCATCGTCATCTACTCCTCCTCCTCTTTCTTTCCAGTCCTCTCCCCCCACCCCCGAGAGTGTATACCCCCGCAGGTACCATTACTTATAGCAACTAATAAACCAAAAGTGCAATTAACCGCCTTTGACCTGCATGTTAATTAAGGCATAAGGCATATCCCAGGGCCAAAAGCCTCGCTAATTAACATTGCAATGATTATCGTTGGCTCGAGTCATAATTATCGGGGAAGTTTATGATAAATAAGATTTAACGATCTTGGTGTTTTTCTCGCTAAAAATATCGCTTAGTGAGAATTATATCAGGTCTCTCCCCTTTTTCCCCGACCAAAATGTTTTCTTAACCGAGCCCTAAAATTCTAGCGCGTGTGAGCAAGGCGTGCAAAAGCTTCAAAATTGCATTTTACCTTCTTAGTTTGGAGGAACCTAATGGTATATAAAGCCCCCTTTTTTAATGTATTTTTTTTTCATTTTCCTGGGATAATTCTGGCCTATATATGGTACGCTTTTAAAGACGACAAGTCTTACCTCTCTAATGAATGTTCGCGTAATTTATCCTTTTAACCCTTCTTCTGGAATGTATGATATAAATATGAGCTAAAAGAAATCAGTCATGCAAGTTTTCCGGACTGAAGCGAGAAATTACACGTTGCTGTCTTATACTGCTCGGAATTGCAGTTGTCTTTCCTGTCTTATGTAACGAAACTGTGCAACTTGACTGTAAAAAAAGCCTTCAGCATTTTAATATCTAGTTAATTTTCATATTCCGTAGCTTTCCTGTCTTATGCAACCAAACTGTGCAACATGACTGTAAAAAAGCCTTCAGCATTTTAATATTTAATTTCTCTTCACAATCCGTACGTTTTATACGTTTAACTGTTGTTTTGTTACAAGAGTTCTTGGCTTTGTTTCTTCTGAGATTCATTCACTGCATTTACTCCTGAAATTCAAGCGATATTTGTACGCGTGTCTGTGTGTGAACACGTTGTATGGCCTTTTCTCTCGTAACTTCAACTTTCCTAATTCTCCATTGCTTGAAGACAATCTCTAGCCGTGTTGGACATCCCATTAATCTCACTCCTTAAACTTTAAACACAAGATGTGTAAATTTACCCATAAATGTACCATTTTTAAATTTGCGTTTACCAATATTAATTTCTCATGCCTTTGGAAATATGATTGTGCCATTATTCACATACTTACTGACTGCTAATCTATCAGAAGTCTCTTGACCCAAGTGGTGGGCTTAATGCCATTTCACCCAATTTTAAACTATGAGAATATCTTATTTGAAAACATTTTCTTCAACTCCAAATTACCTCTAGACATGTGATTATGGGTCAGGATTTTACTGGATGGATTACTTGATGCCAAACACAACGTTTTATTAAAAGCAGGATAAGATGAACTACAGACTAGTATTTAATGAAGAGTAAACCAAGCCGTGGATACCGCGACCAGTGGTTCATCCTTCACTATGGTATACGACCTTAATGCTTTATTTATAGGGAATACATCAATGCCGCTGACATATTCCTCCAGGACAATAAAAAAAAAAGCCAATAAAAAACAAAGAGAAAGAAAGAAAACGGCCTATTACCAAATGTAGTGGGCGTCCCTTTTCGCTGAACCATCACACAGTCCGAAGCGATTTGCTTACATTTTCATCCAGACTTCAACAATGGCTATGACATGTTGCTCTTGCAGCCCCCTAACAACCTCCAACAATAGGCGAACATCCTTCGTGACTGCTCTTAGACAATCCTTCGTTCTCATGCCCTCCCTTTCCCGCTGTGCCCTACCCAAACCCCTTCTTTCCACCACTCTCCTCCTCCCCCTCCTCCTCAACATTTCTCCTCCCACCTCATCACGGCCAAAGGCTTTAACTAACAGCTGACTCTCGCTCAAGTATCTATTTAGGGTAAGACATCTATTATGGCTTCAAGAACAACAAAAGAATCCACGAAATAATTTCAGATCCGCCCGACTTCACAAAAGGGCCCAGAGAGAGATGACCACCTATTTAATTATAATAAAGATGAAGAGCACAAAAGCGTTCGAGATTCCCCCAGTAAAGGTTCCCTTATAATTAAGTCGATACCGCCAGAGCTTTACGATAAGCCGACCCTCGGCCATCGCCGCGTCTCGAACCAAGCGACAAGGATCTCATATACACTGTATCCCCTCCCACCGTTCCCCCCACTCCTACCCGTCCCTTTGCACTCTTCCACTACCGGCAAACATCCCCTACCCCCTTTCCCCTCTCTACCCGTCTTGCAACCTTCCCTCTACCGGCGACCCCTCCCCTTTCCCCTCTCCTACTCCAAGGTGAATCCATCCTTCTGGAAACAAGAGAAGAAAGGGCAAAACACGAGCATCTTATTTTTCTTATTTTCCGTCTCTCTCCTGGTTGGGGGAACTACTTGTTAGTCGGCAAAATAAATTCCTCCCTTGGTTTCACAACACTCTGTCAGTCATTCCTCGCTCAGAAAATTGGAAATCATTTTTCTCTCTCTCTCTCTCTCTTATATCTCCCTCTCTCTTATATATATATATATATATATATATATATATATATATATATATATATATATATATATATATATATATATATATATATACATACTATATATATATATATTAAAAAGGACCTCATTCAAACTGGATGGTATCTAATGGAGTATCCATTCACAAAAAGTTACAAACTTTCTTGGACAAACAGTCCACATTATCAGAATATCCGCACAATCCTTACATTGTACGAATACTTGATAATGTGAACTGCTTCCAATCAAAGCTTAAAATCTGAACTGATAAACTCCATTAGATACCATCCAAATCGAATGAGGTCCTTAGTAATTCTACTAATGCACAGAACAATTGTGTATGTGATAAAGTTATATATATATATATATATATATATATATATATATATATATATATATATATATATATATATTATAAATATAATTCTATTTTCTTGCTGATTATTTTTCCTAACACTCTCTGCACAAGCTGCTCTGTTATTTAATGAGTAGTGAATATTTTACCTTTCTGTATACTACGATGCACTTTACACCGCTCGATACAGACCTTCATTTCCCTAAGATTTTGAAATGCAAAATATTCGTACGTACTATTCTTTGTGTGATGGAATTTTCTGCTGCTCTTGTTCAAATTAAATATACTACAAAGTATGTCTCCTAGACAACATTCGTACCTAAATCAAATAATAATAATAATAATAATAATAATAATAATAATAATAATAATAATAATAATAATAATAATAATAATAATTGTCCAAGCACTACAAAAATTTTAGTTGTTTTGTATAGAAGTGCAATCAGAAAAGTACGTAACTTCAGCACGTCTGGGGCGCTCATCCACACCCACCCCACCCCTGGGCATTTTGGCGGTTGGTGACGTAGGACTGACCTAATAACAACTGATACCCTTGAACCTTTATGCTGTCCCACAGCCACTGTATCGTGGTCACACGCACTGGTTTTGGGGCAATCTATATGATAATTAGCCGCCCTTTAAATGACAATATGCGCATCAATCGGTATAAAAGAAGATCAATTCTAAAGGTAGCCTACTGCAGCGCTAAAACCCATTAATATGATACCCATTAGGACGAAATTTTAAGATGATACATATAAAAAACATTCAAAATATCTATAGTTTTTATAGGCGGTTCTACCGTTTCATTTCGGGTAAACTAATCTATTTTCTGTTTTGGAGACCTGTAGCTAATCTATTTTCTCTTTTGGAGACCTGTCTGTCCTGAGGAAATATCTTAATTCTTTTATCCTTACGTGTTTTGAAAACTGTTCCCCTGTGTGGTCTCTATCATCCTACAATAGTGAAATTCACCAGAAAATCACTTTCAATATAACATGTAACTGATTTAGCCTCTTGGTACCTCCCTCTCGGGCCAACTCACAAGCACAGCTCCTTCAGTGGCCAACTTAACCAAGGAAATTGAGAGAATAATAAGCCACTGAATAAACTTTCCTTTAATGGCTCCATTTTCTGAAATTAGGATATGCATTGCACCAGTAATCTTCTCTCACGATAACTAACGCTAGGAAGGAAGTGCCGTGCAACATGCCTGTTTTACTAATAAGCAGTGCGCCATTACTCGCATAAGGAGGTTATATGAAAAGAGATGTCACAGGAAGATGAATAGAGGTAGCTAATATAAATTACGACAGAGAGATAAGCACGTAATTATTTTATAGTGTTCCATTCAGTTTTGAATGCACTGAGTTGTAAAGCCAGGTTTACCGAAGTTTTTGTACTAATTGCATTACACACACACATTTATACATATATATACATATATATATATATATATATATATATATATATATATATATATATATATATATATATATATATATATATATATATATATATATATATATATATATATATATATAAAGAAAGAGAAAGAGAGAGAGAGAGAGAGAACGTGTATCTGCACAAAACATCCATACACACACACAAACATACACACACACACATTATATATATATATATATATATATATATATATATATATATATATATATATATATATATATATATATATAAGATCCTTTGCCTCTGAGCCTACACAGGCCCAGGAGGACTTTAATATATATACACACGCGCACGCACACACACACTAGTTGACCAATCCGGCACTACCCGGGAAAAGTCTGAATGACAACTGATAAACTCTCTCTCTCTCTCTCTCACTCTCTCTCTCACTCTCTCCTCCTTAACACATCCTCTACTCTCTCTCTCTCTCACTTCCTCTCCCTCTCTCTCACATTCTATATTTCACCCCTTCTCCCCCCGCCCTATCATGGCTGAACTTGGCCATAAAGGGCATCGGGAGTGTTACTATTCACCTCAGTGACCTCGAAATCTATGGATTAGAAAAAAATACCTGTCATTTTTTACTTTTTATTTTTCACCCCTTCTCATCCCTACTTCCTATCGGGGTTGAACTTGGGCTTACAAGGCATCAGGAGTGTCACTATTCATCTCAGCAACCGCAAAAACTATGGATTAGACACTAATATCTGTCGTTTTCAGTTATTTTTACATGTCACCCCCTTTAATGTCAGTGATGTCTTACCCCCACAGTATTCTTTTCCAGATAGTAAGTCATATGTATACCGAAATGAGGTATGATAAACCCGTAGAGTTAATTTAGTTACTAAGTCTACAGGCAGAACCAGCCCTGTTTCAGGGAAGCCCTTCCCACCCCCACCCCCTTGGGTGCCATTTAGTGCTGGTGATGTCTTACCATCAAAGTATTCTTTTCCAGATAGTAAGTCATATGTATACCAAGTTTGGATGAAATTGCTTAATGCATGTCAGAGTTATGATGGAACATACAAACATACATACATACATACACACATAAATACATACATACATAATATATATATATATATATAATTTTGTCACTTATAAATGCAACTTTTTTACATTCATAAAAAAGCCACAGCTATTTTCTAATATCCGATTCACTTCACCTTAGTACACCCAAGGAGAACTATTACTAATAAGTGCTTAGTCACCTGGAGGATTCGAACTGTTGCCTGGTTAAGAAACAACTACTGACAGTGACTGGCCATAGAGCCATCTTGATGGCTCAGTGGTCAAAGTCACTGTTTATCATTAACAAGGTCACAAAGCAGCGCTAAAGTGAAAACCAGTCATACAAACTTCATAACTTGAATCTCGAAATTTCTGTATACATTGTAAACTGAGAGAAGGGCAACACAATCGCCCAAAAACTAAGGAGCACAGGATTACGTTTAGCATGGGCATTCACAACGCTCTGCCAACATACGATCAAAACTTTTACAGAATATGGGCATTATTACAAATGGGTGGTGATCAGCGGGGCTAGAGTTACCTCAACAACACTCACCTAACAGAGTACCCCTCAAAATTCTCCATGTAGAAAAAGTACCCCTTCTAGCTAACTTATGAAAAATGATGAATAACTCAGACTCAAAGAAATCTGCGATTTAGTATCTTATTCCTCTGCTTATAGTCAAACACATCAGCCAAGAGGATTACTTTTTCCAGAGGACAGTGTGTAACAGTCAAACAGTTTAAACATAGGGAGAGATTGTCGAGTCCACCAGAACGGTAAGATTTGAGAGTAGCTTGCCATTTATGATCCTGGGTTGCACCAGAAAGGGTTTCTTTTACAGTCAATTGTATTAATTTTCAGCTGATGCACAAACTCTTAAAGCCACAGCTCCTAGCAGGATATAATCATTACATGCCAAATTAGATCTTTTCGTTTTCATAAGTTATAACTCTCCTGTTCTGCTAAATAAGAACATACACAATCAAGATAAATCTTACTCAATTCCTCAGAGTACTCTCCTTGGGTGATGTTTACCATTTTCCTATTAAAACCAACTCCATTCTTATCCTTAAGCCCTTCTCTGATAAGTCTGCTAAGTCATCCACGCCAATGAGCCCTATATTTATACCATAAATATTTTCTGGAGGTAAATTTACCCATCACTAAAGGCAGAGCGCATCATTCGCATTCCTAAACCCATTATGAGGCGAGAAGTTTGCCACACTTCCAATGCAAGAGAGTCCCATTTTTGTTCATAAGTCAATATCTCTTGTATCTAATGCCAAATGCTCTTAGTCCTTTCCTAAACCACCCTCAGCTTGTTAGTTAGTCTCCCAAGTTTCCCATGCTAATCACCTCCATTCTTGTTTCACTGCCATTTTTAGGTGATAAGTTAGCAAATCTGAAATGCCCAGACGCTCCATTATAGTTTCCAATGCCATTCTAGACCTACTCTTCTTCCTAAGTTATGCAGCTATCAGCTGAGAATTCTGCCTTGTATCCAGAGACAATTGGTCCCATCTTGTTTCTAAACCATTCTTAGAAATAAGTTTGTTTACGGCCTTCAGTGCCAAACACCCCCATCATTGGTCCCGAATAATTCTTTCTACTTGGTGCCCATAGCTAAAGAATTCTATCTTGTTGTGAAGCTTCCAATCTGACAACTCTGCCTAGCCTTCAATATCAACTAGTCCTATTATAGTTCTTAACAACTGCTCTGCCTGGTCTCCCGTGCCAAGTGGTGCCATTCTTTTCCTAAAATAAATTTTAGTTAACAACTTTGCCATGTCCAAAATGCCAAAATTCCCCAGATTTTGTCCCTAAACCATTTTCATGTGATGACTGCGCATCTCCAATAATAAAAGCAACATCCTTGTTCATGAACCATTCTCATGCGTTTCATTAAAAACTACAGCTGCTTTCAGCAAAATTTAATTCATAATAAAGTCTCTTCTTTTCTAATGATTCCTTTTTCCGTATGGGGACGATCATGTAATATTTGTCCTATATTCATTTCATGAATATGATGTGCAAAGCTTTTCGCTATAATTACGTGGCGAGTGCACGCGTGACTTGGATTTAATCCTATGTGAGTTCAATCC
Organism: Macrobrachium rosenbergii; assembly: GCF_040412425.1. NCBI lineage: Eukaryota > Metazoa > Arthropoda > Malacostraca > Decapoda > Palaemonidae > Macrobrachium > Macrobrachium rosenbergii. Next base: position 7,765,941 of record NC_089752.1, read on the forward strand.
CCTATCACGCAGCCGTTGAGATTAAAGAAAAGAACCACTGCACTCCATAAGCAGTTGCTTGGTTCATGCAGGAGAGGCGCCAGCTAACCAACGATGAATAACGATGCAGGGTTTTTTCACGCCTGCCACCTCAGCAGAAACAGACGTAAAACTGCTTTTTAATTCAGTATCTCTGACTTTCAATGAGACTATGCTGTGCTGAACTGCACTAAAACGTTAGGTGCCAAATTTTGCTGTTTGTATACATAAGTGTATATTCATATCAATAAAATGAAAACGTTCCCGAATGTGTCTACACACACTCCCGTTCGTGAAATGAATATGAAAATTATTATGTGGCCATTTCTAGGTGATAACTTGTCTGGTCTTCAGTGCCAAACAGCCCATTTCGTGTTCCTTAGTCATTCTTTTGTGATCATTTTTCCTGGTGTCCAGTGCAAAACACCCGTTTTTCTCAGATGATCTTTGATTCATCTTTAACACTGTCATACAGTCACACTCTTGTTCCTAAGCTTCTGTCAGGAGATCATACTGATGGTATCCAATGCAAAGCAGCCACATTCTTGTTCACAAATGAATCCATGTGCCAAGTTTGCTCAGAGCCAAATTCTTGTGCCCAAAGGATTTCGAGATGATACCCCTGCTAGCTCTCCAAGACCGACAGCTGTAATATTTTCCTGGGCCTCTGCAGGCTCATAGGGCAGGGGCTGATCTCCTGTTTCTTAGGCCGACAGCCAGTGGGGGACAGGTCCCGATGCCTATGACACGCAGCCAGTGTGTCGCTAGGGGGTTTGCAAGCAGGCGAGTCAAATTCTGATAACGATACATAACCTGAACGAGGTACTCTGCAAAGCGATGACAAATGGATTAATATCACATGGAATTGGAACTGGATTATAAAATTCAGGCCAAAGGCCAAGCGCTGGAACCTATGAGATCATTCAGAGCTGAGAATAATGCTGAAACAATTGTTACGAGAGGGGGGGAAAGTAAGATGGAAGAAAGTGAATATGAACGGTGGTTTAGTAAAAGGAGTGAAAGAGGCTGCAGCTAGGGGGAAAGGACGCTGCAAAAAACCTTAAGTAATGCCTACAGTGCACCATTTGAGCTAACCCCCTACGGGAAATATGAGATTAGTATTTTGCTTAAATCGCCCATCTTAATACACTGACCACACTTTTACTGCTTTCGTGGACTAGAAAAGGAGCAAAATCCAGAGAATTCTGCGAATAAAAGAAAAACTTTAGCATTCAAGTAAACAAAAATACACCATAATATGACGGTTCGTATCTCACAGTGAACGAAAAATCAAAAATGAAACCATATCTGAGAAACTTCGAACCTCAATCAGAGTTAAAAAAAACAATTATCTTTGAGAAGTTTCGAAAGAGTTTATTAAAATAAGACCATATTGAAAAGAAGACTTCAGGCCTCAGTAAATGTGACTTTTTCGCAAAGCTCCGGAACGTCGAAACAAAAATGATTCACCACCAACACAATACACCACGTGACCACAAGACAACTGATTTTTATCAAAATGATAATAACCTGGCGCCGCAACCTTCATACCAAGTTTACAAAAGAAGAAAAAAATGTCGCTACGCAATACAGCATATGTCACAACGCAGTATGACCACTGAAGAGTGGGAGTATCAGAAGTCTTTGCCTCACAAAAATGTCTCAAGATACCGGTTACCAACTCTTTGTTCTCGCAGGTGGTCGAATGTAACACGTGTGTGAGCACGAAGACGCAAATACCCCGAGAGTTTGTGAAGAATTCCTATACGTCGCTTCATCAAAGTCCGTTCACCCTTTATCACAATCCACAGCTGTCTAGTGACGGGAAGTATCAATATACAGATATTGGCCACTGCGCGTATGCAAGCGCGAGGAAGATGAATGATTATTTTGAGCCCTATTCACCGCACCAGTGATATGAAAGAATACTTAGAGCTTTGTTTATATCATTTCACAAAAGATGCGCCAGAAAGAAAAAAAAAAAGTATATCTTAGTTTAACCAGACCACTGAGCTGATTAACAGCTCTCCTAGGGTTGGCCCGAAGGATTACATTTACTTCACGTGGCTAAGAACCAACTGGTTACCTAGCAAGGGACCTACAGCTTATTGTGGAATCCGAACCACATTATGACGAGAAATGAATTTCTATCACCAGAAATAAATTCCTTTAATTCTTCATCGGCCGGTCGGAGAGTCGAACGCTAAGCCAACAGCATGCTATCCGAGAGCTCTACCCACTCATCCAGTGAGGAACTAGAAGCGCCAGAGAGAGAGAGAGAGAGAGAGAGAGAGAGAGAGAGATTTCAGGCTGTATCCATTATTTCAGTTAGTGTGACCTAACATTTTTTCCCCCGTAATTTTTCGATAGGTACCTTGATGCTGAAGTGTGCCGGGAAGGACTGCATTATGTAAAAATTCTGTGATCTCAGAGGAAGATGAAAACTCCATTTCAAGCCGGCGCCTCGCTAGATCCCTCGATACACCGAGCAAATTTGGACGAGTCCGTATATTAACGAATGAACTGAAGAAACTCGCCAAATGAAAGTTTTGGCATTTTCTGCAGAACCTTGCGAAATTCCATATCAGGATAATCATATCAGCTTTGAAAGCAAAAAGGCATGAGATAAAAAATGTATATATAAATGTATGAGCATAAAAATTCACGCTATCGTACAGAAAGAAATGTTTGCATGCACATGCAAGAGAAATAAACTGATTTTCATAGCCCATATCGAGATAATCATACCGGCTTTGAAAGCAAAAAGGCATGAGATAAAAAAAATATATATATAAATGTATAAGCATAAAAATACACGCAATCATATACAAAGAAATATTTACATGCACATGTAAGAGAAATAAACTGATCTTCATAGCCCAAGGATTAATTACATAATTGACGATATGTGGTGACTAAAATAACTGGAGAGGGGAAAAAATAATACCGGATAACACCCATACAACAGAGAGAAGCAGACAATACAAACCATGAAAGTATATAAAAACTCCCAAACTTATAACATAAATGGAAGCAAGAAACTTACAGAAAATAGAGAAAGAATTCGCAAAAAAGGCAAAAAAAAAAAAAAAAAAGTTACTCTAAAGAGAGAACAGTTACCAAAAAGAGAAAAGACATATCCGAATTTTTTGGGAATGGCGCTCCTAAACACAACAACCAGAGAGAGAGAGAGAGAGAGAGAGAGAGAGAGAGAGAGAGAGAGAGAGAGAGATAAGGGAGTGATGGAAGACGTGCAGAGTCGCAACATGACCGCTGTCCGACACCCGCTGTGAGCCCTCCGCCAGGCGACAGCTTGCCGGGGTCGGGGCTGTGGCTGCGACACGAAACTCGCCTACGGATAAAGCCGATAACGGCATGGATACCCTGGGACGTATAAGGGAGGGGGAGGGGGGCATCTCTGTGATACCCGAGGAGCACGGGGGTGGCGGGGTGGGTAAGGGAGAAAAGGGGACTTCGGATAAAAAAAAAATGGGGGTAGGGGGAGAGAGCGATAGCAAAAGGACGTACCAGACACAACGGCGATGTTAAGGTTACGAAGGCAGCGGATCTATATATGGGGGTTTGTTTAAAACTCCTTTTCGGTTCATGGGAAAGGCCTTGTTACGAGGACAAGAAATAAAAAAAAAAAAAAAAAAAAGCCGTGTGGGTTCTCAAGTTTCGAGAATCTATTACGGGACGGTCTAACCCTCTTTCTCATGGCGGACGGATGAAATGCTTTTTGCGATAATATTACAAAACACACAAGTTCGTAATTTCATACAAGAAAAATACTAAGACTTTGGATACTCATGATGTACCGAATTAGAAAACCACAAATACAGTCTAGCGCATTCATCTTCCTAAAGTTTTTTATGTAACCCACGTTTTTGATCTTTAAGAAAATCCGGTTTCATTTTGTGAATACAGCCCACAGCCCGAAAAATTTAAGTACGCCTAGTAATCCTACTGCCTTAAAAAATTCAGAATACTGATTAGACTAATTACTCCCTCATTCATATATATATAAATATAAATGTGTGTGTGTGTGTGTGTCAAGTTGGTATGGAAGAAAACTAAATAACTGATTATCCTAAAAGGACCAGACTATACTTCAGTGTATTTGGATAATGTACCCTCTATGGAGTCACTCACGTAAGAGGACATGCACAGCTGGGAATAGCTCCCATTCTCGGGAATTTGGGATTACTAAGAATCTCCCTGCTTATGAATACTGAGATAAACCTAAGAAATCTGAACGTAAGAACCCTGAAACAAACGGAAAAGACTGAACAGGATGAAAAAAAATTCAAGTGATAAACAATGGGCACTTGAGCTGTTTATGAACCACGGAGCAACGGAATGGGAAAAATGGATTGGATATGATCTTAACGCCAAATGCTGAAAAGGCGCGGCCTGACTGGAAAACAGTGACTAGTAGATTACTGCTGGCAAGATTTATATCCCAAAACAATGTAATACAAAGTATTACACGGTGTTAAGCACCAACAAATGAATTCTCGAAAGAAATACAAGATGCATTTTAAACAGAACGGCAGAATGCAATATAAGAAATACTAAAAAGGTATGAGAAATGTTGTTGGTGCTATGAATGCAGGGATTGGTAGGACCAATGAAGGTATGGAGAATGTATTGGGTAATGAAGACCTGGGAGAGGCCGCAAACGAGAGGGATTCCCTAAATACGCTAGCCATCTTCAGACGGCAGTCAAACAAACCAAAAATACCATATAGAAATTAACGCGAAAGAGAAAAAGTAGAAGAACACTAAGGAATGTTAAGAGCTACAGAGGAACAGATGTCAGCAATGGTCACAACTTGTCATTGCCACATTCGAGCAGAAATTAAAAGCACCCAACAAAAAAGCTGACTTGGTATTTAAGCATAACACAGAAAATTTTCTTGAAGATGAGACTCGTGAGGCTTCTACAATAGAATGTCGAAATAGATTTGCATTATAAGAAAATTAATGAGATACGGGGTAAAAAGATGGAAACCTTGGATACTGGATGAGACCTGGGATACAATAGAAAATAAATAAAACAAAGGTACATGCAAAAAGGGTTCAAGTTGGAGAGGAAGAGCGCAAAGTTGAGCATGTCAAGTACTCAAGTTTAGATAATGAAGTTAAAAACAAAGACCAAGAGGAGATTAAAATAAATACTTCGACAAACACAACGATTACAGTGACAAAGCCATGTTTTCACGGAGTGACAACGGTGTTTGGGTAGCTCAAGGATTTATTAATGAAATACCCATTAGTGAAAAGAAAAAGGTGAAAATACCTATCAAAAAGAGAGATGGGTCAATTACAAATACGTTATGTGGAACATTCCTGTATGCATCTGGTATATCCAGTGTATTGCTATACCTGATGTTGACGAAAACCTGAATGTGCTCAAGAATGAATTCAGTCTCTGAAGTGGAATCGACAATTAAGAAACTTGGATGGAAAACACCTGCTTATGATGGAATCACTGCAGACATGATTTAAGCTGAACCTGGAGTGTATACTGGCTAGACTAGTTTTGTAGTACATGAAGTGAAGAAGCGGAATGAGACTACATAGTCTGATGATTGGGAATATTGGCAGTCATACCCAAGGTACCAAAGAAACGTGACCTGCTGGAATGTAATAAATATAGAGGCACTGCAGTTACATCAGTTTTAATGACAATATTCACCATGATTGTTCGCAACCGGGTGGTGATGACAAGTGGATGGAACAAAATATAAAAATAAAACTCGCTTTTGATGGCTTTTACTGATCACGAGTAGTCACTGGCCAGCATCAAATGCTATTGAAGGTCTGACCTCATTATTAAATAGCAGTTAAATGTGTACAGTTAACGTTGATGGAGTCTTGCCAAATGAAGAAGCTGTAAACAGTGAGGTGCTACAAAGGAATATTATTTCAGCTCTGCTGTTGGCCTTCTCAAAGACTTAATAATGAAAAGAGAGGTCGAACATCGGAGAGGGTTGAGATGGACATAACGACGGGAACTACTATATAGTGACGAAGTCCTTATTAATTCTAATTCCCCTTGGGCGTAAGTTACTCCCGAGGTATATTGAACTGGACAGTAAACGATATTTGTGGCTTAATATTTATGAAGACAACACTGGTGACAAGCACTTAACAATTATAATTCCCCTTGGGTGTAAGTTATTACCAAGGTACAGTGGATTGGATATTAAACGATATTTGTGGCTTTATGTTTGTAAATACAATATAAATATACGAAAAGTTTTACAATATTTTGAAAATTTCACAACATCATTGTCACTGTAACTTTTGTTATGATTTTCCAAACCAGCTATGATACAATAAGACTATTTAGCTTTAGAATGACATGATCGCCATTACCCTACCCTCAAAACAAACTTTACACAGATCAACCAAAGAAATATATTAGTATGCAAATTCTCAAAAGAAAATCAAATGTACTTCTACATGAGGGTCAACAACCTCCAATGTTGCTTGAAACTGGTCACCCCAGCGAGTTTTCCAATCAAGTGTATTAATGAATATCTATTTCTCCAATATTTCTCATTTTCTTTTCATCAAAAGCTGACGTTGAGGGGAACTCAGTGTCTGAATTAAATAAGCCTTGACTTATTTCCCTTTGCTTCAAATGTCTACAAGGCTTCTCTTACTTCAATTCTTCCTACCTAAAAGTTTTACTCAAAGGATCAGCCTGTTTGTCTGCAACAGGCCAGGACCCACGCAGGGGGTTAGTGCCGTCAGTGCACCTCATGAGGTGTATTGTAGGCATTACTAAAGGTTCATTGCAGCGTCCCTTCTGCCCCTAGCTGCAACCTCTTTCATTACTCTTACTGTACTTCCATTCATATTATCCTTCTTCCATCTCGCTTTCCACCGGCTCATAACAAATATTCATAGTGCAACTGAAAGGTTTTCCTCATGTTACACCTCTCAGACCTACCTACTCTCAATCTCCTTTCCAGCACTGAATGACCTCATAGGTCCCAGTGCTTGGCCTTTGGCCTAAACTCTATATTCAATTCAATTCAACAGGTCAGGACTATACAAGCAATGTGCTCTTATACTATTTGGTAATAAATATAAAACGCACACAAACACACACACACACACACACACACGCACATACACACACTAACAAAACTTCGACAAAGTTGGCGAACTTCACTGCGTCATTCTGACTTTATTTTAATTAAATTTGTTAACATAGCATACATCGTAAAGAGCAACTATTCAGCTTCAATAGGGCATAAAAATTCAGGACCCCGATATGTAAATTAACTTTACCCAACCTGACAAAAGAAATATATTGCTAAGCGAGTTCTTAGAAGAAAATCATAAACAAAGTTCCTTACGAGCATCGCCATCACCTGTGTTTCTGTCACTGGACCATTCCAGTCTCGTTCCAGGAAAATTAATGAAGAACGGTATCTACGTATTGCTTTTTAACAAAGGCTTATGGGGAGAGCAACTCAATTCTCAGATTGGAATATTCCGGTTCTTATTTTCTTTTGCTAATGTTTGTCATTTTCTTCATTCTTCCGTTTTCTATTATTAACACTTTACATAATTCCTCAGCCATGATATTCTCCTTTTCACCTTTCATTCCATCACGCAAGCGCTAGATACTGGAATTAGGTTCATATCTCAACTATATATATATATATATATATATATATATATATATATATATATATATATATATATATATATATATATATGTAAAACCAATTTTGTTATTCTCCCTTCCACCTTTCATTCCATCAAGCAAGCGCTAGATACTGGAATTAGGTTCCTATCTCAAGTATATATGTACGGTATGTATATATATTCATCTTTTATTTTATCTTTTTTTTTGCCGAACCATAATAAAGTAAAAGTTTTCTTCTTCAATATAACATGAATATCAGAGCAATATAACGAAACGAGCAAATACTTGAAACAGACCAACCAAACAAATTTACCACAAAGCAAATTCAAATAAACTTCCACAATAGGATCAGCAACACAAGATTGTTACTTTAAGCCATTCCAATCTGCTTCCCGGAAAATGTCTAAACTTCTAGCAATTTCTGCAACTCAATGGACCGATTATCAATGGACATACTTGCCTTTACTTCCAACTTCTACTTCAATTCGCCCTACTTACCAATTTAACTTAAAGGTTCAGCCGAACTATTCGTCTCTCGATTTGTTCGTATCAAGCCAGAAATGTACGGATATACGGGCATTATGCTCTTAACTTAATTGCTTATATATACATACGTATACAAACTTATACATAAAATATATTATGCATATAATATATATATGTATATATATATATATTTATTTATTCATTTATTTATTCATTTATTTATAATATATATAAATGAATAATTATCGGTGCTAGCAAACTTCACTGCATCATTTTGGCTTTTACATTTCAAAAAATTGTAACTATCATAATACACTACGGAGTACAAACAAGCAGTTTCAATAAGAGTCAAACGTCTTGAAAACTGAAAAACATGCTAAAAAAGACAATCACCAAATTCCCAAACGGAAATCATAAAAATCTGGGTTAAGTTTCTTTACGTTTATTACATTACAGCTGGCACATATAATTTATGTTAGGCAAATAAAGAGCTCAGTCATTTTTGGTCCCGGCTAGCATTAACTCGGCATCTAGAATTTTTGCTTTAGGACTGTTCTGCTCTACGTGTTTGATTTATATACAGTAATGCGCCTATACAAGCACTCACTACATACATATAAATGCACATGCATGATATAAACATATATATATATATATATATATATATATATATATATATATATATATATATATATATATATATATATATATATATATATATATTGAATTTTACAACAACTTCAAGGCGCAAAGGACGTTAAATTTTACTGAACATACTGCAATGCAATTTTTTTTTGTATTCCAGTTTAAAATCAGTACCCTAACATGGAAAATAACTTTACACAAAGGAAAATTTTGCTAAGTGCAAACTTGGTCAGCAAGTAACACGACAGGTAATGGACTCCACGTTCAGAAATACCGTCGTACAGCCCAGAGCTAGCCTCGGTCACAAGTAGCGTGGCAGGAACTTTTGGACGCTAAGCACGTCTCAAAGGTTTGCACTTCCAGTCTCGTCATTTCTGACGGTACGCGTAGAATAATGGTTATATCAAGGTCCTTGGGTCATGTGGGCACCTCCCGGTGAATTGGAACTAATATGGCACCAGAAATAGCCCATCTGACACAAACAGCGGCATAGATACTCCAATCAATCAAACTTAGATTAGTTAAGAAGAGGGGATGCTGAGATCCAACACCCATCCCACCCCTCCCCTCCCTCATACTACTGTACAGGAGCATTGCCCCGTAACGTAACACAACAGCCATCGTCTATTATTTACAACCATCAACATTCTGATCACCGCCTGGTATACTGTTCCACAGTCTTACGGTGAGGGGGTCAACACACTTCTGCTATTAAGTTACGTGACATTTTGGAATCTCAGCAGACTATGGGTGATTGGTTAAGCAGGACGAGAAGCTCGCATGATTAAGTTTTAAGTTCATATGTATTAAGAATGATACTGGAAATGCGCTCTTGAAATAAAACGTATGGAAAATGGGCGCACTCTATATATTTTCCGTCAAAACTCAAAAATCATAATCACTATTATCTGGGAGAAAATAAACTACCGGGGAAAATCTTCGAAAGGTGAAAGTTTTGAGATGCTGCTGATATCCTTAATGATTACTATTATCATTACCATCATTATAACTGTATTCAGATGAACCCAATTCATTCGGAACACACGCACGCAGGGGCCATTGACTTGTAATTCAAGCTTCCAAAGAATATCGTGAATATGGTGTTCATTAAAAAGAAGCAACAGAAGGCAATGGGAAATAAAGACGAGGTTACCAACTAAAACAGAAAAAAATTTATTAACAAATTAATAAATAAATAAAAAAATCTAATTTATTAAAATACACGAACTGTATTAAAGCAGTAATGCACTGCATATTCGCTTGAACTTCCGAAGTTCCAGTTGCAAGACATCCTACTGGAGGCTGCTCCACAGGCCAACAGTGCGGGGAATAAAGGACCTCTGGAACTGAGAAGGTCTGCAGCGAGGCACATTTACTGCATACTGCTGTTGCTGTTCAGCGAATCTTGCTCTCGGCAGAGAGAGGGGATCAGGGATCAATTGTGAGTGTAAAAGATATCTGTTAAAACACAACCTATGAAAAACTGACAAACAAGAGACCATCTGTCAATGGTCCAAGTCATAGCTGCTAATATTAGGAAACGGAAACCTACCACCACGAACAACTCTACCTGAAATCTCTTGCAGCAACAGACATCCACATCGGAGAACAGCATTCTAGTAAAGGAAGGCCAAGTGATCTAAAGCAGGTTGCACTGATTTTATCACTGTTATGTGAAGCCTTACGAATAATACCTAACTTTCGTGCGGCATTTGCTGAAACTTCCGTAAGATGTTTCTCAAAAGTAAGATGTGAGTCAAAAGTTACACCTAGAATATTTAAAGATTCAGACTCATTCAGCAAAGTCCCATTCACCTAAAGGGGAGGGCGGGGTGGAAAATCTGTACGAGATCTGCTAATCAATGGCGTTTTCGTTTTACTGGAGTTCAGCCTCATACCCCACCGACTGCTTATACCATTCACTAATCCGGTCCATGTCCCGACTCAGACTAAGGGCAGCTCCATTTCTCATAAGTGGAGGCTACTACACCAACAAGTGTTGCATCATCGGCATGCTGAACATTCTTGTTTTCAAAGCCAGCAACCATAACACTTGTACACATTAAAAATAACAGTGGACCAAGAACACAATCCTGTGGAACTCCAGACACAATAGGTCTTGGTTCACTAAAGATTCCACCAACAGTAACTAGCTGCTGCCTACCTGTAAGGAAATCTTGAAGTAATCCTAAAACATATCCAGCGACTCCAAAATTCTCAAGTTTATAAAAAAAAGTGCCATGTGATTTACTAAATCGCAAGCGGCGCTAAAACCTCCTTGAATTACTCTGCACTCAAAACCCTTATCAAGATTCTCTTGCAAATGGCATGTCAAGTCTAAAAGAGCATCGCAGGTACCCAGCTGCTTCCTATATGCATAATGACTATCAGTTTACAATCCTTTAGATTCCACATACTTACAATGGCTTGAAAATAAGTTTTTCTGCAAATCTGCAGAGCACAAGGAGAATAGAAATTGGCCTTTAGTTACTGCAGTCTGCAGATATGCCATTCTTTGGAACAAGCACTGTATCACTATGCTCATCCGCCAAAATACTGTCATCATGAAAATCTATGGAATCTACTGATCTTAGGAGACATCACACTAGAAACCTTTTTAAAAAACAAAGGGAAGAAATCATCAGGATCTTCACCCCAGCTATCAAGATTATCAAGAAATTTCTTAACGTCCCTATAGCGAAATGCAAATTTTGTAAGAATAGATTCAGGATGACAAGTATCAGGGAGAGGGACATCCTCAACAGACTGATTAGCTTCGAAAGCTCGATGAAGCCGTTCAGCCTTTCCTTAGGGCCGGTAACTAATCTACCACCATCTATTAGTAGTGGTAGAATGGAAAATGAGCCTGACCCAGAGACAGATGATGCCAGTTTGGTCCACCACAGATGAGGTTGAGTAATCCCTTCAAGTTTCCTCTTCAAGGGATTATTGTCATTTCTCTCGGCTGTCCGGTAAGTTCTATTCATTTGAATGATTTCGTCTCCATGCGTTGAATTTGGTCTGTTTTTCATGGTAAGCTCATCTATATGTATCATTAAACCATGGCTGGTCATTTGTCCTGAATTTGATGACCTCTCTAGGGACATACCTTACTAAAATAGCCATCAGCATTTCATTTAACTTCTGGGGATCTGGATCTGATACAGCATCTGAAATATTAAGTGCCTGGCAGGCACTTAACTGGCTCTAGATTTCAGCCAGACCGTTTTCCCAATGGTGGCATTAGGAATATAAGACTGACATATATGTCCATCTAAATGGCGCAATGATCAGAAGTGCCTATATATTTGCAGACTTGGACTTGACAATAGGTGGAACATCTGTGAATCTGAGATCTAATCTATTACCAGAAACAGGCGTGGGTTCCTCAATTAGCTGAACAAAATCGGAGGATACACAGAACTCAACAGCAGACCGGCCATGTTGATCTGTGGAATTTCATTAAAGCCACTCGCTGTGTTTTGCATTGCAGTCTCCTGTGACTGAGCCATACTAATCCTCTCCAAGGGACAGTCATATATAGAATCGTCGATACTTGGATTGCAGTGAACAGCAAATACGTTAACACTGAAGAACTTACTGAAATTCTTAAAACAAAGAACTTCATGGCCGCTACACTCCAAGTTTTTCTGACGATAAATAAGTCGTCCGGACTTAGTGTATACAGCCATACCTTGCGAAAGTGGGATGTTATGATGACAAATAAAGTCAAGGTCATCAAACCCTGGGATTAAAAACTCAACGTTTGACTTGTTACAACTTACAAGTGTCTCACATAACATCAAATCGTAGTTACGGGCACAACTCTGGAGATCAAGAAAATCTGACCTTAAGCCCGAATATTTGAGTACAGTACTCTGCAATTTTCTTACAGTAATGAGTAGCATGCCTAGGGATCAGCTCAAAGTCGCCCAAAAGTATTAAAATTAACAACATCAAATTAGTAATAAAACTAATAGATAGACTCATAACAATAGAAACATTGTAAAAATCAACAGAACAATAAACAACAGCAATACAACCAACAACAACAGTATTTACGTTATTTAGGAAAATCCCGTTGAAAGGAAGACTATACAGTAATAATGGTAGAATGACAGATTTGAGCCAAGTGGCATCAACACCATCATCTCAATCGATAATGGAAATCTTGATAACAACCTTTACACTTCTAGCAGCACTGAAATAAAGTTTGCACTATTTGCACATTTATCTTTCCATGCGGTAGCTTCAACCCAGTACACCTACCCTAAAACTGATGAAGAAATACGAAAAATAGGAGAGAGAGAGAGAGAGAGAGAGAGAGAGAGAGAGAGAGAGAGAGAGAGAGAGAGAGAGAGAGAGAGAGAGAGGTATATAATTCGAAATCTGCATTAAAACAACTTGGACACAAAAGCGCTCTTTTTCACCCTTACGATTGAAGTACAATCCTAAAGTTTTACCATTGACATTGAGTAGCCATACAATACCCTCGGTCGATCCACCATTCATGAATCAATAACAAGAATTTCTGGCATAAAACAAAGATAGCTATCGTGATGTTCACTGTCAGCCATAACAACAATACATCAAGGATCGTTCATAAGGTGCAAGCATTCAATATATTTCAAGTACAACAAGCTCCAGTTGTTTTCGCTCCACTAAACCAAGCAAGTGGGTAACTCACTGCAGGCTTCATTTCCATCACCCGGCGGGTGGGCCTTCAACGCCCACCTTCAGCGCCACCAAAAATGCCGTAGTTACGCATAGGGGCAAGGCAAGTCAAGTGCGGTTACGCGGGACTGCGGAGTTCGGAAGCCAGGCAGTAGCAGGGGTCCTGGCGAGGGGCGGGACGCCCCTGGGAGAGCACCCGAGTCTCCTACAGCGACCCCCTGCCTTGATTGTTACCAGTCAACAGCCCCCTGCGCTATCTCTAACACCCCACCCCCACCCCACCCATCCCTTCCATTCAACGTCAGTAAACCTCCACCCCAGTCCCCATCGCTAACTCTCTCCCATTAAATACGCCACGCCTTCTTTTTATGATTCCTCTGATTTACGACTTCCAGTTCCCTAATACAAATGATCTGGGAGATTTTCGACGCGTAGCACGATAGTCCGATTTTCTTTACCAGATATTTAACTACTGAAGAGTTTTACGGATTAAATATATATATATATATATATATATATATATATATATATATATATATATATATATATATATATATATATATATATATATATATATATATATATCTCATTCCCAAAGATAACTGAGATTGAGGAAATAACTGCGAGTCTTCGTTAATTCTGCAATCGTAGCTCTTAAAACTACTATTATATTTCAAGTAAGACCTTGGGCTTCGAGAGAATAAATTACTGAATAGCATGTAGAGTTCTGCATATTCCATTGTCTGTAAATAATGGACCTTAAAGTGAACCTGCAAACTGTTGTTTTCCTACAGCACATAATTGCATACACCCAAACCTGCATTAAAGGATCGTCTAATTTTACATGAAAAATGACCATGTCTCACACTTAAATCAAAACGTAAATCGAAACGATCTCACTCTCTATCTCTCATCACTATATTTCAGAACTAGAGATGTGATAAATCTTTATGTTTTTTCTTCTTTTTTTTTCTTTGACCTTCAACCAGTTGTTAAGGTTAATTACCGCCAGTGAAACATCAAGGATGTCGTAATGACGAACGTATTGTTTTGTCTAGCAGTCCATTCAATTCATAAAAAATACAAAGTAAACAATCTTGTATAAATGAATACTTAGAATACAATGAAGTACACACGGATCATTTCCTACCAATAAGTTGAAGTCTCTTTCTCAAATATTCAAAAACAGGTTTATATATCGGCGGCAAATCTTTCAAGGTAATTACTACAAATACATACATACATATACAGTACATGTACAAATATATGTGTATGTTAGTTATATAGCATATATATATATATATATATATATATATATATATATATATATATATATAATATATATATATATATATATATATATATATATATATATATATATATATATATATAACGTGCAATATATGAATGGAAGGATGAGACTTCATTCAATAACTTCTGTTTGATGATAGAAATGAAAGGCCATCGTCAAGACAGTGCGATAAAATAAAATAAACGCAAGAGACGTCAGCTGAGGTTTATCTCAAGTGTGAACAAAAGGAAAGACGTACTGCAAATCTGTTAGCTTCTTACGCCAAGACTCAAAATCAAAACCGCTAGAAGAATTCACAGGTTTAAACGTCCAATTTTCCGAATGTCCTACGAATTGTCGAACTGCAATGAAGATTTTGCTTTTCCACATGAATAAGAAAACTGCATTCCGAGAAAAAAAAACACGGAAATTGTTGATATAAGGCACAACATTTACTAGCTTTACAAGAGGAACAAGCATCTTTTAAGCTCATTACTCTTAAAGCTGCTGCTTGAACGTCACTCACTCACACCACTGGGATTTCAGACCCCCACACCATTTCAACCCAGACAGCAGGTCGTCCTTCCGATGTTCCCAAGTCAGTTCACTGGTCTTCTTGCATTTGCTGCACTTTCTATTACCCAGTGTTAAGTTTCACAAGAGCTACTTATCTTTCATAGGAAACGTACTGCCGACCGCAGCCACCTAGTTTCTCAAATTTCGGAACATCAGATGTTGTGTTGCGTATCAAAGTTCATAGCTGTGACTTCTTTAAGAATATTCCTCTTAAAAGCATGTGGGCAAATAAGCATCCGTTCCGGTATAACCAGAAGTACTACTACTCTACTTTTTAAAAAGTTTAATATTTCACTTGATAATATATTAAAGCCGAAGTTAGTAAGTCAATCCTAGCAGATACTACTTAAGATCGTAAATAACATTTAAGGCAGGAGTAGCTTTCCCGAATACATACGTTAATAAAGTTATAGAAATTAAGATTTTGCATAATAATGAATTTATAGGTGTACGCCTGCCCATCAACTTTACCAGTCCACAGATAAGGAATTAATCATAGCACTGTCGTTTTTGCTTTTACATAAATATTCATTGCTGTTATTTTTGCTAGTAGTAGTAGTAATATTAAATAGTTCTGTTTCAGTAACTTTCAGTTACTAAATTCCATGAAAAAAATACGGTCTTTTCGTTAAATAGTAAGAGCTATTGTTGTCCACAGAAATATCAGAAAAATTAACATTAAAAAACTAGAACTACGATACATATAAACAAATTCAGAAACATCAAAACAAAAGGTAATAATAATAATAATAATAATAATAATAATAATAATAATAATAATAATAAAAGTCTAAAATTACACATCATGCAAGGGGGGTGTATTTCACCTTGCACAGGCACGTATCAAGGAGTAGAAGCAGTAGTAGTAATGGGCAATACCAAAAGTTCTTAACAGCTAATACTAACCTAGACAAGCGAGATTTCTCCTTTATACTGCCATGCAAATGAAAGTTATCAATTGCAATTAATGTACACGCAAAAACTTTACAGAGAGCAGAACGAACACACAAATATAAAAAAAAAACACATTCACAAATACACTCGCACCAAATCCAAAACAAATTTAGAAAAAATAAATAAATAAACTGACCAGTGCGCTAAACATTCACGATTTTCTTTTACTATAGCAATCGCTACAAGACTTATCAACGAAATTTGGAAAAAAAAAATAATACACTGCACATAAAAGATATGATTTAAAATTTTTACAAATAGTTTTCCCAATTCTGAAAGCATATTAATGAAATCTTTAAAAGCTCAATTAATCCTTCTGAAACACAAATTATATGAAAGACAGCCAATATTTTTTCTGACTTGCACTTAAATATTTGCCATTTGTAATTCCACCTCCACCAAAATATGACTAGCAGACATACAGGTATTAATTTGAGCTAAAATTCTTATACCATTTTATTCCTATTTTCATACTAGAAACACCTGAGGGTAGCGAAACGTCTAACAACATGCTACAGTGATGTTTCCATAATTAATTACTATTCATTAACCCCACTACCTGTACCTGGTCGCTGAAACCACAAGGAGTCTCCACTTGGAATTCGTTTCACAACATTACTGAACGCCCGGTACTTTTTCCTCAGAAATATACGATTATGTTTAGAATCTCTCTCACTGTTATTATAAACACTGTTGAGCTTAGGACTGCTGTGACTAATTGGTTGCGTTGAATGTTGTTGTTTTTTTTTTTTTTCATAGTCCTACAGCTATCTACTTTTCAACAAGTTGTTCTATCCCTTCATCCGGGTTTCGATTACTTATTTACTTTTTAGTACTTCAGAGGCTTTGTTTCTTCACCTTATTCTCATTTATGTAATAAAACAATCTAACTAGAAGAGTTCAGTCCTTGCAGAATTTTAAAACGCTGTCTGATCCACACATTCCCCTAACTGTTATCCAAGTATTTCCTATAAGGAATGCTCAGGTCGAACAAGGGAACAGTCATGAATAATTAAATCATACTTCACTATTATTCTCATTAATATCATTATTCAAAATGTGCAGTCATTAATATGGAACAAGCCATTAACTTGCAAAGCAAGCTCCCACTAAACAGAATGCAAAGAATACTTCTCTGGAGACGATGACAATACCCCTAAACGATATGGAACGTTCAAAACCATTAAACCCCGCACAGCCGTCGCAGAAATGACGAAATCGCAGCCTATCATCTCAATTACGAGAACTTTACAACTGACGCAGTCCCTCCGCCACAATCCTCTTTTGCCTAGCTGGGAAAGGACGAAGAAGCGAGGAATCCTAGATTCGCTAAATGACTATCTACATGCAGGGAGCGAGATTCGTATCAAGTCGATCAGCAGTTCTCTTTCGATTAACAACTCCACAGCTCCGCCTTTGATCTCGGCGGCGCATGGCTCTCCTGGAAAAGCCACGTTTAAAGATGTGCCAGGCTCTCCTGGAAAAGCTACGTTTAAAGATGTGCCAGGCTCTCCTGGAAAAGCTACGTTTAAAGATGTGCCAGGCTCTCTATGAAAAGCTACGTTTGAAGATGTGCCAGGCTCTCCAGGAAAAGCTACGTTTGACGATGTGCCAGGCTCTCCAGAAAAGCTACGTTTAAAGATGTGCCAGGCTCTCGTGGAAAAGCTGTTTGATGTGCCAGGCTCTCCTGGAAAAGCTACGTTTAAGTGCCAGGCTCTCTATAAAAAGCTACGTTTGAAGATGTACCAGGCTCTCTAGGAAAAGCTACGTTTAAAGATGTGCCAGGCTCTCCAGAAAAGCTACGTTTAAAGATGTGCCAGGCTCTCCAGGAAAACCTACGTTTAAAGATGTGCCAGGCTCTTCAGGAAAAGCTACGTTTAAAGATGTGCCAGACTCTTCAGGAAAAGCTACGTTTAAAGATGTGCCAGGCTCTTCAAGAAAAGCTACGTTTAAAGATGTGCCAGGCTCTCCACGAAAAGCTACGTTTCAAGATATGCCAGGCTCTCCAGGAAAAGCTACGTTTAAAGATGTGCAGGCTCTTCAGGAAAAGCTACGTTTAAAGATGTGCCAGGCTCTTCAGGAAAAGCTACGTTTAAAGATGTGCCAGGCTCTCCAGGAAAAGCTACGTTTCAAGATGTGCCACGCTCTTCAGGAAAAGCTACGTTTAAAGATATGCCAACTGTGAAACCTGCAAGATTACGGGAAAAATACTGTACTGAAAACTACGTTAACGCTAAACACAACGGCTACAGAACATGTCTTGCCCCTGTCCATCCAAACTGCATCTTTTCATTTATACTCAAATATCGTCTAATACACGCCCATTATTTTCAGAAATGTCCAAATCCCACTTAATATTTTCAGACATTTCTCTTAAATCACGCCTACTAATTCCAGATTTTTTTCATGTCTATTATTTTCAGAAATTAATAGAACAGAATATAGAATTTAGGCCAAAGGCCAAGCGCTGGGACCTGTGAGGCCATTCAGCGCTGAAACGGAAATTGACACTAAAAAGGTTTGAAAGGTGTAACAGAAGGAAAACCTCGCAGCCGCACTAAGGGAAAAAATGTTAGGAGAGGGTGCAAAGTAAGACGGAAGAAAGAGAATATGAACAGAGGTACAGGAAAAGGAAGGAAAGGAGTTGCAGCTCCGGGCCGAAGGGACGCTGCAAAGAACCTCAAGTAATGCCTGCAATGCACCGCCTGAGGTGCAGTGACAGCACTAACCCCCGCCCCCTACGGGTTCAGAAATGTCTAAATCACGCCTGTTTTCAGAAATCTGTAAATCACAGTTATTATTTGCTGACATTTCTCCTAATCAAGCATACTAATTTCTGAGATTTCTTCTAAATCATGTCTATTATTTTCAGAAATCTCTAAATCACGCGAACTATTTTCAGAAATTTCTTCTAAACAACGTATAATAGTTTCATATACGTCTTCTAAATCATACCTACTATTTTCAGAAATTTCTTCTAAATCAAACCCTTTCGACGATTTCTTCCAAAATAAGTTTTATACTTCTCGACTCTTTCCTACAGTACTCGGTCGATTTTCAAGATTATTTCTAAATACAGCCTTGTAGTCTTAATTTTTGTTCCAATTAAAACCGTTCATGACTAGGGGTAGCTAAACAACCCTTCGTTTTTAGGTCTCCTTATTCTGGGAATTTTCCTATTTTTCTTAATGTCAAGCACTATGTTATAATTTTTTTTTATCGGAAATTCATTTTTCTTAATGTCAAGCACTATATTATCTAGATTTTTCCTTAATCAAACTCAGTTCCTTTTTACAAGCACAACTTTTTAATCTAATGACTTTAAAAAAACACCTAATATTTTAGACATCTACTCAGCATCAAACTTCAGTCTCGTGAATTTATCACAAACATGACATTTGATATCTTGATCACACCTTATAATTTCAAGAAATGTCATCTAAAACAAGCCCGTGTCAATAGCTTCTTCAAAATGAAACTATGTCAACGGGTTTCATTTAAAACAAAGAAATTTCAGACTTTTAAAGTAAGCAATGCTCTTTTTTTTTTAAGTGAAGCTTTTATTTTAAAAAATTTCTTCTGAATTAGACCTGTCTCCTGGCTCTTCTTTAAATTCAGCTTTTGATTATCGTGAAGTCTTAAACTTTTGAGTATTTCTTTAAAATAATGTCTTCAAACTAAGACTCATTTACCGGGTGTCTTGCGATCCACACTTTTAACCGGCAGGAATTCATTCTAAAACGGTAGGCACAATGTATCTACAGTACTGTATCGACTCCTAACTTGTCAACCCTTCTAAGTTTCAGATGTCTGATTGTACCTCTTGGCAAAAATCCCCGTTATTCGAAATCAGGTAGTATGACTGTTTAATATTTTGCTTTAGATTACTATATTACTTTTTATCCTATATATTACTTTTTATCCTATAAAGCGTTGATCTTTCTGACAATATTTCACACAATCTACCATAATACACAGAACTTTTTAACCCTACATAACTTTAATCCCTACAACACAAAGCTTTGCTAACTTAACATAATTATAGAATCTTCATGAATGTGATGCTCTACGTATAAGGAATTCTTATCCAGCTAGAAACTAGACGGATACCTTCCTTCTATTCACATTCCCCATATTGTAAACCTTCCATGGACTGTAAATCCTTGTTCGAAACCTTTGCGTGAAGCATTTTCTTAATATCTTAGTATGCAATGGTAACTGGTAAAAATTAACACCGAATTTACTAAACACTGATGTATGAACATGCGCAAATAGATACATGTTATATTTTAATTTCAGTCAAATTCTGGAATTTTTAAATGAGAGAGAGAGAGAGAGAGAGAGAGAGAGAGAGAGAGAGAGAGAGAGAGAGAGAGAGACTCGAGTGTCTGACTATGAGAACAGCTCAGATCTGGCCAGGATATGGAAAACGGTCCTGGCAACGTAACTTCTTTTTCTACTGCTTTTTTTTTTCGTGTATGCGGATGGTAGTAAGTATGCAAGAGGCTCTATGTACTACGCTTTCAGGTTCCATAAAATGTGATTTGAATGTCATAATATGCAACACTGGAAAACAAAAGTACCGTTTATATATACTTAATAAGACTCGCCACAAATCCAGGGTCTGACATCGACCATCACTAGAGGTATCACATCATATTTCTGTAGTAAAAAACACACTCAAACTTTTTTTTTTTTTGTAATGTTAGTACCAATTTAAAGGTGAAGATCTGTTCTAATCACTTTTTTTTACTGGATTCCGTTTCTTCACATATCATTCCTAAGATATGCTTAAATTTACACATACACGCACACATATATATACAAAACTCTGCAAACTTCACCCACACAAAAATGTTGCTAGGCACAAATGTGGTCACCAAGTGTTAGTGCACTGTGGTTCAGATGGGACACAAAAATGTCTGGATATGCATCACGTGTCCTGTAATAGGATTACAAACACAAGTGTGATTCAATATATAATGGGATTACAAACACAGGCGTGATTCAATATAATCACATTTTTCTAGGTATCAACAACTTAATAAATATCTAAAACAAATGTACCAGTACCGCCAAAAAAAATTATGGCAAAATATTAATAATTCTGAAGTCACATTATTATTATTATTATTATTATTATTATTATTATTATTATTATTATTATTATTATTATTATTATTAAGTATTATTAGATGAAACCTATTCACATGGAAAAGCCCACAGAGGCCATCGACTTGAAATTGAAGCCCCCAAAGAATATGGTGTTTATTAGGACGAAGTAAGAGGAAGTAAAGAGAAATACAGAAAGAAGATAAACCACTTATTAAAAGAGAAAAAAATTAGCTAATAAATATATAAATAGATAAAAATGTATCAAAATCCAAGAAGAATAGTATTAGGGGAGTAATGCATTATATATGCCCTTGAACTTCTGAAGTTCCTATTGCACGACATCCTCTGGGAGGCTGTTCCACAGTCCAGCGGTGTGAGGAATAAAGGACCTCTGGAACTGAGAAGTTCGACAGCGAGGCACACTGACTGCATATTGATGCTGCTGTTCAGCGAATCTGATTGCTCTCGGCAGATAAAGGGGGATCTGGGATCAATTGTGAATGTGAAAGATCTCTGTTGAAATACAACTTATGAGAAAGTGACAAACAAGAGACCATCCGTCGATGGTCCAAGTCATATAACTGCTAATATTAGGAAACAGAAACCTACCATGAACAACTCTATCTAAAAGACATAAATCTCTGGCAGAAGCAGACATCCACACCGGAGAACAGTATTCCAGTAAAGGAAGTACAAATGACCCAAAACAGGTTGCACTAGTTTCACCACTTATAAGTATATGAGGCCTTACGAACAATGCCTAACTTACGTGCGACATTTACTGAAACTTTCATCAGGTGTTTCTCAAAAGCTAGATGCGAGTCAAAAGTTACACCTAGGATAGTTAAAGCCTCAGATTCATTCAGAAAAGTTCCATCCACCAGACGGGGAGGATGGGGTGGGAAATCTGTACAAGATCTGCTAATCAATAGCGTTTTCGTTTTACTGGAGTTCAGCCTCATACCCCACCGACTGCAACATTCCCTGATTTTGTCCATGTCCCGACTGAAACAAGGGCAGCTTCATTTCTCATACGTGGAGACTTTACTGCACCCACAAGTGTTGCATCATCGGCATACTGAACAATCTTGTTTTCCAGGCCAACAACCATATCACTTGTATGCACCAAAAATAAGCTTTATATGTCCAGTACAGTTACGTACACTGCTTGTTTAAGCTCAGTACTTCCTGACTGTAATTATATGTGCGTAAAAATTTCGTAAAAGTATAATTAATGAAAAAAAGCTTTATATGTACATAATGCACCGAGTGTTAAAAAGGACATTTATACGCTTTACTGCATAACGGCGGGCATAATTATCAATAAACAATATATAATTGCTAAAGTAAATTATTTCTTTTGTCGTGTACAATATTTATTCATCCCAGCACTTTTACTTTATTCTGGCTAAGTAGTCATTCTGACCTTTTACTGGTATTTTGTGATGATTAAAAAATATACAGCTTTAAATTAATATCAAAATGGGTATCATAGCATGAAAGTAACTTAACACAGACTGATAAAAGAAATATATTGATACGTAAGTTTCTTACTGAAAATCTCGAATGTTTTTTTTAGCAGTTTTGTTATCATGCCAAATAACTAGTGTATACAGCAAAAAAACTGCACACTATATTACTTTATTGTAGTTTAGCATAGTGTAAAGCAAATAAATTGTCTGTTTAATTCTTGGTAAATACTTTTTACTGCAGAGTTTAGACAAGTTTTGTGTCTGGTTAATTTTGGACTTTTAATTTTGTTATTTTGGCCTTTTGAACAAACTGCATTGAACTATAGCTCTTCTCCTTTACAGTAACATAAATCTCAGTGGCAGGAAGTAAACGTCAAAAAATATAGTAGTTCGGTTTTCATGACGCTCCCACCAAGAATATAAATTATAAAAAGCTATCTGAAAATTTTTTGTAAAGTTTCAAGGATATTCAGACAAAATCATTATATTGCATAGGATATTAAATGCTGTGACACTTGATACTAAGAATATACAACTGCAAGTGATACACCCCAGGTAATTTTCCATGCTGGAATATTACTCCCAGAGTATTAAAGGCGTTACGAATAAATTTACGATTTTACAGATATTTCAAGAATTACGATATTGCACAAGCGACTTGAAACCGCTCTAAGTATTACGACCCAAATCAGCTTCTTTTCATGACCATACTCTTGCATATCAGTTGAGATAATACTAATGGATACTCTTTGAGTTACACTCTCCTCTATTCTAAAATTCACGGTGGAACTAAGGAGTGAAGGATTTCATTTTCTAATGTATACCTAGAATAACAGCAATGACGACGAGGCAATAGTAATTACAATGCCATAACTTCAACTTTCGTTGCTTTCAGTTTCGCATCAAGCAGAGGAAGGATATATCTTCTTACAAAACCTGCTGTGATATATATATATATATATATATATATATACACATATACATATGCACTATATGTATATATACACACACACACACATATATATATATATATATATATATATATATATATATTACCGACATATTACATTATGGGAAGCAAGTCCTTGGACAATAATTTGTCAGTCATTTTAACTTCACTATAATACATTATTATGGTCAACGTGCAAAAATTTATTTGGAACAATAGTTAAAACTTTGTTAAACAAGCTTCCACTGCTCAGCATGCCTTCAGCAGAGAGAATACACTCGCTGCTTCATCATATTTGCTGGGTATTAAAATAAAGCTCATCCTCCGACTTTGTACTCTTAATTTAAAAGGCAATTTGTGAGTAAATCCTTTTTTGTCGTTTTCCTTAAAAACGGTAACACTGTTCATCCATACAAGCCTTTTATACGGTTATAAAATCTACTTTTTCAGTATTCAAAGAAAGAAAATAATTTTACACGAAATTCCTTACAGTACATGAATATATACTTTCATCACTAGCCGGGCTTGAATAAAGCGCATGCTTAAACGATATAAAAATCCAAGGCGCATAAAATCCAGACAAGAAAATTCCAGAAAGTTAAAAAAGAAACACACAAAAAAGCAAATTAAGCATAAGAATAAGCGATAAAAGAGAGAAAGGGGAATTTGAACGTGATCACCGCTACATAAAGTCGATAGTTTATGTCACGTCCGCTGTCAGCCTAGGACCCTCGTCGTGTACCACCACCTTCCCGGAGGAGGAGGAGGAGGAGGAGGAGGAGGAGGAGGAGGAGGAGGAGGAAAGAGAAACAAGGAACACAACCCAATCCCTAACTGAAAGGGCCTACCTTCCTCACCCCTCCCCTGACATTCCCTTCCCGATTCAAGCCCCATCACCCCCCTCCACCACGCACCCTCTCTTTCCCCTGGTGCCGGCCCTCGCCTAGCCTACCCTCCCCTCAGGGACCAGCCTAACCCGTTTAGATGGAGTCTCGGATACGGCGAGCGGGATGTTCATTTTTGTCCCTTTATCGAAGCCATCAGTTTCTTGTTTATCGTCAGAGACATCCTTTAAACGAGGGAATCCTCTGGATGTCCTTTTCGGAATACAGAAGCTCCCTTTGGAGGAGGCCCTTGTCTCATAGTTATCAAGATCTCACGTTATGCTAACAACCCGTTCAGTCCTATGAATTAGACATTGTGGACGTCACATCAAAGACGACCATTTCTAAGATGGGGAGATGCTGTGGGGATGCAGGGAGAGGGGCGGGGATTCGGGGGAGTCCTTGGATGGTTGGAAGGGTCCAAGGATGCTGCGGTCAGCCATTGTTTGTTTTTTTTTTCCCCCTTTCGCTGTAACGTATACACCCTCCACATACATAAGAAAAAAAGGAGAAAAATAATCGCATGCTTTGGATTATTCCGGCAAATTATGAATAAATCAACAGCTCGGCCGCCATTGTTGTGCCTCTCCAATTATGGGGCAGAGGCATTTATTTCCGTCGTTCCGTTCATCCTGACAATAAGCATATAAAATTTTACACCTACCTCGTTGTGTCCTGTAAAATATGCACGTCTCACGATCCGTTGTTACCGAATTTCCAAAAAAAACACTCTAAGAGAAAGAATGGACCAATAATATGGCCTTTTTTTTATTAGCAGACATATAAAAACTATATCAGTATAATGCGATTACTTTACACAAACCTCTATGACAATGGGATAATAATAAAAATTCTTTTTCGACAGTATAATGTAGTAAAAACGGACACTCACGCAATCAAGCAGAGAGAGAGAGAGAGAGAGAGAGAGAGAGAGAGAGAGAGAGAGAGACGAAAAAATGTATATAACTGGCATTTCAATATTTTACATAAATATAAAAAAAAACAATAACCACTTTGCCTTAAAAACAAAAAGTCGAGGAGAAAATATGTTAAAAGTTATTCCAGGCTTACTGAAGTAATATAATATTCATGAGCCTTAACTCTTCCTTTTCTTTAATAACAAGTTCATTTTACCATTATTGTTATCATTAAAGTGAGGAGAGCCAAAAAGATACATTTCACGGTGCACTGTCACTAAACAGTACTGCCTATAGTGGAAAAATAAAACTGGGAGAAAGACATAAATATGTACACCTGTATGTGTGTGTGTGTGTGTGTGTGGTTTTGCGCGCCTCTGTGTGCTTGCGTGTGCGCATGACATCGGAGTTGGAAATGTATCTACAATGTGTGAGCTAACTGGAACTTTCTTTCATTATATTTCAAAGGAATTGTTCGTTCTTTAGACCTTGAAATCAACAACCAACGAGAGAGAGAGAGAGAGAGAGAGAGAGAGAGAGAGAGAGAGAGAGAGAGAGAGAGAGAGAGAAATATTAGCGTGTGCCTTGAGTGGTTTCGACCCGATGGGATGGTTACCTACTCCGATAAGTGCTTTACTAAACCAACGAACGCACAGAGAGACAATTTCACGATCTCACCGTGACTAATTAGAATAGAAGGTCTGATAAGCCTTCAGTATCAAGGAGCACTATGTGAGGAAATTGCTTGTGGTAAATTAAAACATTATCCTAATCACTTTTTGCGACGGCGCTATTGTTTCCGTGTCTGCGTCCAGTCAGGCCTTATTGACGGCGCGACGTGTATCGATCGCGCTCCAGTTTTCACTTGCATTAATCTTCCTCTGAGAAGGCCCTTCGTGGATGAATCGATCGAATACGCAACCTGACGCACAGACACACACACACACACTACCGCAACACAGTATTCAATCATGAATTTGTAACATTAGAATAACAGGTTATACAACAAAAGAGCTCTGTAATTACAAGCTATTACGGCTTAGATTTATCTCGAGTGTTTAATGCGTTTCCAAAACTTTATGTACCCTCATCCTTCTTAGAGGGGCTGTAGCAGTCCTTAAATGGGACTTGAGGGTGTCCGAGGGCTAGGTATAGGAGGTAGGGAAGGGTGAGAGGTGGCTGAGGGAGAGGGATGGGGTGGGGGAAGGCACCCGTAGTCGTAAGTCGCGAAGACGTCCGATAAAAATACAACACAAAATCGCCGTACAATTAGGCATCCTTCACGCCGTTTTCACCAGAAAGCAAAAATTCCCGGTAATTACGGTACACCATTATATCCTATATCTATACGTAATTAGAGCTCACGCCACACAATGAGTCAAGGCGAAAAAAAGAGAAAAACCTAAT
>NC_089752.1:7798000-7815500 GCF_040412425.1 Macrobrachium rosenbergii
CTCTCTCTACCTCTCTCTAACACACACACACACACACACACACACACAAACTCGCGTTACAAAACTCGAGTGCTGGAAAGAAAATAAAAAAACGAATAATAGTATAATTTCACCCCATGTCGGCTGACCCCCCGCTGAGCGAGAAGAGCGACTCTCGGATTTTGGGGGAGGGAGAGGGAGGGACTGCCAGGGAAGATTACGGGGAAGAGAGAGGATAGGGAGAGGGGGAGGGAGAGGGGGAGGGAGAGGAGACGAAGAGCAGAAGGATGCTGGGAGGGCCAGTCACCAGACCGCCTATCATCTCACAACCTTAAGACCGGACATGAGAAATTCTCTCTCTCTCTCTCTCTCTCTCTCTCTTCTCTCTCTCAAAAGTCTGGTCGTCACCACTTATCCGGCTTTGCCATTTTCCTTTCATTCTTCGCTACGATCACAAAAGTAAAACCGATGAAAATAAAAAAAAATCTAAAATTTCCACGACGAACTGTAACAGAACAGCAGCGTTCGCCCAAGAACAGAAGGATGCGCTGATAGTATGGGTATCCCATCTTCCTCCTCTCCTTCTTCCTTCTCCTCCTCCTCCTCCTCTCTTCATCTTCCTCCTCCTCCTCCTCCTTCTCCTCTTCCTTTTCTTCTTCTCCCTGGGTGCGGAATCTAATCTTGGCTGGAGGATGTTTTTGCCGAGCGATTTACGACCGACGGGGAACAAGGCAGCGCTGAGGCAACGCGTCGTAAAGCCGGCTGACGAGCACCGGCTTCGACAGGTCATAAAGTGTGCGTGGCGGCCCGACGCTGGTAGTAGTAGTAGTAGTAGTAGTAGTAGTAGTAGTACTAGGAGGAGTAGTAGTAGTAGTAGTAGTAGTAGCATCAGCAGCACCAGCAGCAGCAGTCGAAGCCTCGGAAATAAAACACATACACGCATAAACGCACATGCGTGTACACGTACACGGAATGTCAACGCACGTGCACGTATCACACACGAAGAAACGAAGTAGCAACCAAGGAAACAAATAAGCACGAGGAAAGTCGACGTAGGTGATTCATAACGTGTACAAAATGAAGAGCATAATCTATATATGCAGCAGGAACAGCAATGGCCCTATCTGCGGCAACACACAAAGGAGCGCACGCATACACGCACATACAGAGTCTATGCATCATTCAGCAACCCCGCACTGAAGCCATGCACGACAGAAAGCATGAATGAGGATCACCACTGAAAAAAAAAAGTCGTTCAAAAGCACAGCAAGGTAAGGAACAACAGTCGGATGTGAACACTAAACAAGTGACGGAACCAAGTAGAAAAAAAAACTACTCACAAATGGACTGAAGAGGCTTCAAAACTCGTGAAAGAGTATTATAACCTATAATCCACAACCCCTAACACACCCGAAGTTTAAAACTCCCATACATCACTCCAATATTTTCTAAAAATCAATAGCTTGCTTACAACCCTTGCTCTTAAAATTCTTTAAAAAACAAATGAATAAAGGAACTATTGGATTACGTATAACATGAGGAATAAAACTTGAGAGCAAACACCACACAAGGGTGAATGATCCCACAATACATTCAAGTCGGAGTATCGCTCCCTAAACCGTGCAAATACATTATCATTATTATCATAATTATTATTCACAAGATGAACCCAATTCATATAGAACAAGCTCACAAGAGCCACTGACTTGAAATTCAAGCTTCCAAAGGATATGGTGTTCATCTGCCCAAGTCACAGAAGGTCAGAAAATACCGAAAGAAGAGGAAATCGTTCTCCAAATTAATTTCCTTCCCATAAGTTATATATCTTTTCAAACCACTTTATATCATTATATATATATATATATATATATATATATATATATATATATATATATATATATATATATATTATATATATATGTGTGTGTATGTATGATTATTATCACTTTTGCACGTGATTCATTTATCACACATTACCACAGGTGAAAATAAGAAACGGGGTGGTCCTTTTCGACTTTATTTCCAAGCCATTGACGAAGGATGATACAGAGTATTAGAAGTCACAAATATATATACTACAGGAACAGTACTGACGAACATACACAGTTAGAGACTACATATGATATTTAATCTTACTGACGGCCCTACCCACTACGGGGAAGAAATAATTAAAAGTGAAAGGCAGGAATAACTTAATCTAGACGAAGACCTCTTTATCAAATCGGTGACGAATCGAAGTAAATTTAATAAGGTACGTATCAAGATTAGGTTTTCCATGAGGTGCACAGAAAGATGGAAGGCACCTCCTTGAATAGTTCGACTGTCACTATTTTGCCGTTTTATTTTACTCTGGAAGTACGTTATCAATGAAGAGGAAAAAACATTTTTTAATTACGAAAGAAAAGACATGAACCTACAAAAATACTTCCAACAAACAATTGAAACCAAAACTAAATTCTACTTTTTTTCATACCGCAAATCTATCATATCTATTCTTAAAGGTCAGAAAGACTGCTATCTGCCAATGGATGAAGTGGGCCTATTAAATTCTAAATCAGTTTTGCCCAATTTTGCAACCCTAAAAATCTTCCGTCAACATGACCCGAGATTGTTTGGATTTGCAATTAGGCAGTCAAACTAAATCGTAGAAGAAACTTCACAGGTGCATATTTCCAAAACAGTCTGGACGTTCCAGGAACATGGAAGAAAAGCGTTCGCTTTCAAGAAATGAAAATCAAGCCCTTCAAAAACTGAATGCTGCACTTACCTCTCAAGAGCGGTCGCAAAGAGGGCAGATACTGGGCAAGCATCCACTGCAATAAAAACAGAAAAACAAAAATTGGAATGTCGCAAAACTTGTTCTTCAAATTTTATGATCCAAACTCAAAAATAAATTTTTCCCAAGAAGAACAATCAATTATTTCTGGCTCTCAGCTTCGAAGATCAAGATTTTCAACTTGTTAATTTTGCTTAACAAATCACTCGTCCAAGTTACTGTTGATAATCCTGCAGGAGCTGCAAGAACATGTTCTAGCTATATTTAAATTAAAAGATCCATGAAAAAATTAAGTCTACGATGCATTTGCAAATATACATAAATAAGGCCTTCGTTTTTCTCTGGATAGTTACAACAGTTTGGAAGAAACTAATACATATGAGAAAGCTCAATTATGGCAGGTTAAACAGAGAAGTATTAAGACTGCAGTCAATAAACTCGTACCAGCAAATGAACAATTCTTAAAAGAAAAAATTCACACACTTAAAAAAGGGGAAGGAGGCTCAAATTAACTGGTAATCGAAGAATATTCTTGCAAAAATTCTTGAAAGCAATTTTTCCATTGCACGTCCCGTTCAGAGAAAAGCAGCACTAGCAGTTAAAAGACTATTGAGATATAAGTAAAATTAGCATTACTCAACCACGAAGTCTACATCTGGGTAAAAGCGGCACTACGAAATATAGCAGCTCTAAGATCAGATTCAAATGAGGAGAAAAGAAGGCCAGTATTTTTCTAATTACAAACAAAGCTTTTCGAACTCATTTTCAGGGCAGAGTATCTTTCATGCCGCCATGATTCTCCGTAATTCAATCCAAATTTGACTTGTCCGTTACTGGACTTTTACTTGGGGAATTATGTAACTTCTCGCTTATGCAAAATTACCTGCTTTTAAACTCGCGCCATGATAACAATCATACAACAAAACCTTAGCAAGTTCTCTTCGGTAAAAGTATTATATAGAACAACATTATCAATATTAACTGAAGAACTAAACACCCCAACTTCAATCATCGGATTCAGGATATCCCGCTTAACGAGTTACTACAATAAGTAAAATACGCGCCGACATCCTAAAATTTATAATTTCCAAGGTCTACGGACTTCAGGAAGAAAACACTAGTGATGAGAAATAAATAAAGAAGAGATAATATTACGTTCTAAAAAATGAAGACTACTCTATTCAATCTAATATTAATTTCGGTAACCACTCCATAGACAAGGAAGTTTCTAAATTGTCAAAAGGGACCAAACAATCTTCACAAAATGGGTGGCAATTACCAGCCATCCAAGAAGTCCCAACGTTCTTGCTAGTTGTCTCGAATTGAGGTTTCGATTTGTGGGACGAAACCTCTACACATAAGTGCGTTTCCTTTACTAAATAGTTAAATTGTAGCTTCCACTGCTATTGCATCTGCCTCTTTATTGCCAAGTATTTATATATGTGCTGGAACCCAACAAAATGTGACTTGCAATCTTCTACTCTCAGTAATATGTGGTCCCTGTGCAAAAATGTTTAACTCAAGAGTGGGTAGAGGTAACACTACTGCAAGTGCCAGCAAAAAACTTTTTGAGGATGGTAAGGTTGCCTTCTTTCTTAATTGCTATTTTCTCAACTGCTGTTAAAATACCATATAGCTCTGCCGTACAAATAGAAACCACCTGAAGAAGTGTACCCCCTTCAATAAAATTCACACAGTAAAATCGACATCTGACGCCACTGATGGATTTGGTACGGCTAGTAATAATCAAATTCGAACCACTATCCTCTCAATGTTCCATTTGAATGAATAGGCTTCACCTCAATAATAATATTTTCGAAAACAATTAAGTAGTCGCAAAAGTCTATCTTTGGCAAATTCCAAAGAGGAGTTAATGGTATTCTGACCAGAGGTACTTTCCAATTTCATTCGAATTCCTCCACAACTGTTCCATTGTAAATCTATATGGTTGAGTACATTTTGGAAGACTCGATTTACACAAAATTATTTTGCTTCCAGTTTTATACGTAAGAGAGTTTGGTAATATCTGCAATTTGAACCAGTATGTGATGAAGGAGGACTGGCAATTTAAATTCAATGGCAAATCTATTATACTGACGAAACGACTAGGATTTGGTGTCGTCCTAAAGGCTCCTGTGGCTAGCTCGATGTCTGCATGATGTATTACTCCAAATCTTTTAATATTTTTAGTTTGCTGATGATATGCCTCAATCCACAAAATAACTTTGACAACAGAAATGCCCAGTAGTGTTTGACAGTCTACACCCCAGAATGTATGGGTTAACACTAAAAATAGTTGATTAGGCTAGGCATTTGATATCAATTATTTTCAAATGAGCAACCCAAGTTAGTCTAAATGACAAAGTTAAAAATCATGTCTCTTTGTAATACAACTTATGCAGAACTGCAATTTGCTCTCAACTATATCATTCTTGCTATGTAAATGAGATAGAAAGGTGTGTGGAGAACTTCAGAGGGAATAACAATGGATATTCCGGTAACTAGTGCAAACATGTTGAGCGCACACATCCCCTTGGACCCCTTCTCCTCGACTTTTTTCTTCCTTATAGAGTGCTGATTACGCTGACTTGAAAAAAGCGTTTACAGACGATGATATATAATGGCAGCCCACCTCTTAATAATCCACAATTATCAACAGTTTAAAATCCCTTGCCCCCATGCAGATCCATATATATTCATTTTCAGTGTTAAAGAATATAGTCAAATAATGCTTTGTGGATGCAAATGCCTTACAAATGGAACATTCATATGTAACTAATACATCAGCCTTCGAGTATGAAAACTACACAGGACAAGTCATAAAGTTTCTCTCTTCTCTAGGTACAATTCTTGCACTTACCAAGTTTTCAGTATTATTGCATGAACAGTAATCAAGCAGTAACTTCATGCTAAGTATATACTGTTTTGGGTCCTAAAAATGCAAAAATGGTAATATTTTCCCAGATAGCTGGGTAATTCCAGCTAAGTCTATTCAGTTAATAATACTTATTTGGCACATAAGAAATTTCGGCAGGTTTGGGAGCTTTGTCACTGTAAACTGTTATGGCTGAATCAAACTCTTTCCCAGTAAATAAATTTTAAGATTCTACTTCTGTTGATGTAAATTGAAATGGTATTTGTTCTTTTCTAGTGGACACTGACATCCTGTGGGAGCTTTTGCGGAATCTGTGACTTAAGGAACTTTCGCTTTTAACATTGGTGAAGAACTATATTTCCTTGCTATCCTATTCATTTTCTTCTACATTGTAGAAAGTGGGGTTCTGCTATAAATGAACGAAACAGAAGATGCACAAGACTGAAGTTTCAATACTTTTAGTGCTATACGAAACTGGGATCTACATTTTTACATATGAGAATCTCTTGGGAATGGTGTCTACAGCAATACATTAAAGCTTTCCTTGCTGCTCGATGTAGAATCTGAAGTTCTGATGACCTACAAGGAGTTAGATGTCATCAGAACAAACATTTTTTTAAATTCCTGCCGATCAGCTTTAACAAGACACCACTGTGCTAATCTTTGTGCTTGTGGGTTATCGTTTCTGTTAATATTCATAGGAGAGCTATTTACATGTTAATCATCTAAAAAAAAATTTACTTAGTAAGCTGAGCTTGTTAATAATAGATCAATGCGTGACAAGGCGACTGTCTGTATGTGGATGGTGTATGTTCATCTGTATTAAGGAATCCAAAATCTTCACTCTCTTATCAGTAATGCTGAGATTACCTACTGTCTTAGACAAAACAATTCCCGCAAAGGATGACTGCTCATGTAACCAAATAATAAAAATGGCAGGGGGAGCAGAATAATCAACCCAGCCATAACATCATGAGTGATGGTATCATTAGGAGGTTGGTCAAGGCAGCAGATGGCATACTTACTTATAAGGTTAATTTGTACTGCCACTGCTTGGAGAGAAGCACAGAGAGCAAACCTTTGGATTTTGAGGAATATATTCACCGCGCCTTCCTACCTATGCGTCATACAGCAATTCATTTTCGAAATAAAATGAGTACTGTTGACCACAACGGTCTCCGGTGGATATATGGTTATAAGGAATGTTCATAAATTAAAAGCTTCAATTCATATTTTGCCCTCAGATCTAGACAATGCCGCTGGAAGAAAGATGTGGAAATCATTACGCCATTGTTTCTTTTCCTCCTTATTGGCATTCTTTCTGTTTGATGTTCCAAATACTTTTAGGTTTCCCGTTATTTCGGAAGATGGTCTTGTAACGTTTGGTTTACTGATACTAGCAATTTCTCTTCTTGTTCAATAACTTCATATTCGAGTACAGACATTCATACTTTTCTCTGTATACTTGTTCCGTAATGTATTATCACTGAAATTTGACAGTAAATTTCACGTTGCATGCATGAGTTTTATGGCATATTTCTAAAAAAAGAAAAAAAAGTAAAAAAAAAAAAAAAGCCACTTGAAGGTGGAAAGGTAACCGGGAGCTACTATATTTACACTAAGACCTAAAAAAAACTGAAACAGTAACCTCACTAAGCCTTCCAGCGTAAGTGGACATGAACAGCTACTTCTTTTTCAACGTGTAACTCCAGGATGCCAAAAACCCTGAGTATTTCAGGGAAGGAACTGTGGCGGTCTTACGCGCATGAATTTATATGCCTGAACGAAATGTTCTCAATTACCAACTACACCACAGAAAAAGTATTTTGGTAAATGAAAATCGGTATTTCCAAAAAAATCCAACAAAATTGCCTTCTTGCTAAGGAAAACAGCTCACTTCAAAATCCAACAAAATCATCTAAAAGTAAAACACTCTTCGTTGTATACCCTTTAGCAATCAGATTTGTTAAGAGATACTCGCACTGAATGCATTACTACACATGAAAAGGTGTAAGAAAGACAAAATATTATGTGACACTTTACTACATGTCATCCTAAATACAGTTTCAGCTCTTCCCTTTTTTTAATGGACTGGTGTTATGTGAACAAAAGGGAACACTATCTAAAAAAAAAAACTTTAAATGTTTTTTGCAAACACATACCTGGAGCGAAAGAAACATGGAGATTGTGAGAAGTGGTCAGATTTTTTTCATAAATCTTTGTTGCTTTATTTCCAGTTTTCTTTTTTTTTTTTACCATGTTTGTTGAGAAACCACAGTAACCCATCATACCCAAACTATTCACATAGATAATAACAACTCAATGTATCATAACAAATATTAACTATTTTCCTCCTGTGATTAAGACCAGTAGCAAAAAACATGCCCAAAACTGTCTTGTTTCTAGCACGATACTGATGTAGTTACATTTGTAAGTAAGATGAATAACAGACGTAATGACTTCATTTTAAATACCGTTGTGGACTGCATAGAGTCTAAAGAAACGAGAAAAGAAGCAGGAACGGAATTTCCCATCAGACACTGAGCTGCACAAAATAGACTAAAATTTCACCTGCAATACTACTTTGTACAAAGCCAGTCAAAACGTTGATGACGGAACTACAAGGAAGATTAGTACACAGCAGAAACATCAGAAAATGGAAAGGTAAAAACACAGGCAATTTTTATTATTAATGAAGCTGTGAAAAAAGGAGACGAAGGAATGGTACCCAGTTTACCAACAAACGCCTCGACATAAATATAGCTGAAATCTGGTCGCTAGCAGAGGCCGACGCCTCGACATCATCAGGGAACAAACACTGAATAGAAGACCTTAAAGGTAGACATTCCTGCATCTGAATGCAACTTGACAGATCTGCACAATTAGGCTTGTTATTAATGAGTCTTCCAAAATATGTTCTTCATCTTTCACATTATATTCATGAAAAGTACGACCACAAGTTCGATTTCCTTTTGGATGACAAGAACACTTAAAGACATTGGAAAGATATAAATTCTTATCTATCTTGAAAATACTTCAATATAAAGTTCTATGCGGGCCTATATACAAAAAAGGTTGCCATAATTTCCAAATATGTTATATATTGACACCACTGCTTTACGTGAACGTTAGAAAACCTGTAAACAGAAATGACGCCTAGGTTAACGGTTATGCTGCTACAATCTTCATACTACAGAAATTTCTCACTTCCTTTAATAAATATTCCTAAAATTATCATCTACAAAAGAACTACAGTCTTTCCTGATCCCGTATAGAGAGGGCTGGGGTTAGGAAAGGCAGCCGTTCGTAAAACATCTGGCAAAACAAATTATGAAATGAGCCAGAGACAAAGGAATGGATGAAAGGAGGACACATGATAGAAACAACTGGAAAAGGCTCATTAAAAAACAGCGACCCCGACTAGGGATTAAGGTGAGGTGATGATGATAAAAAGACTGTCTTTCGACATAACTTCTCAAAAGAGAGAGAGAGAGAGAGAGAGAGAGAGAGAGAAATAATTTTTAGTTTTAAGTACAAAATTTGTTCGAGTTATTGTCTTATCTATGGAAACATCGCCCCGAGAACAAATCTGCAAGCCCCTTAATTATCCCATCAAGCTGCTACTAAAATATGTTCTCTTTCTCTCAATCTCTCTTTATCTCTCATCCTCTTTTCTTTGTCTACCTTTCTCCCCAATTCGTTCAACACTTCCTCTCTCTCTCTCTCTCTCTCTCTCTCTCTCTCTCTCTCTCTCTCTCTCTCTCTCTCTCTCTCTCAAAACCGCGCCGATACTTCTTTCGCACGTCTACAGACACACCAAAGAAGCAAACATCTAATTATCGCCCATTCTTTCCAAGTCCACCCGTTCGATTACGCACTGCAAATGCAGTTGCGATTAAAAACGCAGATATGATCACTAATAACAATAAATATTAATCTTAACGTCTCCTAGTCCTGGATTACATCGTTAACAATTAAAGTGCGGTGCATTTGTCTTGCAAGATAATAAGGTAGATGGGAAGGATCTAAATAAGACTATCTTGCTTTTTATCATTATCGTTGCATTGGAAATACATGCTGAATATTAATACAAAAATTTCGTTCTTTTTTCCTTTCCAACATCGCCTCTACTGCTTTGAAGAACAACGTTCAGCAGAACTGAGTTTTTTTTCTGTTACCGACATAAAGGACTTGAAAACTTCTTTCTAACGCTAAAAAAAATACAAATAAAAATCACCAAATTCACGGCTGTTTTCGGTTCAAATCTTTAAATATGGTTTACATACACAACAGAAGTATATCCATGTATGTACTTACATACAAACACGTGCACAGCACACAAACACACAGGCATTATACATGCATACATATATGTGTATATATATAGTGTATATATAGTATATATATATATATATTATATATATATATATATATATATATATATATACTGTATATATACATATATATATATATACACACACACACACACATATATATATATATATATATATATACATATATATATATATATATATATATATATATATATATATATATATATATAAGGCCAAATTCTCCATAAATGAACGAACAACAGTACTAACACTGAAGCAGGGTAATAACTGAATATAAGACAAGTACTAAGAGAGTATTTACAAACCTATTACTAATATGAAAAGGCACTGTTACCTGTACAAGACTCTTAACACAGATCCTTCATTAAAGTCACAAATTAGTAAGATCTTAATACTCTTAATGCTGTTAGTAAGCTGATTTTAATTTTAAGCCTCGAAATAAAAATACTGGTGGAAACGTGCATTAACACAGAAGATAAAATCAAAAGTTTACAAAAAAAAAATCTGTGGTAGATGAATAATGGACAAAGAAGTGGTAGGACCTCAAATGCACCTTAAGGGAAAACCGGCCACAGTTAAGCACAAACTGTACACGACATAAGACCCAAAGACTGGCATTTTAAATATAAGAACAGTAAAGACGGCTGCAAAGAGGAGTGGATACAGGTAAAATGAATGTGGCCTGACAGGTGTTAGAGGGGCGGCCTAACATAATCTTTCTAGCTAGGGCAAAATATGAACAGCATAAATGAGCCTAACATGTAGTAGCAACGAAGTATAAGACGCACCTAACCACACCGACTCTCAGAAATGTTCAAGAAATGTGCTGCAAATCCCCTACACAGGATAAACTAGACAGATTATGCAGCGTAATCTCTAAATGTTATTGAAACAAGCTATTAACAGAAATGTTGCTGTGATGCAAAAGATGTGTGGAATTGCCACTCAGTCATAAATACTTACTACCACTGAAAACCACAAAACTAAATGACATAGCTGAGCAAGCTTAAGTGTAACAGTAGATAAAATGTAACGACCGTAACTTACATTGATCAGTCCACTCAACGATACAGTGCAAAACACATCAGCTGATAAAATTCCCGATGTAAAAAGCAGTTTAGAAGACATTATTGGTATTCACTCTTAAGAATCCTAGACGTATTACCTATTCTCGAAGCACAAAGTAAAGAAGCTACTTAAGCAAAATAGACAGGAAGAATGCTAAGTATGGAAGCGGAATATTTCAAAACACAATTACACAAAAAACAAAGGTTTTTAGAAATGAGTCGAAAAAGAACAGAATAAAGAACAATAAACTGGACTGGTAAAGCTGCATGAGGAGCCCGGCTTGCTCAAACAACAAAACGGCGAGGGCACGTCAAAGCTCCACTCATGAGCAAGATAAACAAACGAGTTGTGGCCACGCTGAGCTTTTAAGCGTTTACACTGAATGATGATAACAAGAATTCGGATATTGACAGAGGTACAGCAGGGAACAACTCTCCGAACCTGAGGCTTCCTCAAATTTGGCGAGAGAAAATAAGTTCGACAAAATCATTCCAAGCTATTGCAAGCTTTACAGTAACTAAGCCTAGAAAAGGTGCGACTATCATGAGATTGTACATTTTCAAAGTATAAAGGGTATTATAGTACTACGTTTGCTTTTTCCTCTTTAAAATAAAAATACAACAAATTATAAAATCCGAGCACACTCATTTTTGTGAAATTACTTCGAAAATACATTGGAAACATTCGGACAAAAATCATTTTCAAACCATTCATTCGACTGAAACAAGCGAACGTATTTCCACACTTTTCATCCCTTAACTGGTTACACAAAAAGACAGGTTTTTATCTGACAAAAACCCCGAACTTACTGATATGATAGCAAAATGGATGTTGAAATATTTGGATACAAAACTGTGGAAGGCAAAATGACAACCTTCGGTAAAGCCTGACATTAAATATGCAGTTACACGAATCCCACTTGGAGGGGGGTGAACTGGGTTAATCCCTTCACTCATTACTTAACGTAAGCATTCTCAAAGGAATCTTATAAACTGGTTAATTCACGTCTACAGCACCTCATATAAATTCAAGTTACTGCTTGAAGGATGAAGCTATTGGAGGGGTACAAATTTTACTGCAATTGAAATTTTTTCCTTTTAATCATTCGAAACCCAGAGCAGCATCTTGTGTTTTCCAAAAATATACCTTAGCAATTTTACATGTAAATAAAAACCTGAAATAGCCTAATGATTAAATCGGGAACCTAAGCTTCTTAGGTCAAAGGTCTGCTGACAAAGCTTACATAAATAATTCGAGGCATATATAAGACGGGTGAAAACTGGATGTTAGAAGTAAATTGTACGAAGAACTGATGGGCAGAATCAACTCTAACTCACACTTATATATAACGTCTGGGAGAGAGTGAAACTATTGCATTTACACGCGGCTAGGAAAGTTTTGTCACCAAACGTGAAACGCTTTCATGGAAACAATATTCAATCGGTATATTTTTACGAGAGGCAAAGAGCGGCTACCTTCAAATGGAAATTCTTTGAATAATAAGAAACCAACGAGCCTGCCATTTGTTATTATCATTCTTAACCAGAACAATAATGGTGGCTTAAGGATTTACTTCTGAACGCCACCAAGGCTGTGTATTTTATTACAGCGACGGGCACGCTTGCATGTATTGTATGTAGGTGTATACAGTACATATATACATGTGTACATAAACATATGTATATATATGTGTATGCGTGTCACTTCCACGAGGCTTTTTTATATTTACAAATATTAAGCCACAAATAGTTTAGTATCCAATTCAGTATACTTCAGGAATAACTTAGGCTACATCCAAGGGGAATTACGAAGGAATCGACCCCTTGCCTGGCTAGAAGCAACGACATATAGTTGACGTTGAACACTGAGCCGCCATCAAGATATATATATATATATATATATATATATATATATATATATATATATATATATATATATATATATTTATTATACAGACACACACACACACACACACACACACACACACACACACATATATATATATATATATATATATATATATATATATATATATATATATATATATATATATATATATATATATGATTATATATAGATATATATTCTACCAAACTTCATTCATAGCTCCTCAACAATTAGACACGGTTGATATTAAAGACCGAACTATTTTTTAATAGCGTACTGCACTCCCTATACAAGAAGACTTAATTAGGAAGATGCGCAATCA
Organism: Macrobrachium rosenbergii; assembly: GCF_040412425.1. Taxonomy (NCBI): domain Eukaryota; kingdom Metazoa; phylum Arthropoda; class Malacostraca; order Decapoda; family Palaemonidae; genus Macrobrachium; species Macrobrachium rosenbergii. Next base: position 7,811,263 of record NC_089752.1, read on the forward strand.
AACATCCATTTGATAAAATAGTGCCTAATTAGCAGAAATGAGGAATCACTTTAATTTCTTGTTTGCACTTCGAGATATTCTGGATGGTTCAGACGACAGCCACCCAAACCACGCCTCAGCTGGAGCCATAAAATACTTCGGGGGAAAAAAAATAATTCTCATTTCGTTATTGTTTCATGCTGACGGCATGAAAATTCTTCAACCAATTTGGAAGTGAGTCTCATGTTTGCCACTTTTTCTTCCCTATTAGAGTACATTTTATATCCCTTCTGGATATTTTATTTTCCTTTAAAAAAACTGCATAATATACTAGTCCGCAATGCAAAAATTTAATTTGCCTGATTTTTTTTTTTTATGCAATGCAAGTTTTACTGCTCACTAAGTTCGGATAAGCAGGAGGTAAAGTTCTCCAAATAGGTAGGTATCAATCGGTTTAACACTTCATTGTTAACTTACATAGTAGTGTTATAGGGGGAAATTAACTCCTTTTCGTTATTACTTTTATTGCCGACGTTTAATTTCTTTCGAGAACTGTGGACACTATCTAGAAATTTCTGATGTTTATGTTCGCAGCAACGATAATTTATTCCTCCAGCACAGAAACAACTTTGCAGTCTTATAAGAAAGGAAAATAACTGGTCTCTCTCCCCACTTTACGCCTCATTCAATGAACAACATCAGCCTAACTAAGTAACCACAAATGGCAATCTTAATCACAAGTCATGAAGGCGAAAATAAGTGCTTCGACCTTGACGCACAAATTAATCTTCCACATTGATGTTCTTAAAGCAATTCTTATAAACGTAATCTCTTGTTTTTCTCATACTAAACGCTAAAATTTGTTACCGTATACGGTAATATTAAAAGAGAAATCAAATCCCTTCTGTGATTACTTAATTGTATATGTTAGGGGTCTCTTTCTAGAATTAAGGACATTATCTGTAATTCTCTTCCTCCATCACAGGACCAAATTCCTCTATGAAATACGATAAACGTCAATCAGAATGCAAACGATGACTGAATGCTGAATGCAAATCGTAAATGATAGCTGAAATCTTACAGTGTTACCACAGTAGAAAAATCTTAGCAAGGAGACTTCGACATTAAAATTTTATTTGTTCTTGATCTGTCTGATTAAGTTGTATAGACATCAATCTGACCAGTACTAAACGATCTTAAATTCCCTTGATTTATCAAATTGGGAAAATTTCCCTTTACACGTGCGGATGAGTATAAAAGAGATCGTATTTCTACTTTAGAGTGTCATACTCCACGTTCTTAGTTTTTATCTCATACTGCTGTTCATGTACGTACATACTGAAGTTTGCTGACATTTATTTAATTATTTGTTACTATCTCTTTGGGGGGGTTTCAATTTCACATATGGGCAGTCTATACAGTGGAAATTACTTTCAAAGTCAATGGAATCAGGACTTATTCCATATGAAAATTAGGATGTCTCGAATAATAATATTTGAAAGTTCAAAGTACAGAAACATTAGTAAAATTGTTCTGCTTAGACTCAAATAAAATTAACAAAACATACTCTAGGTTTAACATTTCTCGTCATTTAATCCATAACATTCATCTCTTGCACCTATTTTACACCAAGACAGTAATTACACACAGCTTTCCAAGAGCTCCACGTTCATTGTAAAATCTAACCGGTTGTGACAAATTACCATTTACACCAAAACATTTCCATCCAATTCTCCTTAACACCAATTATTTTTACGACCCATAAATAGCATGGCCTGTTTTCCTTTTCATCAAAACTTCTACTCCGTAAATTAATTCTTGAACTGTCAGGTCATTTTTCAATTGACAAAAAAAATTAACATCTGAAAGCATTCATCACCCGAGCTTAAGCTACTGCGTCTTAGGGAGGAAGTATCCTCAAAAACTCGCCTCCCTGGTTACAGGGTATATGCCAGTCCAATGCATTCATCCACCTAAATACTGATCTAATATATATATATATATATATATATATATATATATATATATATATATATATATATATATATATATATATATATATATATATATATATATATGTGTGTGTGTGTGTGTGTGTGTGTGTTCTAAGAGATGGTGCATCCGAAAGGTGGTTACCATCCCGAGACTCTGAGCATATTTGCTGGCCCACTCAAACTGCAATGCATCAGTCAACTACCATAAGGCCCATTACTCACAGCTTGGATCACCGAATACATATTTCAGTTTTATGAAACGTGTCTACATTAGTCTCTCCTAGGAACTGAACTCTGGTTCTCACCGATAAGACGAATATATCTATGTGTGTGTGTGTGTATGTATATATATATATATATATATATATATATATATATATATATATATATATATATATATATATATATATATACATATCTATATATATATAAAATGTATATATAATGTGTGTATATATACAGTATATATATATATATATATATATATATATATATATATATATATATATATATATATATATATATATATATATATATATATATATATATACATACAATCATGCACCAACACAGAACAGAAAATTTCCTGAAAACATTATCTACCCAATAAGATGCCGTTTTACATGAATGGAAATCCAAACTTCTGCAGCACATGAGATCATTTATAAATCTATATATATATATATATATATATATATATATATATATATATATATATATATATATAAAGGAAAGACATGAACAAAAACAGTAACAAGAACATCAAAGGGGTCTTAATTTTTCTATGATCCGTAACGGAGGTAAGAGGTTAGCAGTGGGATGGTATGGATCGAGGGGGAGGGGGGAAGGGGGAAGGGGGAAACCGCCTGTGCCCTGAGGCCTGAAAACTCTATTTAGAGAGGGTTTGTCAGAGCTGGAAAACAATGGATTTTATTGAAAACCAAAACTTGCTTTACGAAGACAGGGTTAGTCCTAGATTCTAAAGCCCTTATGTTATTTTGTCTACACCACGAAATTTGTTACAAAATTCACTTTCCCTTAAAGCTCTAAAGAAGAAGAAATCATTTCCCCTACTCGTTATTACACTTTCAACACTACGACCAATCCTTACATGATATAAAAAAAAATCGTATGCTGCTGGAAGATACTAAATTTAAAAAAAGAAAAAAAAACAACATCTCACTTTTGGTAAACTTCGCCGCTTTCGAACGCCCCAGCAGTGGTGATGGAGGATGAAGTAATTTTCCAGACAGAATTAAAACCTGCCCCGCAGCGCACAAATATGATTGGATTCTGTGAGGGAGGCCGGCCCGAGCCCCTCTGAAAACCCGAGATCCTATTAGTGGGAGAGTTGCAGGTACAATCGTCTATGGCGTCAGGCTGGACATCCAAAGATCTCAACTAGTACAGGAATTTTTTTTTTTGTTAGTCTTTTTGTTTTCATGTCTGTTCTCACTGAGTAATAATGGCAGTGGTTAATGAACATTCAAGGACTTCGGTTTTGTCCTATGCGAGAATTGAGCAAGCAGGTCATTCCACAAAACTGATAACCTGCCTAATTGGATTTTGGGATTGTGGATAATTTCCTTTCATTTCTTTCTACAAATTCGCTATAAACTACTTTTCGAGAAGTGAAAAACAAAGAGAATAAACAAAGAATTGAGGGGATTCGGGGGGCACTGATTGTCCTACCAGAGATCCCAAACAATACAAGATTTTTGTTTCTTTTTTGGTACTGACACTCAGCAGATGACTTTAGGGAGAATTGGCTGTCCTTCAAAAACTCAGGTTACCTGTATATTTGGAATAGCTGTTGTTTCCTTTTGATGAACGTACTTAAGACATGCCGATTCCAATAAAGAAGTATAGTGTAAATGGTAAATAAAAACTGAACATATTAAGGGGAACTGTGTATTTATGCAATCACACACTAAGAATTAATGTTATTTCTAGTAAAGCATCTGTTATCTCACTTGCATACAAATGCTTGTTTCCATCAGGTAGATCGATCGATATGTAAAGTAAATAAAATTAACTTCTACTGCTACAAACTTGAAATTAAAAACATCTTACAAACAAATCCCAAATTCCGAACATCTTCTCAACAAACCTCAGATCAAAACAATCTCAAATTAAAAATACACATGAAGCGTATGTAAAAAAAAAAAAAGAATTAATTTTAATCTGCATACTACGATAAAAGAAGCGGAAATTCTTTAATTTGTTCGTAACTAAGATAATGATATATTCAGTGCGAGTGAGAAA
>NC_089752.1:7818000-7958000 GCF_040412425.1 Macrobrachium rosenbergii
ATATATATATATATACTGTCGAGACATACACGAAAGCGCTTAGTCAATTCCTTCTTTCATTCCTTCCTCCGGCTCTGCGACAACATAAAATATCGCAAGTTCTATCAAATCAAGAGAAATTAACATTATAAATTTAAATGCTTGCTTAGTTACTCAATTATAGACACAGGCGAAGAAAAGATAGGATGAATGAGGAAGGGTCAATATGTCTATAATAAAACTTGTCGGAATTCTGTGGAGCTAAAACACGGTTGTTTGTGGATTCGAATCCAACTTATTTCGCACCTGGATGCTGGGCTTATATTGGTAAACTTAAAAGTATAGTGTGAAGAAATCGAGAACCTGAATGTTCATGTAATGTATATTTGTAATGTGTAATCATAAATAAACACATATATACATATACAGTATGTATATATATATATATATATATATATATATATATATATATATATATATATATATATATATATATATATATATATAAGTAGGACACCAAGGCCAAAACCCGGAACAGAATACGTTTATACGTTTAAAAAAGATGGCTAATCAAAATAAATAAAAGAATATAATAAAATAAACCAATTTTTGTATTTTGATCTATTTTATTTTATTCATTTATTTATTTTGATTAGCCATCTTTTAAACGTATTTTTATAATTTTTATAGTAATTTTTGCCGTATTATTTTGAATTTTATTATAAGAATTGTAATGTTATTTAAATTTTGTAGGTTGATAACGAGTGAGAGGACTGCTCGAAACATGTCCCAATAAAGTTGTGTAAAATGCTGTTACGGGTTTTGGCCTTGGTGTCCTTATATATATATATATATATATATATATATATATATATATATATATATATATATATATATATATATATATATATATATATATATATATTGTATATATATAATGTATATGTATACATGTATGAATGTATGCATATATGTATGTATGTATTTGACAAAAGAAAAAATTGAAAGGTACACCTCTTCAAAGCAATACAGATTATGATAATCTAGAAAAAAACAAACAAAGTAAAAGTGTTTAGCAATCAGATAATGAGAAAAAGCAGTTCTATTCAAAGTGAGCAACTACCCTTGATATTTTTATCGCTTCCTCGCCTCGTGTGTGCCTTGGTGTCAAGAAGAAGCGGATGCACCAATAAAAGCAATTTTCACAAGCAGCTACTTTGACAACACGACAGCCACGTGTGCTAAGAAAAACAACCTTCTTTTGTTTCAAATAAAAAACAAGTAAGAAATGCGCAGAAGTTTCTTCGGCGCAATCGAGTTTTCTGTAGAACGATAATGCTGTGTAAAACTATCAGCTACGACCTCGCAACGTTCATTTACTCCCCAGATGCGGCGAAGTGAGGGTGCGTCGCAGGCCTCCGGAAAGACCTGCCAGACGCACGAAACCTTAACTTTAAATAAAATAAAAACTACTAAGGCTAGAGGGCTGCAATTTGATATGTTTGATAATTGAAGGGTGGATGATCAACATACCAATTTGCAGCCCTCTAGCCTCAGTAGTTTTTAAGATCTGAGGGAGGACAGAAAAAGTGCGGACGGACAGACAAAGCAGTCACAATAGTTTTCTTTTACTGAAAACTAAAAAGCAGCATTCACCCGGCCGGGACTCTACTAAAGGAAAGGAAACAAGCCCCTCTATTAACAAAAATAAAGGTGAAAAAAAGGATGCCTTTAAACTCCTCTCTACAATACACGTCAAAGGCAAAAACAGTCGACCTTAGCCCCTTATGAAAAACTTGTGACTTCCTGACTTTATCCCGGTCTTTTCTACTGCTAAGACCATTAAACAGGTAACCTTAGCCTTAGCCCACCCACTACTAAAAGCAAAGGCTAAAGTAAACTAAACTTTTTAGGCCCTAATCCACAACAGAGGCCCTTTACAATAGCAAAGACAATGAGCGCCATTAGGAAACTTTAAAGTAGGTCTAGGACGTAAACACCTAGCAACCTACTACTAACATTCCTCAGCATTAGGCCTATTTATGCGCCTTTCCTTATGCTTTCAACCACAAATAAAAAAAAAACTCTAGATTAAAAATTTCTTTCTAAGTATTAAAGGAAGAATAACAATATCAAGCTTTTTGTTGCAAGTATGCATGTCACATTTTCCGTTTGAGAGAATACTATCAAATCCAGTAATTTCATTTTCAAAGCAACAACGGCAAATTCCACTGCTTCATTTCGGGACCTGAGAGGATAATGAATTACGTCAGTTGATCAGTATGCAGGAGAAACATTTGAATATCCCTATTTATTAACTTTCTGACTCATTACCTTCAATTATTTTCTTTCTGGTATGAGGGAGTCCAAGGCTTTATTAACTGTCAAAAGCATTTGTTTAAAGAGTTGACCAATGGGTTAATACCATCGCCTTGTAGAACACCACGCGTGCAAGCGGCAGTGTGCTACCATGAGGCCCAAGAGCCAATACAGAGCAAGAGATATGTTCATTGGTCAACTTTTATATGGAACTGTAAATTCTCAGAAGAAAAATATCTTCTCACAACTTTATACAAGAATTTTGAAACTTCATGGAGTTACAAGAGACCGATATTTAAAATGAGAGAGAGAGAGAGAGAGAGAGAGAGAGAGAGAGAGAGAGAAATACGTCCCGAATATCAAGGGAATGATAAAAATACATATCGATTTTAACTTAAGCACCCGAAATAAAAGCCAGGCCCTTATTATTTGGGCAACATTCTCCAACACTAATCAATAAACGAAGTATCGCAGCCACCTTTCTCAGGGCTTTTTATCACTTCACGAAGGGTACATGACCGTAATCACGTTTAATTGGCCCAGTCTCCAGAGAAGTCTGGAATAAACCCTGAGACACAAATATCTCACTCTGTACCGAATAAGAATGACACAGTGACTTAGACGTTACAACTTGTCACCCTTATTCTTGGTCCCTAAATACACTTCCTCCTCCCCCTCCCTCACCCCCTGGCTCCCTTCCTTCCAATCGGATCCCTCTTCCTCTTTTCCTCGTCACGTGTCAATCGGCTTGACAGTCAGTGGCTCCAACTAGTGATTAAAACAGCAATTACGCTCAAGATGGCTGACCCGCTCTGATCCGAAACTACCGACAGGTTTAATTAATAGAGGGTCATTTGGATGGTCCACTGAGCCCAGGACATGCAGGGGAGGGCTCTCGGATACGAATTACAGCGACGAGAACGTTCATTTTATTTCCTAAGATGGTTTACGGAAGCGCGGCTCTCCCCATAATCTCCTTGCACATCGCAATCAATAAACAACAGAACTGGCCGCCTCGCTGAGTAGTTTTTATTTTTCCAAGAATGCGACACAGCACAGCTGATCCTTGAACTTAATGATAGGGCAACACAGAAACCTCAAATAGGCTCAACTTGATTTTGTCTACAGCGCAAATTTAAGTGGTGTATTCAACGATGTTATTTTAATCAATCAACCATCAAAAATATCAAAATTACACAAATCACATTATGTGCGACACCAGTAAGCAAATAGCCCCGACTTAATGCAAAAATAAGAATGAACAAATGACACCAAACTTGTTACAGAATGGATGAACAAATGACATTATTCGATAGAGAAAAATTTATCTTAAATTTTTTAAACGATGAAATTCGAATATATAACTTGTATAGTAACTCCCAACGACTTGAAAACAAACTGCTCAAGCATTATGATAGAAGGGATAAAAAACCTAGCTTAATATGCCAAACTTCCCCTTTTAGGTCCTATCACATTATGTAACAGTTATCGTTCCAAACCTTGGATCTGAATATCGTTTGATTACGGAGATGTACTAGATAGACAATGTATCAATAAACTTTAATTTGATGTCTTTCTATTTTTTTTTTTTTTACAAAGTAAGGAGCAAGAGAATGAAATTACAAAAATTTGGTAAATTGCGTGGAAAGGAAAAAACGGGATGGTATGTGTAAAGAAACTGATTACTGAGGCCACAGAAAACACCTAGTATCTACAACACCCAAAGCTTACTGATTCTGGGAAGAGCTGTTGCTGCGTTGATTTATAAGGTTCAATTCAGTTTACTGGGAAAACAGGTTTCATTTTTCTAACCAAAAGTAAGAGCGCAATAGCAACCGAATGAAGTACATGGCTAAAAATATAAGAAGTAATGGTAGAGAATAAACCCGAAAATGGGGTTATATGCAAAAAGGAAATAAGACAAGAAAAGTAAAGAGGAAAAACTTCTCAATCACAGATTAAAAACAAATAGTCAAATATATCGACCAGTCTGCAGACTTCTTGCCTCAATATAGTCAATTATAGTATATGGAATGAGAGGCTTCCTAGCAATATTCAGCAGATGCTTGAACACAACTTCTCCCAAAATAAGAACTAGGCTTTGAACCTAAACCTTAAGCATCTGCAAGTCGCTTCTTTTACTCTGGTGCCGTAAATATGTACTATCCAACTTGTTAATCCCAAGCCACAAAACCTACCAATTCCTAAAACATCAAAGTCAGTTGTTCTGGATTCTACCACGAGAACATCCAAAGAGGAACACTTGAAGGAGTTTTTGTGTTTTTAAGTTGGTCTCCAAATACTTGCCTCTCCTGTTACAATTCTTTCTGTAATCTGGTCCCTAGCTATAGTTACTTGACCTCTACAAATTGTTAATGCTAAATGTGGACCATCGATTCCCTTTCCCACTTTAAGCGAAATTCCCAAAAGGTTCGTGACTCATAGTTGGGAGCTCCCATCCCCAAAACAATTCTTCTAGACACTAACTCTCTCCTTACTTTCTGTTTAGACCTCGTAAATGGCCCTCTTTAAGCGAATGACTTCATATTTAACACATAAATAAATAAAATCATTCTTAATAAATCAATCAAATTAATTCATCTCAACGTTTCGAAAAAAAAAACGGGCATCCAGATTTCCGTTCTGCCTTTATGTTCCTACGCGTTCTTAAATGTCCTAAGGACTTCCCTTAGTACTGACTCAATATTAAAACATCGTTATTATTCCTCTCATTAAATAAGTGAGAATGTTACATGTTAATTTGTTTACCAATCTCCGTTCTTCCACATATGCAAAAAAGGATTAAGAATATTAAACCTTCCAATCAAAATCACAAATTACAACTTGTAGCTGTGCCTTTCGTGGTGCCTCGAGACTAAATTCATCAGACAACTTTTCCCATACTAACTATTCAATTCAAAACTTTTGTTTTTTGTTCTCTCTCTCTCTCTCTCTCTCTCTCTCTCTCTCTCTCTCTCTCTCTCTCTCTCTCTCTCTCTCTCTCTCTCTCTCTACTTGATTCAAATTAAAAAATCGGTTTATGTCATTAGAGAAACATAATTCAGAAAGCAAAACAATGTCATATACTGTAACTAATTCGGTAGTCTCACTTCTTTGTTAATAAAACATCGCTAACTGTCAATCACTTCCATGTTATTCTGCAAAGATTTATCCTGTTTACACATACAGGGATATACAACATAATAAAAATATGAACACCATACAGTATATTAATGGGTAATTAGCACGGGAAGACAACTTCAGAAGATTCCATTTTCTTATCCTTCCTTATTCAAAACCTCAAAATGAATTAGTTTACTCTTTCTTTCCCTCTGCAAGGTTTTTCTTCTTTTTAAATTGAACTGTACAGTGAAGAAACCGAAAATGGCGCTATTAGCCAAAACAGAATAAAGGCGTTGTATTTGTGATGGAACATAGCGTACCAACAGAAAATAAAATTAAGAACATATATATATACAAGTAAATAAAAATTAAAGGTAGCAGTAACCCTACTCTTAATATGGAAACTAGAGAATATGACTCGACAAATTATGAATAACTCACAAAGAGATAGAAGCCATGGCACCCACGATGACTTACAAAATTTTAAAACAATGGATAATAATTATGGCAAACCGTCATGCATTCTGGCTGACTTAATATTTCCTATTACGAGAACAGATATACAAAATACACTGCCTGCAGAGAACCCAGTCTCAAGAAAGTAATTGCATGCATTCATTTATTACATATATATAAAAGTATCCATCTCAGTGCATGAACGTCTCGGAGGTGATGTTTAACTGAATTAACAAACAAAAAACAAAAAAAAAAAAAAGAAACGGCTTCGGATTCTGATATTAAATTTTAATATTTTCTTCGAGTACATTTTCCTAACTTTCCGTGGAACACATGCAAAAAAGAAAAATGCTGTATCCGTCATACGTTAACATTCTGCATTCATGCACGGTTAGCTTATACACCGAAAATAGTTCTGTAATACAATACGACCATCATAATTTGATTTTTATAATCATGAGAGAGAGAGAGAGAGAGAGAGAGAGAGAGAATGATCTTACTGGCGTGAGGAGTGCAAGTCGAGAAAACTGAGTGATTTATTAAAGTTAACACAGAGAGAGAGAGAGAGAGAAGGCGCAAGCAAAACCAATGTAAATGGATCTGGAAATATAACCAAGAAAATACATTCCGATACATGCCAATATAAATCGTAATTCATCAAATCCTCTGAAAAATAAAAAAAGAAAGAAAAAAAAGGACCTACTCGAAAAGAAGTGCTATACAATTGATGAGTCTCCCTCGTCGTCATCCCATTTTCGAACGGGTGACGCTTTTCAGGGAGAACTAAGGTAATTTCCACTGAGCCGGCGACAGTTATTCAATGCGCTGGTGACAGGTCCATCGCCGAGCTGACAGGGGCCCCGTGACGCCCCTGTTTTACCAACCAGTTAAACCTTAATTGCGGATGGAATTGAGCTAATTATACGACGAAATGCTCTCTTTTGTTTCTGACTTCCCACGTGGAGGGATATTTTACCCTAATAAAGAAGGGGAAGACGACGCAGGCGTTTCCACGCTTTGTGTTTTCCTTTGCTTTTTTTCTATATTCGATTACTTTTATACTATGTTAAAATCTTAAACTACTAATAAGCAAACAGTTAAAAATATACAACAGAACGATCAGAGATATCAGTACCAAGTTCAAGAGCGTATAAGAGACTAGTTGATGATGCTTTTTTTTTATTGGCATTGAAGCAACTTGTACCAATGCATCATTATTTTCTAATCCCACAAAAGACAGTCTTTTCTAAATATCTCATCTTATCCATCAACACTTTAATTTTATGCTTATATGTGGTAAAGATATATGAATGGAAGTATTTTTACACAATATTTTTACAGTTAAGTGAAGACATTCAATGGTTTCTGGGCGAAACATGACTGTAAATTGTCCTGGCTTTTAACGATAAAACTGTGTATACAGATTGTTTCATACACTTAGGATATTTTCAAAATCTGGGCCAACCAGTTTCGCGCAAACGAGGTGGAACTGTATGTATCTACTGTATAAGCCTGATTTAAAACAAGATTAAATTTTAGCGGGCTTGGGGAAATTCTAAATGTCTGGGATAAGGTTTCACACGCAATCTGAATTACAACCAACTTTTCCTTAACGAAAACTAAATTGCCTCGTAACCGGGACATAAATACACGTAGGAAATGGTGATCGAAATATAAGTCCAAACAGAGAACTCGAAAGCGCATGCCAAGTCCTTTTTAATAACGGATACTGGAATAAAGACGCCAGCATGGTCATTAGAACTATGACGAGCCGATGGTATAACAAAGTAACCTGGACCCTAGACTCCTAACGGTGAAGAGAGTTTCAAGCTCTTCTTCAGGAACTCATGCACAGAAATTACCGCCAGGATGAAGACAATCTTAAACTACAGCTCACAGGAATAACATTCCTACAAGCCTTGGCCATCACGTAAAGATAATTATTTCCTAGACTTACAAGAAACATGCACACACACACACACACACACAATACCTCTCCATGTGGAGCAACTCAACTCCCCTTACTGAGTGAAGGCTTGATTCCTGTGGCCTCAAGTGAAATGCCTGAGCTTTTAAATAAGTATGACGTCTACTCTTCTTTAACAAGAGGAATTTGTTTCTGGTGATAGAAATTCATTTCTCGCTATAATGTGTGTTTTTTTTTTTTTTTTTTTAGCCGATAGGTAAGATGGGTGAAAGAAGAGTGAGGGCAGTTAGCTAGCTAACCATGGTAGGGAATAGTTTAGAAAGTCAAATATTAGTAAGAGTAATGTCAAGTGTGGTTCGGATTCCACAATAAGCTGTAGGTCCCGTTGCTAGGTAACCAATTGGTTCTTAGCCACGTAAAAATAAATCTAATCCTTCGGGCCAGCCCTAGGAGAGCTGTTAATCAGCTCAGTGGTCTGGTTAAACTAAGATATACTTAACTTTTTCTAAATGGCTATAAAGCCACCTACAGGAGGGAGCTATAAACTGGCAATATAGTACAGACAAACCTACAACGGCGCGATACCTCCCAAGCGATTAAAAAAAGCTGCTAAAATCAACAAAACAATAACCGACCATCACAGCCTATAACAGCACTACATATAAAGCAACAGTGTCAACCCATTAACGTAATAACATACTGCAGGACCACCGCATCCTTCCTTCAACATTGCAGAAGCGGCCTAACACTGGAGCTGCAGTACAAAACCCCACCAATGGGCCATCCACAAGCCTACCAAACAGGTGAAGAAATCTTATCTTTCCAAGTTTCCTATCTCATGCAATAACTTGGTCAACCAATAACGCAAAGGCAATGAAAAATCAACCAGCGGTAGCTTACACATGTTTCTTCAAACCCGTATTGTTTACACAGCGCCTTTACAACCCCTTCATGATCCTTTCCCCCCCTAAAAGATGCGCAAATGTATTTGCAGAACATCTGGACCTTATAATAAAGAAAATTCCACCATAAATATCCTTTGAGCATTTGTTTCACCAATTACTTCCAAGGAAACATTGTACTCACCATACAGAAAAACCAATGCAAAATAAATGGTGCTTATGCAACAAATACATTTAACAAGACAAGTGTTACAATACAGAGGATAAACACAAGGGGAATTTTCACCAGCCTAAAATAATTGTAATAAACACTAGAGCGACTGAGAACTTTTATGGTCATCATGAAATAAATTTGTTATTAGAGCAGAGAGGTTGTATTATATAACACACACACACACACACACACACACATATATATATATATATATATATATATATATGAGCAGTTATCCAAGCCAGGAATACAGAAATTTTAACTAACAGAAATCCATACCGCGGGTGTGAGAGTCCACAGACAATGCAATGATACACTTTACTAAGATGAAGGGGATACTGTGTATAAAATAAAAAAGTTTCACGACATCATTGTGACTATGGAAGATATAAATATCTATACAATATATATATATATATATATATATATATATATATATATATATACGATTTTAATTCCGAAGAGGCATGAAAACCTTTTGATACGAAGTACGCTGGACACTGGTGGCCATCCACTGGGGATCCGAGAAATCTAGAACCAGCATGGTTTACAAATTGAGATTTAGGAAGTATGAAAGCCTCTTAATATGAACTGCATTGGACGCAACTGCATGCCACTGAAAACGAAGGATTAATGAAGATGCAACCTGAGCTTTGAAATTTTTTGTTTAATTTTTATTTAGTATTCGTGTTTTTCATCAATCTTCTGGCTGCATCTGCTTACATATTGTAGTGTACCTCCACTGTAGAGCTAGTGTAGCCCTGATAACAGCCATCGGTTAATGGCTAAAACAGCCGTCAGATTTGAACAAATTAAAGTAACAGAGTAGGGGTTCATGTTTGTTCCTTGAAGATAAGAGGCAATACTGAAAACTGTTAGGTGTTCCTAGAGAGTATGGGGGCCAGACACCGAAACCAAAATTCAACCCCAAAAAAAGGGAAAATGACTAGTACCCATTTCAGAAAAAAATGTACTGTGCCTCTCTTACCCAAAGCAGTAAATTATTTACCTGGTGGTTAGAAAACTATTGTGGGAAGCAACCAGGGTGGAAAAAAAGGCTTGCAATCAGCAACGTCACCCCAAAACAGCCATACCCAAGAACTTCAAAAAGGGTATGGCTGAAAAAAAAAAAAGATACATACATATGTTTCTGTATGCGATGCCATACAGAATCCCCCCACGTCCTCGAAATCAACAGCGTTTCATGAGGATTACGAAGAAATCCCTTGAGACGCGTAAACCAGTCAACATAATGACTAAAAATACAATTTGTGAGGATAAAACTGAGATACTGGCGGAGAAATGAGTATTTAAATGCAGTATGTTGTCATCGTTAAAAAGATTTAAAGCAATAATAATCAAGATTAATAAAAAAAATCCAGTCAGGACTAAAGACTTGTGAAGGTCGCCGTCATGAAACAGAGGGCAAAATGACAAAAGCATATTACAAATTTACATATTACATTCACTGTCATCAGCAACGACATCTGTCAGGAATACCAAAGGAATACGGAAATATATCCGCCTTGGTGACTCCAGAAGGTACGGAGTGAGTCTCTCGAGATGTGACTGCTAGCTAGTCCCAAGCCCTTTCCCACTCCCGTTGCTACTCACCACAGCTGACTAACCATGACAAATAATTCATTTCTTTGATAAACTGTGGTACAAAAGGTTTTATTAACGAGCATGCTCATCCGACCATCCTCGGCCAAAATTTGAACCCGGTCCCCTCGCTTGGCTACAAGCATAATGGACGTGAAAGCATACTCTTCATAATCAAGAATCTTCTATTATTGATATGAATACAGCAAGCTATTACGAAGTAAGTGACATTTAACAATCAGGCTGAAAATCCAAAACAAATATCATGTAATGCGCAGAAAAATTATACAACTGCATTAAGTGTTAGCACACTAGTTTGATTCTCAAACCACGCGATAAGTTAGTCCCTGCAGAACATAAATTATAATTACTTACTGTTCCGGAATGTAAACAACTGACTAAGCCAAGTTTTAAAACGCTGGACCGAAATTTACACAAATAAAAAAGTAGACAGAAATTTACATACTTAAATTTGCTTTAATGACTGACTAGACTAAAATATCAACAAATAACTACGGTAATTTTTTTTTTTAAATATATATAACCAGACCGAAACGTAAACATATAAAATGACAAACCATAGACTACATCAATTTCATCTAGCACCATCTACCTCTTCATTTTCATCTGTGAATTAAAATATGACCATAACGACCAACAAGATTCCCGTTAAGGGTGAGGGCATTAGACCTTGCGTAACGGAACATTGTTTTTGGAACAGGCACGTCAATATTTCCGGGCCAGCTGTACGTCAAAAAGAGATCTGCGAAGGACAGCGATGATACGAAAATCGACCCAGGAGCACGTGTCCTGTCAGCTGCTGTAACCATAGGTGTCACCTCAACCTTTAAAGACTGATATTAAAGGTTAAATAAACGAGCGACAAACAAACGTATATAGAATCTCGATCGCCACGGATGTTTTTCTATGACATGAACACACAAAAGGACCCATTTTTTTTTTCTTTTTAATGTGGAGCTTTCCCCTCGAGAAAGGAACAATTTCTTCCTACGGCCCAGACCTTTTTTTTTTAATGCTGTCCACAAATCATTTAAAGTTTTCCGAGTACTGTATAACTGCTATCGAATATACTGTTCCCAAAGTGTGTACATAAATATAACCGTACATCCGCTTTGAGATAAAAACCTTTCCTTCATCCCCAAAATAATAAAGACAAGCTAAATTGTATATAAATACAAGTTTTTGCACTGAAACCTGTTTCTCATTATCTGTACACTTACGAAGTAAATGAATACACACAAACAAGGAACAAATCCTACCTCTGAGTTTGCAAAATTTTTGCCCTCTTGAGTGATAAAATGCCTACCCTCCAGTGGCAAGCAAGTTCACTAGACTGGAAAATAAGGAAAGTGAAAGTTTCCTGATACAGAGGTACTTGGGTTTGGAACAGCTCAAAGCAACAGATCCCCTTGGCATATCTTGGCAAAGAAGGCAAGACCAAAGAGCTCCCCCCCCCCTCCCCCCCCCACCAAAAACAACCAACAGTAAAATTTAGATACCTGAATGTCAGGCAAAACGTGAGCAACTCCCAAATTTGCAACCTTTAAACTTGGAACGAGAAACAACCACGGCAGTATGAATTCGTGGTTTTCAGTTGAAAGCGTTTCACTTAAATTTATCAAGTCAGTTGGCAATTGAACCGCCACTGAAAAAGAAAATCATAATTAACACAGTCGTGAAAATTTCTTCACGTGAAAATCGAAGTTGTTGAGGTGGCTCAGGATGAAAGGCATTAAGAGGAATATCACCAGAACACACTATTTAACTTTAAAGAGAACATAAATGTGCTTTGTCCTTATGCTTGGGTAAGAGTTTGTGAAACATCCAAGTTGCTATGAAACTTAGAATGATCAAGACTCCAAAGGAATTGTGACGTACCCTGAGTACAGTGGTTCTTGAGAAGTTACACATACTGAACTCTATTGTTCTTTAAGATCTGAAAGAAATATCAAATATACTTGTGAATTTCCGAAAAGAATATAATGGGCAAAGACCAATGTAACTTATAAACATGGGAAAATTTTCTAGTTATAGTAAAATCAATTTGGATTTCTTTTGTCCGTCATTTGTATTGTCTCAGAATACACGGCAAAATAAATACATTGTATTTTTCCTTCAACCACAGTGCAACTCTCGTTAAAGGAACTGAACGAAGTTAATTAACATGAATCCACGCCAAACTATAGACATATTCCATGCTTCCACTACGTGGTAGTGGTGATAAAACAGAATCATGAGGTTTGAAATCTACTTTTAACATGGGATACTCCAGCATGAAAAACACATCCAAACCCTTTTTGAACACGCATTACCCTACAATCAATGCGATAAGCGGTACTTTTCAAATCCTCTACAGATATTTCTAAACATTAAACAATAAAACAAATATCCTGATGAATCGTGAAATGGAGCTGGCAATGTTTTCCCTATCTGCTTTAGAGGCTTCTGCTTCAGGCCTTGACCAAACCTATATACATTTTATATCATTCCCAAGTGAATGTCTCTCTCTCTCTCTCTCTCTCTCTCTCTCTCTCTCTCTCTCTCTCTCTCTCTCTCTCTCTCTACCTGCCTCCCATGTTGTTTCGACCACCGCTGTGCAACCAAGGCGGCATCTTTATCATCACTGAGTTCTTCCAACAACTGTCCCATGTGAGCTGTAAAGAGGACTTAGCAATGTTTCTTTACTACTATTTACTAAACAAGGAGACTTTTCAACTTAAAGTCTTGACCAGGCCTACACATTTTCACACACAGAAATCTCTACTTCCTCTGTTCCCCCTGATGCTTCGAAAGATCTGTACAGCCTAGACGTGTTTCATATCTTTACCATCACCAATTTCGCTTCAAACTATCATTTATAAAAGGCAGTTGTGAAAAATTGCCCCCACATTTATGTTTCTTCTTTGGGAACTTTTCGCTTCACATTCCTCAGACTACGTGCTGTCCCATCTACAGTAGTACATGCTACTCTCCCATTTATTAATAACCATATATCAATCTCCTTGCTCTATCTTCCACACCTCTGAAACCCCAAAGTTGACTGGTCTTCCTTCGATTACGGCTGTGAGTAGGCTGTTTTACCGTCACCATTATCACACCTTGACTCATTCTTTTTATTTGACCGTTCTCATATTTCTATCTTCACTTTTATCATTCGTGCGCCTATTCTCAATCTGTACATCGCTCATGCAACACCAACCAACTTCCCGTCTATCGATTTAACAATAACTCGACCCCACGAGACACTGCACTCTCAGAATGCCAGCTTCATTTCAAAAACAGAATCAAAATATTTGCTGTTATGTTTTAAATCAGAAATGTGTAATACGATTCGTCATCCAGCTACGTCAGGTTGTACCAACCCCTGAAAAATAACAATCTCCTGTGATATAAACAATATAAAAATATGAAAATGTTCAGCATGAACAAATTACATCATACAACGGTAATAAAACCCAGTTTGCTTGAAAAATATCAGAAGGACCAGAGTGAACATTCTTGGCAGGATTTATTAACCTACAAACAAGTCATCACAACATACAAACAGCATAGTAAAAAAAAAAAAAAAAAAAACGTAAATAAACTGACTTGCGGGGAAGCTGTCGGATAGAATGAAAAACAAAAAAACAAAAAAAAAAAAAAGCTGCTCGGGATGGTTCACTGTTATTTTTAAAAGCCAAGAAATTATCTAAATAAAACAAGTATTCGTGAATTGGAAACTTCAACTGATATGAAGAATAATGGCTACCAAAAGTCAGACTTATAAAATATGATTGCGTTACGGAAAATTAATTACAATATAAATAAAAAACAAGACATACACGCATATATATATATATATATATATATATATACAAATACAACAGGCTTTTGCTGAAATGCCTTAATAGCTCCACCAAATCTGATGTAACACGTATACTGATCGATAGATCAGTATCTATATATATATATATATATATATATATATCTATATATATATATATATATATATATATTTCAATAGTTTCACACCCAGGGTAAATGGAAGGAAATTTCGTATAAGTAATGTCTGTAAAAAATATTTTTTTTTACTGGACATCTCGTACTATTGTGCAATTTCCTTCCATATAGCCTATTTACATACGTCAAATTCCATGCTCTAAATATACCTCTTATCTCGTTAATTACTATTGGGAAACAAATTTAACTACTCAAATAATTCATATGCCAGCCCTAACCACGTAGAAATAGAAACACTATGCAACCACAACAGTATGTAACAATCCCACCCGAATGTTCAATAAAGTTAACTTCCTACTCTTATCCTCACTGACAAACCTTTATTTA
Organism: Macrobrachium rosenbergii; assembly: GCF_040412425.1. Lineage (NCBI taxonomy): Eukaryota > Metazoa > Arthropoda > Malacostraca > Decapoda > Palaemonidae > Macrobrachium > Macrobrachium rosenbergii. The sequence goes on from NC_089752.1 coordinate 7,832,870, forward strand.
TACAAACAGATGCTTTGGGGTCAAGGCAGCCCCGCAAGGTAACAAAATGGTTAAAACCAACCATTCATCAGAAAGCCTTGTCTGTTTGTACGAAAAAATCTGCAGTAACAAGCAGAAACCCGCTGTCAAATTTCCCCTATTCTCCACTAAATGCAAAAGGAAATGTCACACAACGAATCTAACTGGTTCATTTAAGCAAATATTACATTTGCTCTAAATTACGAATTACTCGGATACCTTGGCAAGATTTCTTTTACCATAAAATTAATACATTAATCACGTCCAATGCCTTTACGTGGAACGAAACAAGAAACTGTTCACTTTAAGAAATATTGACCACACACAACTAGCAAACAGCATTAAGCTAGCAGATGAATTTGCGAGAGTTTCACTAACCTGATACCATATTGTAAACCCTTAATATGGCAAACGTGGCATTCTTATCCTATGGTATGTTCTATAGCCTAATTCCAAATGCCCTGCCTCCTAACAAGTATTTCTCCTCAAAATATAAAAACAGTTTTATGCATCACACTCCAGGTTTAATCGTTCAACTTTTATACGCATCATAAAGTAATCTAAAATTTCACATGCAGCTGTAACAGCAATTTATCTAAAGCTATAACAAGTAATCAATACCAGCAACACTACTGGAGGTCTTGATCTGTCAAGACACCCCTTAAAAAACTGGAGTACTCTTTCAACAATGCAAAATGATCACCCAAAGAAAACGTACTAGGAACCACTCCAAACCTCACCTTAACTATTGGAAAATTTTTCTTCGCGTAGCTCTCAAGCTGAATTTGGACAAATCGTCAAATACAGAGGGTCATTTATCTACGGAATTTACAATGACATAACTCTGGTTTTAAAAGATCTTTATATAAACTGCACAGCCAACAAAATTTCGTAATAGACGGATATAAAACGTTGGTGGAAGTCCACAAAATTTTCCTTGAAACTCATCGTATTTTCCGAGTCGAATTTACCTACTGAATTCAATGGTATTCATCTCTATTTTTAAAGCATTATAATCTAATGCACAAAATTGTTATCCATGTAAATAGCAAACTGGACCACAGTGAGTATAACCTGTCACCAGGCAACTTATGATTGCATGTGTCACATGCCTGCCTTTATTAACGTAAAAATACAATTTACGAAATTTTAAGACAAAAGTAAATATTGTTCGCAAGCGTAGCCAGGTACTACGTAACCCATGGAGTTTGTTCTTGTTTTTGCTTTTCCAAGTCCGTGGAGAGAGAGAGAGAGAGAGAGAGAGAGAGAGAGAGAGAGAGAGAGACGAGTACTAAGGTAAACCGGAGGAGGAGAGGGGCACGAGGGTAGTGTGTGTTCCAAGGGATTGTCTGCCGTCAACATTGAGGTTTTATCTCCGAAATGGTCGTGGAGTGTTGAACTGAAAGCTGTAGCAGTTCAGCAAATTGGCAAGGAACTCCACGCTCTACTAGCCTCGGCACGGACTCGCTGTAGCCATCTCGAAGCCTGCAGACGTTATAAGACTGTTCACTGTTTTGCTCTACGGTAAGGGCATAATTGTGTTAACTTCTTGGGCCGCCGGATGTTGCAGAGGCAGGTTGCACGCCGGGACGGATGTGAAGTGTTCATCACAGCAGCTACGGTAACCGAGGAGCGATAAGGTATTCCTCTCAGGAAAAGGTGCTAATTATATTCATGTTAACGTTATATGACTGGTCAACTTCGTGCTCCAAGTTTGTATACATAATTATCATCTGTCAGCGAGGGTTATGGTGCAAGTGCTGTGTGTCATTCCACGGAAATAACTACTGGTGAGATGTGCCGGTGGAACTGTTTGGGCCTGAAGTGTTGGTTTCGTAATGTGGATGGTTTTATAAATCTTCACACTGGAAATCCTATAATTTTTTGTTTTTCGTTTTATACTCTTTTATAAATATCTTAAATCTGACTGCAAGTCTTTGTTCCAAACTCTTCCTGTTTTTGAGAATCTAAACACGTCAATGTCTGGTTCTAGTTGATTATTATAAAGAACCTTTCGTTACACATGCTAATTAGCCTATACTATATATACCGGTAATTCAATGTTATCTTATATGGCTGAAACTAGTTCATCTACCCTCTATGAAAAGAATTAAAACCAAATTTCCATGTATTCCTTCAAGGTTATATTTTATACCTTCCTTTCGCATGGTGAGTAATTCTGCACAGGTGGAATGACCTCAAAAAGTAGGATGAGAGCAGCATTTCCTTCTACTTTTATCTTCTGCTTCTTTGGCCAATCATCATTACGATTATTATTACCGGTAGTAGTGGACGCGGTGAAGAGTGTAATACGGTTTCTTGCAGCCACCTCCCAATCCCATGTGGTCTAGTGGCTAGGATACCTGGCTTTCACCCAGGAGGCCCGGGTTCGATTCCCGGCATGGGAAGAAATTTTGTCAAGAATTGGTGCCAAATCTTTCCTTCAACCGTTTTCGCCTCACTTAGCTGGAATATTTTTGGAATAAATCTTTCCTTCAACCGTTTTCGCCTCACTTAGCTAGAATATTTTTGGAATTATTTTTAAAAATGGAAGCACCACTTGCGCAGTGAGCAATGGGCTGGAAAGACAGGGCAAGTTCTTTGTTCATTAACATGTGGATTATTTCTTTGGCGTTTGTTTACTTGCTAATTTGTTTTACCACTACTTTTATTATCAGTATACAAATAAATTTCAATTTATAACGAAAATATACAATAGGCATACGAAAATTTGCTGTGCGTGCGTGTGCATGCATGCATACATACATTAATATAATATATATATATATATATACATATATATATATATATATATATACATAGATACACAAATACATAGATACATATAGCCTATACATTATACATATATTATATATATCATCTTTGATATTTTTTTTAAATTTACCATTCATTTTACTGTTTCAACACATTTTAAAATTAGATTTCCATAAGAATAAGCCAATCTAATATACAAGCAAGATACACACATAAATACATATCAAACAATCGGAACTTCTTTCACTCCAATGTCTACGCACAACAGTTCATTGACAGAAATTGTTAAAGATCAGCAATTTCACATAGTATTACACCTAATCTCTTTATTCCCTTAAAAACCAACCATTGTTCTCACTTCCATAACACTGGCAAGATTACAATAGTTGACATGCTATATGCTATATACACTATATATTCATAACACTATCATCAGTATGTTCATAATGACAAAACAGCACTAATCATGATTACTTACTCAATAAAGTAATAAATAACCAATGCGATTTAAATGCACTATTGTCAATAAGGTACTCAGAATTTCCTTGAGGGCTTGCATTTGGTCGCGTTAATTCAACTGCTGTTCACTTCAATCAGTTCGCCACAGAAAAGGATGTAAGACTCTATCTGACAACTCGGATTGAAGGGTAATTCACTGACCAAGATGTCAGTCTAAAATCAAAAGATATACTGTACTTTCAATAGTTAGGTCTCTAAACAAACATTTTTAAAGTAATTTGCACTTTCCCTAGGAAAACATACCAGAGCTTTTTGTGTTAGAGTATACATCAGCACGAGCTGGAATCGATAGTTAACTGGGTGAGTGGAGGAAACCCGCCCTCTCCACCTGCCATCATCAAACACTTTTCCTTTGGTTTCAGGAGCTACGAGTATGTGGGGTGGTTGAGTTTGTATATGATAAAAAGTTCTGGTTTATATACCTTGGAAAAATAAGAATTACTTTAAAAATTTCTTATTTGTTCTTATGGAAATACAAACCAGTGTATTTTCTGTAGGAGACTCCTTAGGTGGGAGGATATTCTCTTACCTGACTGGCAAGTTGAATCTTCACCCAGAAATGCCATGCTCCAGGTCACAATTGTGAGCGGAGGAGTTATGACTCATAAAATCTTGACATTGCTATACATCAGGTGAAGGCTCTACTTCTCATGTACAATGTACGGGCTCATCCTAATGCAACCCAGTTGGCTGGTGACAAAGGTCGTATTACGGTCATTTATTTGCCTCCTAATATGACTGCATTCCTAACAAATGTACCAAGGTGCTATTGTTGCAACAAAACAGCTAAACAGGGGAAGTTCCTGAAAAGGTGATGGTAGTGCTCAAGAGCAAGAAGGAAAAGGAGCAAGGCTTGGTTATGCAGGGAAGATGGACACTGGAGAATATTCTAATGTATTCAGTGAAGTCCGCCATCTACAACTTCAAAGATGTTGGAAGAAAGTTACCATACAGACCCTTGAACACAATTGGAACTGTATCCTGAAAGGAGAAGAGGGCATGATGGACTTCCAGGGGTTAAAAGTTGATGACTTCAGTCTCCAACTCGTGAAGGAAGGTGACAACATTCCCAAGGATGACATACGAGTGTGGCTGGATGACGATGGTGGCAACCCTGGCTTCCAACTTACGTCTGGTAACAAGATAGCTGTTGCAGTCACTACTGGTAACAAGAAAGTCCCTGAAGAAGATGATGACAACAGGGACCAGGCTGTTTCACAACGAGCGCCTTCATACAACCATGTGCACATGGTCTTCAATATGTTTCTTGAGATCATGGAGAACCCCAACATCAACCCTGATGTTTTGGCAAAATATCACTGTAAAGCAGAATTGTAGTTTGTATCAGCAAAGTAGCCTTGACAGTTTCTTCATATCCCCAACTCTTGTGCACTCAAGCTCATCACAATCCACTTCTTTGGCAACTCAGTTCTTCAGCTTTGAAACTCAAGCAAGCACATCTGCAACCTTTACTGATATACAGGATTCCTTCAGCCAAGAATCTGATGTGTCGCTGCCCCACTTTGACCATGACCCTATAGGCACCTCTCCTGGAAGTCACAGGAGGCACAGGAAGCAGATGATGCCAGCCTTGACGAGAAGTTGCACTGATGGAGGGGGAGGAGGTGGTGAAGACCAGTCAACCTCCTCATAAATTTTTAAAATTCTGGCCATTGTAAGCATATGGGAAGCACACACAAGTAAGTGACAGAAAAGTTTGGTATTATTTTCTTTATGTCTGTAGGTTTGCTTTTACTGCGCAAAATGTATTAATGTTGATTGCTTCAGCAAAATACAAAAAGAAAGAGATAGATGTGTTACTGTATAGTGTATTGTACATAGGCTACAGTACATTTACCATTTTGTGTGTTGTGTATAAGAAACAAATAGAAAATTTTTAAAGCAATTTGTATTTTTCTTAACATACAACCCTTAAGGTCTTTACATAGAATTTTGCTTGTGGACGCAAGCTGGACAGCCATTCAACTTTTAAACAAGGTTGTTAACTACTGACAGAAGGGGGAAGCCTCGCCAACTCATTGATCTGCACTCAACTTTGCCTTTTGGCCCAGGTATCAAAACCAAAAGGACTCTAATCCAGTGTCAAGGACCAAGGGATTCTGAGTCTCAGTTACAAATTCCAAGACCAACTCAAGCATATCCAATCCCCTTCCCCTCAAGTGCTTAGCATCAAAGGCCATGAAGCTAACCTACTCTCTTCACCAAGGCTAAGATAAGCAAAGAAAAAAATTCTTAGAATCAGAAAGCTGTCTGACGAGCTTCTCAACAGCTCACACGGCATACAAGCTAGGCTTCTTCAGATGAGAATCGCAATCCACTCAAGGTGGGCAAGACAGTTTGAAACTTCTCAGAAGTATAAAGATAACCATGAAAGATCCCTCACAGGGATGAGAGATCTATTCCCTTCAACTGAAGGACTTGGCCAAAGGGTAGCTCTATCACCCTTAATGGCCAAGACAAAGAGAAGCTTCTCACAGCAAAGAAGGGCGATAAAGCCTGCTACCTGCTGAATAGAAACTGATTGGAGAGATACCCCATCAATTAAACCAACAGCAGAAGACGGTTCATTTCCCCTGGTACACAGCTGCTGAATACTCCACAAATATCCAGATATCTCCTTGTTATGCACCGAAAAACAACCCTCTTGTTTGCAGGAGATGCTTGATAGCCTCCAGGTATGAAGTGCCATCACTTACACTGCCTGGTAATACCCCTCACAGAATGGCTAATGCACAAGGCTGTGCCGTGGGGGGAATCTCTCATAAAATAGAACCAGCAGGTCTAGGAACCACTCAGTGTGTGGCCACTGGGAGCCACCAGAGTCAAACTGAAATTCGGGTACTGATCACCTAACAAATCAGACAAAACCAGAGAGGAAGGTATACACCTATGGGTGCTGGAAAAACGTCCTCCATTTGAACCCACTGTCCAGCACAAATGAGCCGTACCCCAATAACTTCTGTCATACTGGTTAAGGAGAGACCATGGCTGGGACTCCCAATAGCTCGAAGAGTCTTTCCACAATGTCTTCCCAAAGCGCCTTCCAGGAGTACAATACTCACTTCTTCCCACAGGGCAAGGTCTTTCCATGAGCCAGGAACAAACATTCGGAACCAGACCAGAAAGAGGGTGAGGGATGACATGGACTCTAAGGGTAGCCAAACCATATCTGATGGGCATTCGCTACCCATGCTTCCGCTCCATGTCGCTGCCAAGCTTGCACAAAGGCTCGACAGGCACCCACCCCTGGTATCCTCTGTCTTCTACCAAGGTAGAAGTAGTCTGGGACTTCCTCTGACTGAAGAGGAAAGGGCCAGCCTGACCCGAGGGTCAAGCTGCAGTGCCACGCAAAGACCTGAAGGTCTAAGCCATTACCTGGTGAATGAGCTGAAGCCTGTTCACTGCAGCCTCCCCCTCACTCTACCAAAGAGGGGGGGGGGGTGAGGATACCAGAACCAGTCCGTTCCCAAGCGTCAAAGCCAACATGGGATTTACACACCTAGATGTTTGAAACAGCACAGTGTCTCGCACCCCCCAAAAGTTTTCTGTCTAGTGGAGGAGGTGGATAATATCGTTACCTGCAACTGCAAAGTAAGTCTCTTGAGGGCTGCATTCTCCTCAGGTGTACAGAAGCCTGAGGAAAAAAACAAACTTGCATAATGATAGACCCGAAGATCGATCTACGTGACTGTCTGGAATGCTGCTCTGGCAATCAATCCCGGTGCCGTTGCCTCTGCCTGCAATAGGAAGACCCCTCCACACAAACAATCTAGTGACAGACCAGGACACAGCCTAACAGACTGCAATGGTCTCTTTTAAGAGAACCCTGGGTAGCACTTGCAACAGGAGCAGCAGTACCACGGTACCATTAGCGAAAGACCAGGGACAGTACCAATAGCCCATGTAGGTGTCTTACCGGGCCGGTACCAGTACAGCGAGGGTCTAAAGAACCTGGGTAGCAGTTGCACCCATTTACTTAGCAACGGGAGCAACAGTACCACTGGCAAGAGACCAGGGCTGGTACTGAAGGGCCAGGTAGGGGGCCTGATAGGGCCAATATTGGTACACTGGGGGTCGGAAGAACCCTAGGTAGAGGTTACACCCGTATGTTCAGCAACAGGAGCAGAAGTACTGTACTGCGGTATGCCAGTGTTAGACCAGGCTTGGCACCTGTAGCCTGGGTAAGCAGGCTACTGAGAATGGTACTGGTGGTCCAGGTAGGTGGGCTCCCAGGCCTGGTACCAGTGTACTGGGGTTCCAGAGAACCCTGGGTAGCAGTTGCACCCATGCACTAGGCAACAGGAGCAGCAGTACTCATGCTAGAAAAGACCATCAGCCCTCTCTGCAAAAGAAGGACTAGCCACTGGGAGCTCTACAAGACTTCCTGTGGGAGGTCACAGCAACCTTCCTCTTCCTCTACTTAATAGCTTGCAAGAAGGGGAGGAGGAAAAAGAATTCAACAATGAACTCAACCATGAATATAAACACTAGAACGACAATTACAACTTCCTTCTCCTCTTCTTGATTTTGCCGAGCATGCCTTTGGCATTACAGGTAGTCGCCAGGTTACGTCGGGGGGTCCATTCCAACGACGAGCTGTAACCCGGAAAACGACATACCCCAGAATGTCAAAAGAAAGATTTATACAAATGAGAAATAAAGTGATGAACGCCTTACCTTTAATCCTCTGGGTGTACTGTATGGTATTTTACTTACATTTTGGTGTGGTGTGCATCCAAAAACGTCCAAATTTTTACTTTATATTGTTATGTACCTCAGAACATCAGCTGTAACTTGGAACCGATTTTTTAATGAATATATTTGAAAAGCGATGTAAACTCAGAACAACATAACCTGGGAACTGTCTGCAGTGTGTAGAGGAGAACCTCACTCAGAGATGATGTATACAGCAGTTCCTGGGAATTCAATCCTGATGCTGCATGACGGTTTACCAAGGAAGTACGAGCAGTCCTACAACTAGCAGGCACCTTGGCCAGTAAGTCATCCCATGCACAGTCAGGGCATGGCACACTAAGTTAAGGTTAGGTTAGGAAGCAATTAAGAAGTAGGCTACCCCTGCATACCTGTTGGAATGTCTTTAGTTTGCTTTTAAGGAGGCACAGTCCCTGGATAGGTAGAAAAAAAAAAGTTAAGTATATCTTAGTTTAACAGACCACTGAGCTGATTAACAGCTCTCTAGGAGCTGGCCGAAGGATTAGATTTATTTTTACGTGGCTAGAACCAACTGGTTACCTAACAGCAGGACCTACAGTTTACTGTGGAATCCGAACCACATTATAGCGGAAATGAATTTCTATCACCAGAAACAAATTCCTCTTGTTCTTCACTGGCCAGTCGGAATCGAACTCACGACCAACAGAGTGGTAGCTGAGAACGGAACCTGCTCACCCAGCGAGGAACTTTGGATAGGTAGAACTAGGCAATAGCTCCGCATGGGGTATCACTTTGGAAATTTATATTTCCTATAGTATTTTTGTTGCTCATCAAGAATTTACCGTTATTTTTTTGTTTGTTGACTGTATTAACCTGTATTTGACCTCAGAAGTTGTATGACGGCCATCCTGGAATGCACAGGGTTATAAGGGAGCTTTGGTAAAGAGTGCCGTTTCCTTCACCGGGGGCTACCCCCCAGCTAAGTAACACGGCCTCCTAGGTTAGGTTAGGTTAGGGTACGTTAGGTTAGTATAGTTCCTTTTATATTACGTTTCCTTAGCCAATCCCTCCTTAAACATATACCTCCTTAATGGCTTGTGCATGAACAGAACCATTCCATAACAACAACATAGCGGTCCGGTCTTTCTCCCAACATTTTCCCCCAGCCAAAACCACTCATTCCCAAGGGTCCCCAACCATATTAGGTAGAGACGAGGTTAACTGACCCACAATAAACAACACCACCTCCTTCATCAGCAACACTAAAAGTATATGAAGACTCAGTTTCCAAAGTAATAGTCCGTGCAGAGTTTTGGCTTAGATTTATCCCTAGATATAACATCAGCAGCAACTTCTTTTATGCTTTTAACCAGAGTAAAATAAAAAGTCCACCTACATAAGACATGGGGTAGGCCCATTTCTTAAGTGAAGAATAGGCCACAATAAATCAAAGTAACGACACATGCACTTTCTTCCCCAGTGACCTCACAAAGACAACCAGATTTGCAAAAGACCAAAAGGGGGTAATTTTTTGGAAGACTCCTGGCAGCCATTTCGGAAGGTTCCAGCCAGCCATTTTTGCATGAAAAACCATTTTGGGTTTTTCATACAAAAATAGCTAGGAAATGACAGGGCAGTAAAAGAACCTAAAAATACCAACCTGACGTAACCTAGGGGTGTTTACGTGTTACAATTTTGCTGTATTAGCTATGGAAGGGGGTGGGGGGGCCAGTATTGTCATACCCTATAAGTCGTAATTTGATTAATTATTTCTCTGTTATTAACATTTGCAGAAGGTTATGTATTGAAATGAAATTTTTGTTTTGAGTGTTTGCAGAAAAATAGAGAAATTATAATATGGGCGGTGGTTGGGTCTTCTGAAAAATAACCTACATCACAATTATCATTACACAAATCGGGGCTAAGCCTAGGCTAATTCATTGCTGCTCAGAAACAAGCTGAGGCTACCACAAGCCCAGTATTAACCTGAAAATATATGTCTCATGTATTCCTTAAAAATAAAATTCTCAGAATAAGGATACTACTGTATGTATCCGAGTCCATCAATCAATAGCTTTACCCATTTATAGCCTGTCACATGGGCTCTCGAATTGGCCCAAGTTAAGCTGGGGTTTACCGATGTCCTAATTTCAAATATTTTCCTATTTACTCACTACAAAAATTCTATCTTATGTCACGTAATCGATTTAATAATACCTCCACATGGAGTTAAATGAGTAAAAAAAGAACTTACCACGTTGCACAGCAATAAGAGATAGGCCTACCATTTGTCTGGCTTTTGGTCAGCATCACTGCAGACGGGATGAATTGGCTTAGTAATCCTGTCAAAAAATTATTTGCACACCATAAGTTAGTTTTCAATATCAAACATAAGCCGTAAACGTGGGTAAAGGCCAACATTGTTATCCAATTTTGATTCAGGTGATGACAAAAAGATCACGCAAACAAATCACACCAAATCCAGTCCTAAACACTAACAAATGCATACGACGTTGAGACGCACACATGAATCACTTTGGTAATTTGGAATAGAAAATGTAATAAATTATTCGTTGGTATCGTTTGAGCATTTCCTTGCATATTAAAAATCTGAAATTCTAGTCAAAAACGCATTTATTTTGCAAACTCTAATTTTAACATACAATATATGAATGTACGTTCCTGCGTAAAATAAAGGAACAGCAATTAGGAAGATATTCGAAGGATCGTACGGTATGCTTCATATGAATTTTCATGTCAACGCCATTAATATAATAAGAAAATGAAAGTTCGTTTCATTAAAAACGTTTTCGTTGTTCTACATTCTTGGGGCTTCCGTGGGGCTGATAAAGGTTCATAAACCAACAGCCCACCTTGTCTGAGGCAACTTGAACCCATCTGCAGTTAGGTCTTTTGCTGACGCTTTTCGTTAGCTTGTTATGTACTGCAAATAGAATTAAATTCGATATCAGCTTTGATAGCTTGATGGGTCAAAACATATTTTTATCATTGTTCTAGCTTAGGCAGGTAGGGAAGCTCAATACTGGGGTATTCTTGCCTCTCTATTTAGTATATATTGCAGCTTCCTAAGTTGTATCTTAGGTAGCGTGACACAAAATCCGTTTCTTGCATGTCTGCCCAGTCGGTAAACATTATCAAGTATGTGGCACACATATATTAAGGCATTATCCTTCCGTGAAAACCTGTCAAAGCTACTGAACTTGAAGACGTAAGTAAATGGTGCATGGATTGTCAAGGAATCGGGAGCAAGAAAATTTCGTAACCTGGAACAGGATTAATAGAGTCTCTGTATTCTGCATATCCTGCCCTGGAATATGAGTCACCAGCCAATCGCTCCCGAGCTTATAATCTAATGTGGTCATTAGTTAGGCCTAAAGTTAAGGTGCGCAATGGTTTTGGCTGCTTCTAGGTGTTGGTTTATTAGAAAGATCTTATTTCACACGTAAAAACGCTTGATCAAGACACGAGTAGATTGTTGGGTAATATCTAGCTATAGTTGCAGGGGCGTCATTTGGGGGGCAGTGAGGGGCGCTCGCCCCCCCTCCCTCCAAGCTTTCTAGGGCGGCCTCCAAATCAGCGATAGGAAAAAATCTGTATGTATGTATATTTGTATATACTGTATATATATGTATATATAATTATTATAAGGTCACTGTTCACCCAACATAGTGTCAAGAAAATATAAAGTTGAAGTGTAGAGAGGGATTAATTTAAATTAGTTATTTTTAACATGTTTGGAACAATATAAATAATACATAACATATAATAGTTACCCGTTAAGAATATTAAGACAAGGCAGTTTTCTTTATTTAAGAGCTGAGACATCTAATCACTTTATTCACAAATGAATTAATAACCTGTCAGTCACAGTGTTTGATTGATAGTGGGCAATATTTCAATGCTTTCTCTATACTTTATTATTCATTTAATAATTGAATAAAACTTTTCTCATGTCACGTTATGAAAATTTAAATCCCTACCGAACGCCATACTTTGTTGACACACGACTCCATGAACACCCCGACACACAGGTACAGTCAAACCAGTAGTTTTTTTTTTTTTTAAGTTGGAGAGATTTCGTCAACAGTGGATGATCATATTATAGTGAATATAATTTTCATCATTTCAAAGCAGCTTCCAAGGTGAATTTAATTTGTGAATGTCATGTGTAATGTTAGTAAAAGGTATGCCAGCTAAACTAGGCAGAGTTCACTCACCATGCAGACAATTGACAATTTATAGGCTATACGGTTATGGTTCATTGGCATTTGGCAAGTATCTACATCAGTTACTTTTTAATGTAATTTATTTTTAGTTAAGTACTACGCCTAGGGAGTGCCCTTTTATTGAAATGAAGCCCTGCCTTTCTGAAATTCTGTGCACATACGCATTTAGGCCTATGACATATCCGAAGAACTATTTTTCATGTGCCGTTTTGTTGACATTTTTCTTTCCTCTTGTTTTATTTTCTTCATTTTCTTTGTCTTTCAATTTATTCTTCTATATCTCCTCTATCTCATTCACATCTGTTACAACCTCATTTTCCTTCAATTTCTATTCAATTTACGCCTCATTTCAATAAGTTACAACTTACAAACACCATTTAGTGACCTTTCGTATCCAGAAAGTTAAAGTATTAATCTAACCTAACCTAAACTAACATTAAGCGTTATGTAACGTAAAATGGCATATTTGGTTTTGGTTTGGGATGTATTCGGTCTTTTAATTGTTTCAAGATTTTTGGAAGTGTAGTGTGCAATGTTCAGTGTACATTATATAGATATAATGATATGGTTTTATTTTGTTTATATCACTAGATTGTGAAAGCAGTATGAGTGGTCAGCAGCATCCTTCAGGGCCGAGAAGAAAAGCAACAAGAAAAAGCTGCAGAGAAAAAACAGAAACAAACTTGATAATTTCTTCAAATTACAAAACCAAGCATTTGACAAACAAGCAAATTCTGTGTTTGCAGTTTGCAAACACAGATCAGTACTACTCACCCATATCGCCCCTCCCTCTCCCATCTTTATACAGAGGCGGGACCAGGAACAGGAATGTGGATGGGAATGGGGGACAGGAAAGAAAAAGATGTAGATGGTAGGAAACAGGGGGAGGGAACAGAGGTCGGAACAGGAATAGGAATGGGAGTGGGAAGAGGGTTGGGAGCATAGGTGGGAATGGGGGTGAAAAGGGTGGGAATGGAATTGGATGAAAGGGGTAGGAATGGAATTGGGGTGATCATTCTTATATCTTTCCGGGCAATGCCGGGTATCACAGCTATATAAATATGAAAATATATCCACTTTATAGGTTGAACCATGGAGATCTTCAAGTTCTTCATCTCTAAAGGCAACTGACAGTCCCGACATTCTGACAGTACAGATGAACACTGACACTACTTGGGCCCCTGTTCAGTACTCAGATATGTGAAGTGACTACTCCAGCCCCCTGTTCAGGATTCAGATAAAACCACTGCTTCAGCCCCTGTTCCCGGATTCAGATAGCATACTACTCCAGCCCCTGTTCAGGATTCAGATGAAGCCTACTTCAGCCCTGTTCAGGATTCAGATAAAGCCACTACTCCAGCCCCTGTTCAGGTTCAGATATAAGCCACTACCCCAGCCCCTGTTCGGGATTCAGATAAAGCCACTACTCAGCCCCTGTTCAGGACTTCAGATAACGCCACTGCTCAGCCCCTGTTCAGGATTCAGATAAAGCCACTACCCCAGCCCCTGTTTGGGATTCAGATAAAGCCACTACTCAGCCCCTGTTCAGGATTTAGCAGATAACGCCTACTCCAGCCCCTGTTCAGGATTCAGATGGAACCACTACTTCAGCCCCTGTTCAGGATTTAGATAAAGCACTACTCAGACCCTGTTCAGGATTCAGATAAACCACTACCCCAGGCCCTGTTCAAGATTCAGATAAAGCCACTACTCCAGCCTGTTCAGGGATTCAGATAAAACCACTACTTCCAGCCCCTGTTCAGGATTCAAATAATATTCTTGTTGATAAAAACCAGAGGTTGTATTTGATCATACTGTCATTGCCACCTGAAGAAAAGGGAGGATCACACACACAGATTAATCTAGTTATTGATATATCTGCTTCCCCATATGATCAGCCCAGTCAACCAAGCTGCCAAACATACCCAAGTAATCCAAACAACCGAATATTTCGAAGTATCTATTTAGATAAGTTTCCTTGGTTAGAGTACTCAGTTTGTGCAAGATGCTTGTTGCTGCTTTCCCTTGCAGGCATTTTGCTGGAAATTCTGTTCGAAAAGGTGAAGGACTAGGTAGGGGACCATTTACTGATATTGGATCAAAAGAAATGGAAAGATATTATCACTCTGCTTAAAAAGCAAAACCAGGTAAGCTTGAGACACATTAACTGTATGGTAGCTTGGTCTAATTTCCAGAGGCATTCGGTCAGGTTACACAGTCTGTAACATCATCTTTATCTTCTGTCAGGCAACAGGGAGATTGAGGAAAACAGGCAACATGTGAAACTTCTTTTTGAAAGTTGCTGCTGTACTGGGAGGCAAGGCTTGTCTTTTTCGTGGTCATAAGGAGGTAATAATGCATTAAATTCGGGAATTTTATAGAAACTCTGGAGCTCATTGCAGAATCTAATCCTTCTCTAAAGAAAAAGTTAGATAGACGATATGGCCATTACACTAATCCTCAGCATCAGAATGACAATATCAGTTATTGGAACTCATATCAAACACACAATATGCACTTGGAAGCACAATCCAGCTCAATTTTTTTCTGTTATGGTTGATGAGACAAAGACTTGTCAAAAAAGGACAGTTAGCTATTCTTGTTAGGTACTTCAGTGAAGGAGTTATGAAGGAACGTTTCATTGGTACATATCACATGGGAAAGGTTGATGCAGCCAGGTTAGCTGATTTTTATATATAAGGAGATAGAGAACAATCTGGTTTAATTTGGTCAAACTGGGCACAGTGCTATGATGGGGCAAAGTGTCATGGTGGACGCTTTAGTGGCGTTCAGGCACGACTACGAGATAAAATTCCCCAAGCAGTATACATACATTGCCATGCCCACAGGCTTAATTTAGTACTGGGTGACTTTGTAAAAAATATCAGTGGTCTCTCTTCATTATTTTCAGTTATTAACACACTGTACACAATTATAACTAACAGTAATACAAGGTACCAACTTGTCGTGGAGTCACAGAAAGCAGAAGACCTGCAAGTTTTGACATTAGAAAGACCTGCTATAACAAGATGGTCTTACTATTATCGGTCAGTTGCAAAAGTTAAACTTCATTATGGGTTTTGTTAGCAGTGCTTCACAAAGTTGAAGAGCTCTGATTCAGAAGCTGCAGCAGAAGCAAGTGGACTCTACAACAGTTGCTGTCTTTCAAGTTTGTAGTAAATCTTCATGTTTTGCAGAACAAGTCTTGAAAGTTACCAACAGCTTGTCAGACCAGCTACAAACAAAGGAATTATTACTATCTGAAGCTTGCTCCTCTCACACAGTCAACTATTAAAGAACTACAGGTCTTGAGAACAGATGAAGGTTTCTCTGATATCTTTGACAAGGCTAAGATTTTCTGCTGCATATGAGATGATACAAACTTGAAAGACTCCAGTCAAGTAGGCAGACCAAGAGGATCCAAAGATCTCATCAAGTTAAAATACTTTTTAACTGATTCAACTGTATGAATGAGTGAGGACAATACAAGTCTTGCTCCTGGTATTGTTCAATAGAATCTATTTTGACATATTAGATAAATTTCTCTGAGATGGATAATAGATTCACTCATAATGTACCACTGATAGCAACGATAGATACGCGAGTGTAATTCTAACGACTTTTTAAATGATAAGAAACTGTCTACCATAACAGTTTTATAAGGATATACACATAGATGAAATCCTTCTAAGTGTCCAAATTTCTGTAGCAAAGAGTCACATTCTAACTAAGAATGAAAAGCCTAAGAATTTGTTTGAATTGTATGATGAACTTAAACCATTAGAATGTGCCTACTCAGAAATTCTTAAAATTGTTAAAATTCTCATCACCCTTCCAGTAACTACTGCCAGCAATGAACGACTGTTTCAGTGCTTAGTTTAGTTAAAACGTATCTACGAACTACCATGAAAAATGAGCGCTTGAATGACTTGCTTCTCATAATCAAGAAGCAGCTTGTAAAAAAATCTTAACTATGACATACTGGTTAATAATTTTGCAAAATTAAGATCAAGGCGGTATCCACTAATGCAGTAGATAATATCTGAAATGCATGAAGCATGTTTATTTTAAAAATTCCTTAGCGGAACCTTGTTAAAATTATGCACCATTTTATCTCTACACATTTTCCCCAAGCTTAAGATCTTCCTGTTCACATAAACTTTTCTTGTTTTCCTGAATGACCCTTGTGTAGGTAGTGAGCGATATATAATGTAACATGTTAAATTGCAGATATTCTAGGACCAATACTGTGGTTTGTAACTTGATTTGTTTAGAAATTTCCACTACCTTTTCATCTTCATCTATTATCTCAAAATTTGATGTAGGTACAGAATTTTTTAAGGAATGAAAAAATTCATAAAATTTCCTTAAGTGGCTTCAAATTGCTCCTATTTTGTTGATATTTCTAAAAAATTTTCTCGGGGGGGGTCTTGCAGCGGCCCCCGGACCCCCCAGCTCGTTAGGTTCGCTTCGCTCGCCACCCTCCCCTTTCAGGAGTGGGGGGGGGGGACCTCAAATAAACCTTTGCCCCACCCCCAAGGAAAAATAAAATGACGCCCCTGTATAGTTGGCTTCTAATCTAAAAGTGTAAACCACACCAAAAGCTACAATAGTGCGAGTGGAAGGTCAAATCTAGCCTAGATATTTTACGTAGAAGTTAGTTGCTGCAGCTGTGTTGTTAGTTATATCAGATGATTTAGTGGGAAAAAACGACGCTGGAAGAAAGAACTGCTTGGTTTAGAAAACTAATAAATATATGAGAAATAAAGAAGGGGCACATGCCAGACTCAGGGGAATTGGTTGATTAGGATGCGCTTTCCAATTAGATTATTTTAATGCATTTATCCGGGACACTTTCGTCATTTAGTGGACTAAAGATCTTCCCAAGTTGCAGAACAATTTCTCCTTCAGAAAGGTCAACGATAACATTTCGATTTTAGTTATCTGGTAAATAATATAAAAAAAAAAAATGCCAGGAGAGTGGGATCGAACATCAGTCACACTTGGAAATCTTTAGCTACTTGTAAAATAAACCCACGCGTGAACTTAGTAACAGTTTACCATTTTGAACTTTCTCACGGTGCCGTGAGCCAATCGCGCTACTTTGGCTGGTTGTTAACCTCTTACGTAAAACAAAAAACATAAAACGCGGTCTAGCCATTATTACAAAACCCGTCAAAATCTTGTAATAGAATTTATAATTCACGAATATTATGTATATATTGAACATAAGCTTGAAAAATATACCCCTGATTTTGAGGAGCGTCATTTCTGGTTCCGAGTAAGAACGTGTAGAATTAATCAAACTAATGTATTATATGCCTCGGTCTATTACAAATAAGTATAAAATTCATCACTCTTGTAGTACTTCTTTACCTGTAACTAGTCTTTCAAACGTAATCCCCCTTACTTGTAAGGCACCATTTGAAATTCCCAAGTGAAAAGCACAGCACCTGGAAGGTGAGCTTTATTCTGTCGTGTTTTGAATATTATTCCACGTTTTAGTCTTCAGCAGATGACCCGTTCGTGACTTAAATTGTATAAAACTTGACCCCCAATAATTTTTTTTTATTCCAGATCTCAGTAATCAATCTCTGGCACCACGGTTCGGTTAGCTCATTGCATATGCTTTAATTTTTCTTTTTAAATTTATGATAATCTTTTGCATTCGGATCTGCCAAGAATATACGTTCCACCACGCCGTATTAGACATAGTGTTAATTCTCAGAGCCTTGGATTTTCTTTAGTGAAGTTCCAGGCCACAGTTTTTTTTTTTTTTTTTTTTTTACAAGTTTGATTCCAGGTGAGACCAAATCATGAATGAACTTTCTAGCCAGGTGATTAAATCGTTGAAACTTCTTTCGATCTAGGTGGAAATGAGTTTACATACGTCTAGTTGCAGGGTGGTGCGCAGGGTTATTTTAAAAATAAGAAATAAAAAAACGACTTTACATAACTCAATTCATAATTTTTAATTATATCAGTAGAACAACAAAACACAGTAGACTGTGGAAAACTGACCACACGATGTAAGGTTTTATTAAAAAGCGAAAATTTCTGCTCGATTTAGCAGATTCACCATTTTTCTGTTAAATATTTCGAATCTTTCAGATGGTGGTTGGCACCCACCCCTTGTATAAGGGCTTTGTCTAATTTAGTCTAAATATTAGTTCCTCGTTGGGCGAGTCGGTAGAGTTGTGGGCTAGCACTCGCTGGGCCCGAGTTCGAGTCTCCGGCCGGCTAATGAAGAATTAGAGGAATTTATTTCTGGTGATAGAAATTCTTTCTCGCAATAATTAGGTTCGGATTCCACAATAAGCTGTAGGTCCTGTTGCTAAGTAACCAATTGGTTCTTAGCAACGTAAAATAAATCTAATCCTTCGGGCCAGCCCTAGGAGAGCTGTTAATCAGCTCAGTGGTCTGGTAAAACTAAGGTATACTTTTTTTAGTCTAAATATTAATAAATTGAAGCACTCCTGTCAGCGTCACTATAGGTCCATCTGGTAGGATATTTTATCCTTCACTTATCACTTGTAACACAGTTTTCTTGAATGACATTTCTTCTATGTCATTACTATTTGTGAACACATGTCTTTAGTTTCTTCCCATGCATTTTAAATCCAGAGACTGCTTATTGCCACTGTATTAATATTTTGTTCTTATTAGTCTTTATGTGGATACATTAAATATGTTTTTGTTTACATTTATTCTTTGTTTCACTTTTTCTTAATTGTTTAGAGAGATTAACATGTTCGCGCGTTGCGTTGGTTTTGTTTCCCTTTGTATCTTGCAAAGAGAACACTTCCATTTATGTCTCTTGTACTGTACTCCTGGTAAAACGCTAATACTATAGCGGAGTCCACCGCTCTTTGCAGCTAAGCCCCGCCCACTGCACGCCAGTGATTGGTTAGCTCTCGAGGGGTGAATGACGTCACACTAGTTAGCAGTCCAAATGATTACCAGAACGGATTTGACTCCGTTCGGTCATGTTGAGCGTCGTGCATGAATGATGACACCACAGATTTGAGTTCCCGGAGATGTGAAGTATGCGACTGATATCTCCGATAAAAGATATATTAAGCTATATATCATTAGGAAGGTCTTGGATCATTTAGTCTGTGCATCTTTTTTTTTTTAATTTATCATGGGGAGCCTAAATACACAAGCATCTTGCTTTTTTTTTTTAAGTGGTGTTGGCCTACATAAGCGATCCCACATAGGCCACATTAATTGAAATGAAGCATAGACTTATGCAGCCATGTCAAATGTTAATATCATTGAGAGATTAGGCCTACACGTCAATTTCTTATATTTTGGGGCAATGACAGGTCATAGGACTACACATCAAATTCTTATATTTTGAGGCAATGACAGGTCGTAGACCTACACGTCAATTTCTTATATATTGAAGCAATGACAGGTCATAGGACCACACATTAAATTCTTATATTTTGAGAACATGACGGCATGGGCCTACACGTCAGTTTCTTATCGCAAATAGTTTTCTTCCCGTATCTGTTGGAAGTAGAGCAACTTTTAATTAATCTAGTAGTTTCAACTCCACGATACATAATGCATGATATAAAGTGGAATGTACACGCATAAGCAAGTGCACATGCACAGACGTGCGTGGATGGCCATAGTAACTGTAACGCCACTTATACCACAGAGAATAAAAGTAAAACTTATGGGCACGTAGCCAATGGCACACAGATCAATCATAGGACTGTCTCAGCCTTACACACAACTATCAAACTGCTCTCAATGAAATATGTTGAAAATATATTTACAAAAGGGATAACAAATTATATTAATGTGATGATTAAATAATTTATAAGGCTGCTGTACCATTTCCATGAAAATGAAGGCCATGGTAGGAAGGCATCATAAGATGCTTAACGAAATAAGAAAAAATAAATGATAGCTGAAAAAGTTATGTATGAGAGGATCCAAACCAGTCTGCGAGTAGCCCATGATACTCATTTGCTTTTGGGAGCATTCTTATAGGTTACCCTGTTGGACAAAAGGATACATGAGCCAGTAAATATTCTCTCTCTCTCTCTCTCTCTCTCTCTCTCTCTCTCTCTCTTGTTAGGAGAATATTCTAGCGTAGACTATATTCATAAAGTTCTCGATTACTTTTAATTAAAACAAATGACTAAATTTCAATTGACAAGAGTAGGCAGATAATTCTTTCACCAGTATTTTATGAATAGGTCTATGTTTATTCTGCAGTTGTAGGTCACCATATGAAAAGTTTTCGAACCTTTAACACTACAAGCACCATAAAAAATAAGAATAACCACAATAAAACGACTGGAGCATAAGATGGCCTACAGTATAATCCAAACACCATAAGCTGCGTAAACCGACAAAAAGACACTGGACATTATAGGTCTGTACGTCCATTTTTATGATCCTGTTATTTCGAAAGATAACCGCGTCGTGAAAATTCTCAGTGTTATATCAATCTATTCGTACAGTCTATTATACTGTAAAACATGTTAACCATAGTCATATACAGGTTTTGTAAAGTGCAACTGCTTATGATCCCTCCCAAATGTGTAAACATGCAATAAATCGATTTTATGACTGTTAAAATGTATAAAATTTCTGAAATCAATATGCAATATCAGTCTGCATAGGTCTGAAATCTTTGTGTTTTAAGTTTAGAATGGTGAACACTTGACAATATCAAACTGTGATATCATTGTCCAGTGATTCAAGTGCACCGATTCGAACGCCAAAGGTTCCCATGTGTCACCTCCGTATTCAGGTGAACCTCCTTTTTACGAAACCAACAATCTAGCATCACGGAACACTCCTGACTTCGTTCATATTTTCCTTTTTTTAACCACCTTTTATTGAGATGCATATTACGATTTTATTTCAGGGGATAATATAACGTTTCCTTTTGATAATCTGCAGATCGTAATTTGTTCAGTGCCGACAACCATTGCAATATTAATGAACATGAAATGAACCACAGATTAATCAACTTTTTCGAAACTATTGCCAGACGCAATTGACCTCTAATGGTCATATAATATCTATATATATATATATATATATATATATATAACCATATATATATATATATATATATATATATGTGGCTAACCATGGTCGCTCGCCATTCCCAGCCATTGCGTGCCTCTCCAGGTTGTGGCAGCTCGCTTTGGCTCGGTCCTGCATTGGTGATGTGGCAGTTCAGAATACGAAACAGCGGCCCAACTGCTGGTCGCTCTCCCTTCCCAGCCATTGAGTGCCTCTCCAGGTTGTGGCAGAATCTTCTTTGATTGGTCCTTATCAAGTGTTGTGGCAGGTCTGAAGATACCGTAGCGGTCCCCAACCGCTGGTATTAAAATGCGTGACCATTGCGTACCTCTCAAGGTCGTGACGGCTCCTCTTGGCTTGGTCCCTAACGGCGGTGTGGCAGGTCTGGAGGCGCCCGGCGACAGCCAATGGCGCCGAAACCTCATCCTTCCCGCGCCATTGCGTGCATCTTCAGGTCATGGCGGAGCTCCTGTTGTGGTCGGTGGTGTGGCAGGTCGGAGGAGGCGGCCAGTACCTGTGGACGCTGGTTGCGCCCTTCCTGGCCACTGCGTGCCTCTCCAGGTCGTGGCGGCAGCTCCTCTGGCCTTGGTCATATCAGTGGTGTGGCAGGTTTGGAGCGGTCGGCCCCAGACCTGGGGCGCTCACACCGGCCATTGCGTGGCCATCCAGGTCATGGCGGCAGCTCCTCTTGAGGTCCTATCAATGGTGTGGCGGGCCTGGAGGCGGCCAGTGGCCTTTAACGCTGTTACTCACCCTTCCCGGCCATTGCGTGGCCATCCAGTTCATGGCAGCAGCTCCTCTTGGCTTGGTCCTTTGGCTGGTGTGGCGGGTCCGGTGAGCGGCCAGCGGCCCCCCAACTGCTGGTCGCTCTCCCAGCACGCCTCTCCAGGTTGTCCCTTCTTGGATTGGTCCTTATCGGTATTGTGGTGGAAGAGACAGCGGTCCCCCCCTGGTAAGAGCCTCCGACCATGCGTGCCTCTCCAAGGTCGTGAGGCTCCCCTCTTGGCGTCCCTATCGGTGTGGCAGGTCTGGAGCGAGCAGGCAGCAAACAGGACTCACCCTTCCCGGCCATTCGTTCTCTTCAGGTCAACGCGATCCTGTCAACCCATACTATCGGTGGTGTGGCAGGTCCGGAGGAGCGGCCAGCGGCCCCAACCGCTGGTTGCGCCCTTCCCACAGCCACTGCGTGCCTCTCCAGATGCGGCGGCAGCTCCTCTGGCCTTGCCATGGTGTGGGGTTTGGAGGCGGCCAATCATGTACTCACCCCTTCCCATTCACGAATACATCAGGTCATCAAACCTCCTCTTGTTTCCTATCAATGGTGTGGCGGCCTGGAGGGCGGCCCGAGTGGCCCCCAACCATTTCAGCTCACCCTTCCCGGCCATTCGTGGCCATCCAGTTCATGGCAGCTCCTCTTGGCTTTGGCCATCAATGGTGTGGCAGGAGAGGCGACCTGGCCCCCACTGATGTCACCCCTTCGGCCATTCACCATAGTTAATGGCATGTCCTCTTGGCTTGGTCGCTGGCTGGTTGGCGGGTCGGTGGCGACCAACACAGATGGTCGCTCGCCCTTCCCGGCTGTTGCGGTTCTCCGCCAGGTGTCGTGGGTTCTCCTCTTAGCTGTCGGCTGGTGGGCAGGTCCAGTGGCGACCAGCAGCCCCCAACTGCTGGTCGTCGCCCTTCCGGCTGTAACGGTTCTCCCAAGGTTCTGGTTCTCCTCTTGGCTTGGTCCTGTAGGCTGGTGTGGCGGGTCAGGTGGCGGCCAGCAGCCTCCCATGCTGGTGGCTCGCCCTTCCCGGTCCGGTTCTCGCCATTGTCAAGGTTCTCCTCTGGGCTTGGTCCAGTAGGCTGATGTGGCGGGTCGGTGGCGCCATTAATGCTAAGTCGCCCTTCCCGGCCATTGTTTTCCACCAGGTTGGTGACTCCTCTTGGCTTGGTCCTGTCGGCTGGTGTGGCGGGTCCAGTGAGCAACAGCCTCCCAACGTCGCAGGCCCTTCACGGCTATTTCTCCATAATTCGGCGGAGTTTACTCTTGGCATCCTTATGGTGAATCGGTGACGACCAGCAGCCTCCCAACTGCATCGGTTTCTTCATTCACAGTTCATCCGCCCGGTGACTGGGTTCTCCTCTAAGCTTGGTCCTGTAGGCTGGTGTGGCGGGTCCCGGTGAAATTGCAGCCCCCCAACTGCTGGTATTCGCCCTTCCTGGCCGTTGCCGGTCTCCACCAGAGTGTCTGGGGTTCTCCTGTTCCTTCGGTCCTGTCGGCTGGTGTAGCGGGTCAGTGAAAGGCCAGCAGCTGCTGGTGGCTCACTCTTTCCAACGTTGAATCTCCACCAGGTGTTGGCGGCTCCTCTCGGCTCGGTCCTGTCAGCTGGTGTAGCGGGTCCAGTGAAGCAGGTAAAACGAACTGCTGGTCGCTCGCCCTTTCGGCTGTTTGTCGGTTCTCCACCAGATGTTGCGGCTCCTCAAGCTCGGTCCTGTCGGCTGGTGTGGTATGGTCGGTGAAACCAGCAGCCCCAACTGCTGGTGGGCCCTTCCCGGAAATTGTGGGTCTCCACCGGGTGTCGGCCAATCTGCACTTGGTCCCTGTCGGCTGGTGTAGGTCAGGTGGCAATAGCAGCCCCCAACTACTGAAAATGGAGAGATTCCTGGCGTTCTCTCCACCAACAGAAACATCCCTCTCGGCTTGGTCTGAGGCTGGTGTGAGGTCGGTGAGCAACCAGCAGCCCCCAACTGCTGAGAATCGCCCCTTCCCAGGCGTTGGATCTCCACCAGGTTTCGGCGGCGGCTCCTCTAAGACAACAATGGCTGGTGTGGGAGAGTGAGCGAAAACTGCTGGTTGAAATCGCCCTTCTGGCGTTGAGAAAGAAACGCCAGGTGTGCGAGTTCTCCTCTTGGCTCGGTCCTGGATGCTGGTGATCGACGGTCCACGAACAGCCAGCAGCCCCCAACTGCTGGTCAGCGCCTTTCTGGCTGTTGCAGGTTCTCCACCAGGTGTTGGCGGTGGCTCTCTCGTTATTGTCAGCTGGTGTAACGGGTCCAGTGAAGAAACAGCCCCCCCAAATTATATCCAATACCCTTCGTACCGTTGTGGGTCTCCAAAGGTGTCGGCGGCTTAACCATAGTCATATCGGCTGGTGTGGCAGGTCGGTGAGCGGCCAGCATCCCTCCAACTGCTGGTGGCTGAGCCTTCCATGAATCGTTTTATGGTCTCCACCAGGTGTAAAAACTCCTCGGCTCAGTCCTGAAATGGTGTGTCGGGGTCAGTGGTCTGAGAAGCCCCCAACTTGTGTTGCTCGCCCTTTCGGCCGGTGCTCTCCACCATATCAGACGCTCCTCTCGACTTGGTCCTGTCCTGGTGATGGCCGGGTCAGTGAGCGAACAACAGCCCCCAACTGCTGGTCGCTCACCCTTCCGGCCGTTTGCAGTTCTCCGCCAAGTGTGAACGGTTCTCCTCTTGGCTTGGTCCCAACACTGGTGTGGCGGGTCCGCTGAGCGTGAACAGCCTCCCAACTGCTGGTCATATTTTCCGGCCGTTGTGGTTTTAACCAGGTATGCGGCGGAGTTCTCCTCTAGGCGGTCCTGTAGGCTGGTGTGGCGATCCGGTGGCGGGGCAACCCCGCAATATAACGCTCTCCTTCCCGATTAATCTCCAGAACGGTTCTCCTCTTGGCCCGGTCGCTGTAACAACTGGTGGCGGGTCTGGTGAACGAAAAGAAGCCCCAGACTGGTCGCTCGCCCTTCCGAAACTATTGGTCTCCACCAGGTATGATGGTCGGCTCCTCTCGGCGTGGTCGCATATATATGGTGGGCAGGTCCGTTGGCGACCAGCAGCCGCAACTGCTGGGCGCTATATATATATATTTATCTCCACCAGGTGTATATCCTCGGCTATATCATGTCGCCTGGTGTATCGGTGTATAATAGCCCCCCAACTGCTGGTCGCTCGCCCTTCCCAGGCGTTGCGGGTCTCCACCAGGTTTCGGCGGCGGCTCCTCTCGACTTGGTCCTGTCGGCTGGTGTGGCGGGTCCAGTGAACGACCAGCAGCCCCCCAACTGCTGGTCGCTACATATATGGCCGTTGCAGTTCTCCGCCAGGTGTCGTATTCTCCTCTTGGCTGGGTCTAAACTCGGCTGGTGTGGCGGGTCCCTTCCCAACAGCCCCCAACTGCTGATGCGCTCGCCCTTTCTGTGTTGCGGTTCTCCACCAGGTGTTGGCTCTCCTCGGCTGGTGTGGCGGGTCCAGTGAGCGGCCAGCAGCCCCCCAACTGCTGGTCATTTCGCCCTTCCCAGTCGTTGTGGGTCTCCACCAGGCGCCGGCAGCTTCTCTTTCTGGCTTGGTCCTGTCGGCTGGTGTGGCAGGTCGGTGAGAGCGACCAGCAGTCCCCCAACTGCTGGTGGCTCGCCTATCGCCATTGCGGGTCTCCACCAGAGTGTGCCCGGCTCCTCTGGCTTGGTCCTGTAGGCTGGTGTGGCAGGTCCGGTGAGCGGCCAGCAGCCCCCAACTCGCTGGTTGCTCGCCCTTTTACCGGCCATTGCGGGTCTCCACCAGGTTGGCGGAAGCTCCTCTCGGCTTGGTCCTGTCGGCTGGTGTGGCAGGTCAGTGAGCGGCCAGCAGCCCCCAACTGCTGGTCGCTCGCCCTTCCCGGCCATTTCTCCGCCAAGTGCTCCTCTTGGCTTGGTCCTGTGGGCTGGTGTGGCGGGTCCGGCTGAAGCGTCACAGCCTCCCAACTGCTGATGCTGCCCTTCCGTTGGTTCTCCGCCAGGTGTCGGTGAGTTCTCCTCTAGTTGGTCTGTAGGCTGGGTGTTGGTCGGTGACGGCCAGCAGCCCCCAACACTGGTGATGCTTCGCCCTTCGGCCATTGCAGTCTCCACCAGGTGTCGGCGGGTTCTCCTCTTGGCTTGGTCCTGTCGGCTGGTGTGGCGGGTCTGGTGAGCGGCCAGCAGCCCCCCAACTACTGGTCGCTCGCCCTTCCCGGTCGTTGTGGGTCTCCACCAGGTATCGGCGGCGGCTCCTCTCGGCTTGGTCCTCGGCTGGTGTGGCAGGTCCGTTGAGCGGCCAGCAGCCCGCAACTGCTGGTCGCTCACCCTTCCCGGCCGTTGCGGGTCTCCACCAGGTGTCGCCGCGTGGCTCCTCTTGGCTTGGTCTTGTCGGCTGGTGTGGCAGGTCCAGTGACCCGCCAGCAGCCCCCAACTGCTGGTCGCCGCCTTCCCGGTCGTTGGTGGTCTCCACCAGGTGTCGGCGGCAGCTCCTCTCAGCTTAGTCCCTGTCGGCTGGTGTGGTTAGTCCAGTGGTCCCACAGCCCCAACTGCTGGTTGATGCTTTTCGGCGGTCAGGTCTCCACCAGGTGCTCCCTCCTCAACAGGTCCTGTTGGCTGGTGTGGCGGGTCAGGTGGCCCGACCAGCAGCCCCCAACTGCTGGTCGCTCGCTCTTCCTGCGTTGAGGTCTCCACCAGGTGTTGGGCGGCTCCTCTAGCTTGGTCCTGTCGGTGGTGTGGCGGGTCGGTGACCGGCCAGCAGCCCCCAACTGCTGGTCGCTACTTTTCCCGGTCGTTGCGGTCTCCACCAGGTGTCGGCGGCGGGTCTCTGGCTTGGTCCTGTCGGTGGTGTGGCGGGTCCGGTGACCAGCCAGCAGCCCCCAACTGCTGATGGCTCGCCTTTCCGGCCATTGTAGGTCTCCACCAGGTGTGGGCGGCGGGTCCTCTGGGCTTGGTCTGTCGGTGGTGTGGCGGTTCGGTGACCGCCAGCAGCCCCAACTGCTGGTGGCTCGCCCTTCCGGCGTTCGGGTCTCCACCAGGTGTCGGCGGCTCCTCTAGCTTGGTCCTGTCGGTGGTGTGGCGGGTCCAGTGACGACCAGCAGCCCCCAACTGCTGGTCGCTCGCCTTCCGGCGTTGTAGGTCTCCACCAGGTGTCGGCCGGGTCCTCTGGGCTTGGTCCTGTCTGGTGGTGTGGCGGGTCGGTGACCGGCCAGCAGCCCCCAACTGCTGGTCGCTTCGCCTTTCCCAGCGTTGCGGTCTCCACCAGGTGCTCGCGGCTCCTCTGCTTGGTCCTATTGGTGGTGTGGCAGGTCCGGTGACTGGCCAGCAGCCCCCAACTGCTGGTCGCTCGCCTTTCCCGCCGTTGCGGTCTCCACCAGGTGCGCGCGACGGCTCCTCTCGGCTTGGTCCCTGCCGGTGGTGTGGGCAGGTCGGTGACCGGTCAGCAGCCCCAACTGCTGGTCGCTCACCTTTCCCGGCGTTGTGGGTCCCACCAGGTGTCGGCGGCGGCTCCTCTAGGCTTGGTTCTGTCGGTGGTGTGGCGGGTCCGGTGACGCGCCAGCAGCCCCCAACTGCTGGTCGGCTCGCCTTCCCAGCGTTGCGGGTCTCCACCAGGTGTCGGCGGCGGCTCTCTGAAGCTTGGTCCTGTCCGGTGTGGTGTGGCAGGTCCGTTGACGGCCAGCAGCTCCCTGCCTGATCGCTGGCCTTTCCGGCCGTTTCGGTCTCCACTAGGTGTCGTGGCGGCTTCTCCACCAGGGCTGGTGTGGGCGGTGGTGACAACCAGCCCCCAACTGCTGGTCGCTCACTTGGTTCGCCTCAACCGTCGGCTGGCTCCTCTAGGCTTGGTCCAGGTGTGGCGGGGTCCGGTGACCGGCCAGCAACCCCCAACTGCTGGTCGCTCCTTTTTCCGGCCGTTGTGGGTCTCCACCAGGTGTCGGCGGCGGCTCCTCTGAGCTTGGTCCTGTCGGTGGTGTGGCGGGTCCAAAGACGGCCAGTAGCCAACCAACTGCTGGTTGCTCGCCTTTCCACGGCTGTTCTGCCCCACCAGGTGTCGGCAGCGGCTCCTCCTCGGCTTGGTCCTGTTGGTGGTGTGGCGGGTTGGTGAGCGGCCAGCAGCCCCAACTGCTGGTCGCCGCCTTTCCGGCCGTTCGGGTCTCCACAGGTGTCGGCAGTTTCCTCTAAGGGTCTCGGTGACACCAGCAGCCCCCCATCTGGTGTCGCTCGCCTTTCCCAGCGTTGCGGTCTCCACCAGATGTTGGCGGCAACTCCTCTGGCTTGGTCCTGTCAGTGGTGTGGCGGTCCGGTGACCGCCAGCAGCCCCAACTGCTGGTCGCTCACCCTTTCCCGGCGTTGGTCTCCACCAGGTGTCGACGGCTCCCTCTGTTTGGGCCTGTCGGGTGGTGTGGCGGGTCGGTGACCCGCCAGCAGCCCCAACTGCTGGTCCCTCGCCTTTCCCGGCTATTCGGCGGTCTCCACCAGGTGTCGGCGGCGCTCCTCTTGGCTTGGTCCTGGCCGGTGGTGTGGCGGGTCGGTGACCCCAGCAGCCCCCAAACTGCTGGTCACTCGCCTTCCCGGCCGCGGCGGGTCTCCACCAGGTGTTGGCCGGCACAGCTCCTCTAGTCTTGGTCCTGTCGGTGGTGTGGCCCGTCGGTGACCAACAGCCCCCAACTGCTGGTTGCTCGCCTTTCCCGGCCGTTGCGGGTCTCCACCAGGTGTCGGGCGGCTCCTCTAGCCTTGGTCCTGTCGGTTGTTAGTGGCGGTCCGGGTGACCGCCAGCAGCCCCAACTGCCGGTCGCCGCCCTTCCGGCCGTTCCCGGGTCTCCACCAGGTGTCGGCGGCGGCTCTCTGGCTGGGTCCTGTCGGTGGTGTGGCGGGTCAGGTGACCTGCCAGCAGCCCCCAACTGCTGGTAGCCGCTTCCGGCGTTGCGGGTCTCACCAGGTGTCGGCGGCGGCTCTCTAGGCTTGGTCCTGTCGGTGGTGTGGCGGGTCCGGTGACCGCCAGCAGCCCCAACTGCTGGTCGCCGCCTTTCCCAGCCATTGCGGTCTCCACCAGCCGCGACGCTTCCTCAGGCTTGGTCCTGTCGGTGGTGTGGCGGGTCGGTGACCGCCAGCAGCCTCAAGAACTGCTGGTCGCTCACCTTTCCCAGCCCGTTGCTGGTCTCAACCAGGTAATCGGCCGATGGCTCCTCTAGGCTTGGTCCACGGTGGTTTGGCGGGTCCGAGTGACGCCAGCAGCCCCCAACTGCTGGTCGCCGTCCTTTCCCGGCCGTTCGGGTCTCCGCCAGGTGCTCGGGCAACGCTCCTCAGGCTTGGTCCTGTCGGTGGTGTGGCGGGTCCAGTGACCAACCAGCAGCCCCCCCACTGCTGGTCGCCGCCACCTTTTCCGGCCGTTGGGTCTCCACCAGGTGTCGGCGGCGGCTCTCTAGGCTTGGTCTTGTCCGTGGTGGCTGGTCCGTGACGCCAGCAGCCCCCAACTGCTGGTGCGCCGCCTTTCCGCCGACGCGGGTCTCCACCAGGCCCGGCGCGGCTCCCTCTAGGCTTAGTCTTGTAATAGGTTGGTGTGGCGGGTCCGTGACCAGCCAGCCCCCAACTGCTGGGTCGCCACCCTTCCCAGCCGTTCGCGGTCTCCACCAGGTGTCGGGCGACGGCTCCTCTGAAGCTTGGTCCTGTCGGTGGTTTGAGTGGTCCGGTGACCGGACAGCAGCCCCAATGCTGTTGGTCGCCGCCTCTCCACCAGGTGTCGGTCCTCCACCAGGTTGGTGGCGACGGCCAGCAGCCCTAACTGCTGATCTCGGCTTGGTCCTCCAACGCGCCGGCGGCTCCTCCTGGTGGTTTGGCGGGTCCGTTGACCGGCCAGCAGCCCCCAACTGCTGGTCTGCTCGCCTTTGCCTGCCGTTGGGGATCTCCACCAGGTGTCGTGGCGCTCCTCTAGGCTTAATTTCTGTCGGTGGTGTGGCGGGTCGGTGACCGGACAGCCCCAACTGCTGGTCGCCGCCTTTCCCGCCGTTGGTCTCCACCAGGTGTCGGGCGGTGGCTCAGGCTTGGTCCTGCCGGGTGGTGTGGCGGGTCCGACCGCCAGCAGCCTTTCAACTGGTCTGGTGTCGGCGGCCCTCTAAGGCCTGTCGATTGGTGTGGCGGGTCTGACCCGGCCGCCCAGCCCCAGGCTGGTGGGCGACGTTCCTCTCCAGGCTTGGTCTCTGGAAAACGGTCCTGTGGTGGTGGCGGGGGTCGGTGACCCGCCAGCAGCCCCAACTGCTGGTGGTCGCCGCTTCCGGCGTTGGTCGCTCCACCAGGTGTCGGTGACGGCTCTTCAGGCTTGGTCCTGTCGGGTGGTGTGGCGGGTCGGTGGCCGCCAGCAGGTCCCCCAACTGCTGGTCGCCACCTTTCCGGCGTTGCGTCTCCTCCAGGTGTCGACGGCTCCCCTGGGCTGGCTTGGTCCTGGGTCCGGTGACGGCCAGCAGCCCCCAACTGCTGGTGGCTCTTGTCCCGGGGGTCTCCACCAGGTGTCCAGCAGCCCCAACTGGTGGTGACGCCGTTTTCCGGCCGCTATGCGTTGGTCTCCACCAGGTGTCGGCGGCGGCTCCACTAGGCTTGGTCCTGCTGGTGGTGTGGATCCGGTGACCGCCAGCAGCCCCCAACTGCTGGTCGCCTTTCCCAGCCGTTCGCGGTCGTCCACAGGTGTCGGCGGCCTTCTCTGAAACGGTCTCGGTGGTGTTCGGTCCGTCCAGCAGCCCCAACTGCTGATTTTCGCCTTTCAGCCGTTTCAATCCCACTGGTCGCCTGCTTTTCCCGGCCGGTGGTGTGGCGGAGTCCGGTGACGTAGCGCAACTGCTGCTCCTTCGGGTCTCCACCAGGCTGTCGGCGGCGCTCCTCTGCTTGGTCCTGGGTGGTGTGGCGGGTCGGTGACCGCCGCAGCCGCTGCTAATCGCTCACCCTTCCGGCCGTTGCGGGTCTCCACCAGGTGTCGGCGACGCTCTCTAAACTTATCCCCGTCGGTGGTGTGGCGGTCGGTGACCGCCAACTGCCCCCAACTGCTGGTCGCCACCTTTCCCGCCGCTTCGGCTCTCTCCCACCAGGTGTCGGGCGGCTCCTCTGGCTTGGTCCCTGTCGGTGGTGTGGCGGGTCCGGTGACCGTGCCAGCCCCCAACTGCTGGTTGCCGCTTTTCCGGCGTTGCGGGTTCCACCAGGTGTCGGCGACGGCTCCTCTAGGCTTGGTCCTGTCGGTGGTGTGTGGGTCCGTGATCGCCAACAGCCCCCAACTGCTGGTTGCTCACCTTTCCCGGCCGCTTCGGGTCTCCACCAGGTGTCGGCGCGGCTGGCCTCTCAGGCTTGGTCCTGTCGGTGGTGTGGCGGGTCCGTGACCGCCAGCAGCCCCAACTGCTGGTCGCTCACCTTTTCGGCGTTTCGGGTCTCCACCAGGTGTCGTGGCAATGCCTCCCAGGCTTGGTCTGTCGGTGGTGTGAGGGTCGGTGACCGCCAGCAGCCCCAACTACTGGTCGCCACCTTTCCCAGCCGCGGGTCTCCACCAGGTGTCGGCGGCTCCCTTCTCTAGGCTTGGTCCTGTCGGTGGTGTGGCGGGTCCGTGACCGCCAGCACCTCCCAACTGCTGGTCGCTAAGCTTTTCCCGGCGTTTTCCAGCCAGGTGTCGGTGGCGGCTCCTCTGAGCTTGCCCAGTGGTGTGGCCACCGGTGACGGCGACGCCCCTCTGGTCGCTCAGGCTTGGTCCTCTGTTAGTTCTGTCGGTGGTGTAGTGAGGTCGGTGACCGCCAGCAGCCCCAACTGCTGGTCGCCGCCCACCAGGTGGCCGCTCGCTTTTTCGGTGGTGTGGCGGGTCCGTTGACGACCAGAGCCCCAACTGCTGAGTGGCGCCTTTCCGGCGTTGCGGTCTCCACTGGGGTTGGTCCTGTTGG
Organism: Macrobrachium rosenbergii; assembly: GCF_040412425.1. Classification (NCBI taxonomy): domain Eukaryota; kingdom Metazoa; phylum Arthropoda; class Malacostraca; order Decapoda; family Palaemonidae; genus Macrobrachium; species Macrobrachium rosenbergii. Next base: position 7,864,848 of record NC_089752.1, read on the forward strand.
TCGTCGGCTGGTGTGGCGGTCCGTGACCAGCAGCCCCCAACTGCTGGTCGCTCACCTTTCCCGCCGCTGCGGTCTCAACCTGTGTCGACAGCGGCTCCTCTAGTCTTGGTCCTGTTGGTGGTGTGGCGGGTCCGGTGACCGCCAACAACCCCAGCACTGCTAGTGCCGCCTTCCCAGCCGTTGTGGTCTCCACCAGGTGCTCCGGCTCCTCTAGGCTTGGTCCTGTCGGGTGGTGTGGCGGGTCCGGTGACGGCCAGCAGCCAAACTGCTGGTCGCTCACCTTTCGGCTGCTGCGGTCTCCACCAGGTGTCGGCAGCGGCTCCTCTAGGTTTGGTCCTGTCGGTGGTGTGGCGGTCCGTGACCGGCCAGCAGCCCTCAACTGCTGGTCGCTTCACCTTCCCGCCGTTTCGGTTCTCCACCAGGTGTCGGCGGTTCCTCTAGGCTTGGTCCTGTCGGTGGTGTGGCGGGTCGGTGACCGACCAGCAGCCCCCCCACTGCTGGTCGCCCTCCTCTGGCTTTTGACCCCAGCAGCCCCAAACTGCTGGTCGCTTGCCTCAGGTCTCGGCGGCGGCTCCTCTGTGCTTAGTCTTGGTGGTGTGGCGGGTCCGGTGACCAGCCAGCAGCCCCAACTGCTGGTCGCCACCTTCCCAGCCGCTATGGTCTCCACCAGGCGTCGGCGACGCTCCTCTAGGCTTGGTCCTGTCGGTGGTGTGGCGGTCCGTGACCGACAGCAGCCCTCAACCGCTGGTCGCCGCTTCCCGGCTGCTTGGCCTCCACCAGGTGTTGGCGACTCCCTCCCAAGCTTGGTCCTGTTGGGTGGTGTGGCGGTCTGGTGACGACAGCAGCCCCCAACTGCTGTTCGCCGCTTTGCCGGCGCTAGGTCTTCCACCAGGTTGGCGGCGGCTCTTCTAGCCTTAATCCCTGTCGGTTGTGTGGGTCCGTGACCGGACAGCAGCCCCCAACTACTGGTCGCCGCCCTTCCGCCGTTCTGGGTCTCCACCGGTCGGGCGACGCTCTTCTAGGCTTGGTCCTGTCGGTGGTGTGGCGGTCAGGTGACCGCCAGCAGCCCCAACTGCTGGTCGCCGCCTTTCCCGGCGCTTGCGGTCTCCACCGGAATTCGGGCGACAGCTCCTCTAGGCTTGGTCTTGTCGGTGGTGTGGTCCGTGATCGCCAGCAGCCCCCAACTGCTGGTCGCCGCCTTTCCCAGCGTTGCGTGGTCTCACCAGGCACGGGACTTCCTCTAAACTTGGTCACTGTCAGGGCTTCGGTGACCGGTCCAGGTGTGACTCACCTTTCCCAGCGTTGCGGTCCGTGATGGCTCCTCTATGCCAGCGGTGGTGTGGCGGGTCGGTGGGCGACCTCATCTGCTGGTCGCCGCGCCTTTCCCGGCGATTTGCGGTCTCCACCAGGCGTCGGCGACGGCTCCTCTAGGCTTGGTCCCTGTCGGTGGTGTGGCTTGTCGGTGACCAGCAGCCCCCAACTGCTGGTCGTCACCTTTCCCGGCCCGTTGCGGGTCTCCACTGGTGTCGGCGACGCCCTCTAGGCTTGGTCCTGTTGGTGGTGGGCGGGTCGGGTGACCGCCAGCAGCCCCCAACTGGTCGCCGCCTTTCCCGGCCAATGGGTCTCCACCAGGTCCTCTAGGGCGGTTTGCTGGCTCGGGTGAGGCTTGGTCCCTTCCCGGCCGTTGCGAGTCTCCACCAGGTGGTGGTGTGTGGGTCCAGTGACCGCCAGCAGCCCCCAACTGCTGGTCGCTCGCGTTCCCGGTCGTTGCGGGTCTCCACCAGGTCGCGCAACGCTCCTCTAGGCTTGGTCCTATATCCGACGGTGTGTGGCTTGTCCGTGACCGGCCAGCAGCCCCAACTCTGGTCTCGCCGCTTTCGGGCCGAACGGGTCTCACCAGGTGTCGGGCGACGTCTCTAGGCTTGATCCTGTCAGTGGTGTGGCGGGTCCGTGACCGCCAGCAAAGCCCCCAACTGCTGGTCGCCACCTTCCGGCGTTGCGGGTCTCCACCAGGTGTCGCAGCGGCTCCAGGCTTGGTCCTGTCGGTGGTGTGGCGGGTCGGTGACCCGAGCAGCCCCCAACTGCTGGTCGCCGCCTTTCGGCGTTGCGGTCTCCACCAGGTGTCGGGCGACTCCTCTCAGGCTTGGTCCCTGTCGGTGGTGTGGCGGGTCCGTTGAGCCAGCAGCCCCCAACTGCTGGTCGGTCGCTTTCGGCCGCTGCGGTCTCCACCAGGTGTCGGCGCGCTCCTCTGAAGGCTTGGTCCTGTCGGGTGGTGTGCGGTCCGGTGGATCGCCAGCAGCCCCCAACTGCTGGTCGCCGCCTTTCCAGCACGTTGGCGTCTCCAGCAGGTGCTCGGCGGCGGCTCCTCAGGCTTGGTCCTGTCGGTGGTGTGGCGGGTCGGTGACGCCAGCAGCCTCAACTGCTGGTCGCTCGCCTTCCGCCGCTTGGGTCTCCACCAGGTGTCGTGGCGGGCGTCCTCTAAACTTGGTCTTGTCGGTGGTGTGGCGGGTCGGTGACCGCCAGCAGCCCCCAACTGCTGGTCGCCGCCTTTTCCCACGCGCAGGTCTCCACCAGGTGGTGGCGGCGGCTCCCTCTAGGCTTGGTTCTGTCGGTGGTGTGGCGGGTCCGGTGACCGACCAGCCAGCCTTCAACTGCTGGTGTCACTTTTTCGGCCGTTGCGGGTCTCCGCCAGTGTCGCGGCGGCTCCACCAGGTGTCGGGCGTGGCGGGTCGTTGACCGGCCAGCAGCCCAACTTGGTGTCGCCTTTCGGTCTCCACCAGGTGTCGGCGGCGGCTCCACTGACGTCGGTGGTGTGGCGGGTGGTGACCGACCAGCAGCCCCCAACTGCTGGTCGCTCGCCTTTCCAGCCGTTCGGCGTCTCCACCAGGTGTCGGCGGCGGCTTCTCTTCTTGGTCCTGTTGGTGGTGTGGCGGGTCCGGTGACCGGTAGCAGCCCCCAACTGCTGGTTAAGCTCGCCTTTCCCGGCCGTTCGGGTCTCCACCAGGTGTCGGCGGCGGCTCCTCTGGCTTGGTCCGCAATAAGTGGTGTGGCGGGTCCGGTGACCGCCAGCAGCCCCCCAACTGCTGGTCGCTCACCTTCCCGCCGTTCGGGTCTCCACCAGGTGTCGGCGCTTCTCTAGGCTTGGTCCTGTCGGTGGTGGCGGGTCGGTGACCGGCCAGCAGCTAACTGCTGGTCGCTCACCCTTCCCGGACGTTGCGGTCTCCACCAGGTGTCTGCGGCGGCTCCTCTAGGCTTGGTCCTGTCGGTGGTGTGCGGGTCGGGTGACGACAGCAGCCCCCAACTGCTGGTCACTCGCCTTTCCCGGCCGTTGCCGGGTCTCCACCAGGTGTCGGCGACGGCTCACTAGTCTTGGTCCTGTCGGTGGTGTGGCGGGTCGGTGACCGCCAGCAGCCCCAACTGCTGGTCGCCGCCTTTCCCAGCGATTTCGTCTCCACCAGGTGTCGGCGGCGGCTCCTCTGAAGGCTTGGTCCTGTCGGTGGTGTGCGGGTCGGTGACCGCCAGCAGCCCCCAACTGCTGGTTGCTCACCCTTTCCCGCCGTTTGGTCTCCACCAGGTGTCGGGCGGCGGCTCCTCTAGGTTTAGTCCTGTCGGTGGTGTGGCGGGTCCGGTGACCAGCCAGCAGCCCCCAACTGCTGGTCGCTCACCTTTCCCGGCCGTTTGGGTCTCCACCAGGTGTCGGCGGATCCTCCTCTAGGCTTGGTCCTGTCGGTGGTGTGGCGGGTCGGTGACCGGCCAGCAGCCCTGGTAGCCAACCTTCGGGTCGCTTCACCTTTTCCCAGGCCCTGTTCGGGTCTCCACCAGGTGTCGCCTTTCCCAGCGGCTCCTTCTGAAGGCTTGGTCCTGTCGGTGGTGTGGCGGGTCGGTGACCGCCAGCAGCCTCCCAACTGCTGGTCGCCGCTTTCCCCGCCGCTGGGTCTCCACCAGGTGCTCGTTGGCGGCGCTCCTCTAGGCTTGGTCCTGTCGGTGGTGTGGCGGGTCGGTGACGGCCAGCAGCTCTTAACTGCTGGTCGCCACCTTCGACGTTCGGTCTCCACCAGGTGTCGGCGTGAGGCTCTGGCTTGGTCCTGTCGGTGGTGTGGCGGGTCCCGGTGGACCGCCAGCAGCCCCCAACTGCTGGTCGCCGCTTTCTCAGCGTTTCGGTCTCCACCAGGTGTCGGCGACGGATCCTCTGGCTTGGTCCTGTCGGTGGTGTGGCGGGTCCGGTGACCGCCAGCAGCCCCCAACTGCTGGTCGCTCGCTTTCCCAGGCGTTCGCGTCTCCACCAGGTGTCGGCGACTCCCTCTAGGCTTGGTCCTGCCGGTGGTGTGGCGGTCCGGTGACCGGCCAGCAGCCCCCGGCAACTGCTGGTCGCTCGGCCTTTCCCTGGCGTTTCGGTCTCCACCAGGTGTCGGCCCGGCTCCTCTAGGCTTGGTCCTGTCGGTGGTGTGGCGGGTCGGTGACCGCCAGCAGCCCCCAACTGCTGGTCGCCGCCCTTCCTGGCCGTTTCGGGTCTCCACCAGGTGTCGGCTCCGGCTCCTCTAAACGGTCCTGTCGGTGGTGTGGTCGGGTCGGTGACCGCCAGCAGCCCCCCAACTGCTGGTCGCTCACCTTTCCCAGCCGTTCTGGTCTCCACCAGGTGTCGGCGGCGGCTCCTCTGAGGCTTGGTCCTGTCGGTGGTGTGGCGGGTCCGGTGACCGCCAGCAGCCCCCAACTGCTGGTCGCTCACCTTTCCCCAGCGTTCGGCGTCTCCACCAGGTGTCGGCGGCGGCTCCTCTGAGGCTTGGTCCTGTCGGTGGTGTGGCGGGTCGGTGACCGGCCAGCAGCCCCCAACTGCTGGTCGCTCGCCTTTCCCGCCTGTTTCTGGTCTCCACCAGGTGTCGACGGCTCCTCTGGGCTTGGTCCTGTCGGTGGTGTGGTCGGTGACCCGCCAGCCCCCAACTGCTGGTCGCTCGCCTTTCCCGGCCGTTTGCGGTCTCCCACCAGGTGTCGGCGGCAGCTCCTCTAGGCGCTTGGTCCAGTCGGTGGTGTGGCGGGTCGGTGACCGGCCAGCAGCCCCAACTGCTGGTCGCCGCCTTTCCCCCAGCCCGTTGGTCTCCACCAGGTGTCGGCGCGCTCCTCTGGCTTGGTCTGTCGGTGGTGTGGCGGGTCCGGTGACCGACCAGCAGCCCCCAACTGCTGGTCGCTCTCCTTTCCCGCCGTTTCGGGTCTCCACCAGGTGTCGGGCGGGCGGCTCCTCTAGGCTTGGTCCTGTCGGTGGTGTGGCGGGTCCGGTGACGCCAGCAGCCCCCAACTGCTGGTCGCCTCGCCTTTCCCGGCGTTGAGGTCTCCACCAGGTGTCGGCGGCGGCTCCTCTGGCTTGGTCCTGTCGGTGGTGTGGCGGTCGGTGACCGCCAGCAACCCCCAACTGCTGGTCGCTCACCTTTCCCGGCTGTTTGGTCTCCACCAGGTGTCGGCGGCGGCTCCTCTAGGCTTGGTCCTGCCGGTGGTGTGGCCGGGTCCGGTGACCGCCAACAGCCCCCAACTGCTGGTCGCTCATCTTTCCCCCTGCCGTTTGGGTCTCCACCAGGTGTCGGCGGCGGCTCCTCTGGGCTTGGTCCTGTCGGTGGTGTGGCGGGTCGGTGACCGGCCAGCAGCCCCCAACTGCTGGTCGCTCGCCCTTCCCAGCCGTTGCGGTCTCCACCAGGTGTCGGGCGGCGGCTCCTCTAGGCTTGGTCCTGTCGGTGGTGTGTGGCGGGTCCGGTGACCCGCCAGCAGCCAACTGCTGGTGCGCTCACCTTTCCGGCCATTTCGGGTCTCCACCAGGTGTCGGCGGCGGCTCCTCTAGGCTTGGTCCTGTCGGTGGTGTGGCGGGTCGGTGACGGCCAGCAGCCCCAACTGCTGGTCGCTCACCTTTCCCGGCCGTTTGGGTCTCCACCAGGTGTCGGCGGCTCTCTCTCTAGGCTTGGTCCTGTCGGTGGTGTGGCGTGGTCCGGTGACCGCCAGCAGCCCCCCCAACTGCTGGTCGCTCACCTTTCCCGGCGTTTGGCGTCTCCACCAGGTGTCGTGGCGGCTCCTCTAAACTTGGTCCTGTCGGTGGTGTGGCGGGTCCGGTGACCGCCAGCAGCCCCAACTGCTGGTCGCTCTCCTTTCCCGGCCGTTGCGGTCTCCACCAGGTGTCGGCGGCGGCTCCTCTAGGCTGGTCCTGTGGTGGTGTGGCGGGTCCGGTGACCGCCAGCAGCCCCCAACTGCTGGTCGCTCACCTTTCCCGCCGTTTCGGGTCTCCATCAGGTGTCGGCGGCGGCTCCTCTAGTCTTCGTCCTGTCCGGTGGTGTGGCGGGTCGGTGACCGGCAGCAGCCCCCAACTGCTGGTCGCTCGCCTTTCCCCCGCCGTTCCGGGTCTCCACCAGGTGTCGTGACGGCTCCTCTAGTCTTGTCCTGTCGGTGGTGTGGCGGGTCCGGTGACCGCCAGCAGCCCCCAACTGCTGGTCGCTCATCTTTCCCGGCCGTTGCGGTCTCCACCAGGTGTCGGCGGCTCCTCTGGCTTGGTCCTGTCGGTGGTGTGGTGGGTCGGTGACCGGCCAGCAGCCCCCAACTGCTGGTCGCTCGCCTTTCCCGGCCGTTGCGGTCTCCACCAGGTGTCGAGCGGCGGCTCCTCTAAAACTTGGTCCTGTCGGTGGTGTGGCGGGTCCGGTGACCGCCAGCAGCCCCCAACTGCTGGTCGCCACCTTTCCCGGCCGTTGTGGGTCTCCACCAGGTGTCGGCGGCGGCTCCTCTTGGCTTGGTCCTGTCGGTGGTGTGGCGGGTCCGGTGACCGCCAGCAGCCCCAACTGCTGGTCGCTCACCTTTCCCGCCAAAGGCGGGTCTCCACCAGGTGTCGGCGGCTTCTCCTCTAGGCTTGGTCCTGTCGGTGGTGTGGCGGGTCCGGTGACCGGCCAGCAGCCCCCCAACTGCTGGTCGCTCACCTTTCCCGGCCGTTTCGGGTCTCCACCAGGTGTCGGCGGCGGCTCCTCTAGGCTTGGTCCTGTCGGTGGTGTGGTGGGTCCGGTGACCGGCCAGCAGCCCCCCAACTGCTGGTCGCTCGCCTTTCCCAGCCGTTCGGTCTCCACCAGGTGTGGCGCGGCTCCTCTAGGCTTGGTCCTGTCGGTGGTGTGGCGGGTCCGTGACCGACCAGCAGCCCCCAACTGCTGGTCGCTCACCTTTCCCCAGCCGTTCGTGGGTCTCCACCAGGTGCTCGGCGGCTCCTCTAGGCTTGGTCCTGTCGGTGGTGTGGCGGGTCCGGTGACCGACCAGCAGCCCCCAACTGCTGGTCGCCGCCTTTCCCGGCTGTTTGGTCTCCACCAGGGTGTCGGCTCTCCTCTGGGCTTGGTCCTGTCGGTGGTGTGGCGGGTCGGTGACCGGCCAGCAGCCCCCAACTGCTGGTCGCTCACCTTTCCCAGCCGTTTCAATCTCCACCAGGTGTCGGGTTCCTCAAAGGGTCTCCACCGGGGTGTGGCGGGTCCGGTGACGACCAGCAGCCCCCCAACTGCTGATCTATTTCCCAGCGTTGGTCTCCACCAGGTGTCGACGGCTCCTCTGGTCCTGGTGTGGCGGGTCGGTGACCGCCAGCAGCCCCCAACTGCTGGTCGCTCACCTTTTCCGGCGTTTGGGTCTCCACCAGGTGTCGGCTGTTGCGGCTCCTCTGCTGGTCGCTCGCCTTTTCCGGCTGTTTGGTCTCAGGCTTGGTCCTGTCGGTGGTGTGGCGGGTCGGTGACGACCAGCAGCCCCCAACTGCTGGTCGCTCACCTTTCCCAGCCGTTCCGGGTCTCCACCAGGTGTCGGCGGCGGCTCCTCTGGCTTGGTCCTGTCGGTGGTGTGGCGGGTCCGTGACGGCCAGCAGCCCCCCCAACTGCTGGTCGCCACCTTTCCAGCGTTGTTTCGTCTCCACCAGGTGTCGGCGGCGGCTCCTCTGGCTTGGTCCTGTCGGTGGTGGCGGGTCGGTGACCGACCAGCAGCCCCAACTGCTGGTCGCCGCTTTCCCGGTTTGTGGGTGGTGTAGCTCCGACCGGCCCCCAACTGCAGTGGCTCGGGGCGTTTGGCTCCTCTACTCCTCTAGGCTTGGTCCTGTCGGTGGTGTGGGCGGGTCCGGTGACCGGCCAGCAGCCCCCAACTGCTGGTCGCTCCTTTCCCAGCCGTTCGGTCTCCACCAGGTGTCGGCGGCGGCTCCTCTGAAAGCTTGGTCCTGTCGGTGGTGTCGGGTCCGGTGACCGCCAGCAGCCCCCAACTGCTGGTCGTTCACCTTTCCCCCCGTTTCGGTCTCCACCAGGTGTCGGGCGGCGGTTCCTCTGGCTTGGTCCTGTCGGTGGTGTGGCGGGATCGGTGACCGGCCAGCAGCCCCCCAACTGCTGGTCGCTTCGCTTCTTCCCGGCGTTGGTCTCCACCAGGTGTCGGCGGCGGCTCCTCTAGGCTTGGTCCTGTCGGTGGTGTGGCGGGTCCGGTGACCGGCCAGCAGCCCCCAACTGCTGGTCGCCGCCTTTCCGGCCATTGCGGCGTCTCCACCAGGTGTCGGCAGCTTCCTCTAGGCTTGGTCCTGTCGGTGGTGTGGCGGGTCCGGTGACGCCAGCAGCCCCCAACTGCTGGTCGCCGCCTTTCCCAGCCGTTTTTCGGGTCTCCACCAGGGTCGGCGGCGGTTCCTCTAGGCTTGGTCCTGTCGGTGGTGTGGCGGGTCCGGTGACCGCCAGCAGCCCCCAACTGCTGGTCGGTCGCCTTTCCGCCGTTGTGGTCTCCACCAGGTGTCGGCGGTGTCTTCCTCTGGGCTTGGTCCTGTCGGTGGTGTGGCGGTCGGTGACCGCCAGCAGCCCCCACTGCTGGTCGCTCGCCTTTCCCGCCGTTCGGGTCTCCACCAGGTGTGTGGCGGCGCTCCTGAGGCTTGGTCCTGTCGGTGGTGTGGCGGGTCGGTGACCGGCCAGCAGCCCCCAACTGCTGGTCGCTCGCCTTTCCCAGCCGTTTCGGGTCTCCACCAGGTGTCGCGACGGCTCCTCTAGGCTTGGTCCTGTCGGTGGTGTGGCGGGTCGGTGACGGCCAGCAGCCCCCAACTGCTGGTCGCTCAGCTTTCCCGGCCGTTGGCGGTCTCCACCAGGTGTCGGCGGCGGCTCCTCTAGGCTTGGTCCTGTCGGGTGGTGTGGCGGGTCCGGTGACCGGCCAGCAGCCCCCAACTGCTGGTCGCTCGCCCCTTCCGGCCGTTTGGTCTCCACCAGGTGTCGGCGGCGGCTCCTCTGATTCTTGGTCCTGTTGGTGGTGTGGCGGGTCCGGTGACCGCCAGCAGCCCCAACTGCTGGTCGCTCGCCTTTCCCGGCCGTTTCGGGTCCACCAGGTGTCGGCGGCGGCTCCTCTAGGCTTGGTCCCTGTCGGTGGTGTGGCGGGTCGGTGACCGGCCAGCAGCCCCCAACTGCTGGTCGCTCACCTTTCCCGGCGTTTGGTCTCCACCAGGTGTCGGCGGCGGCTCCTCTGCTGGTCCTGTCGGTGGTGTGGCGGTCCGGTGACGGCCAGCCCCCCAACTGCTGGTCGCCACCTTTCCGGCCGTTGTCTCCAGGTGTCGTGGCGGCTCCTCTGGAAACTTGGTCCTGTCGTGGTGTGGCGGTCGGTGACGCCAGCAGCCCCCCAACTGCTGGTCGCCGCCTTTCCCAACGGTCTCCACCAGGTGTCGTGACGCTCCTCTAGGCTTGGTCCTGTCGGTGGTGTGGCGGGTCCGGTGACCGCCAGCAGCCCCCAACTGCTGGCTCACCTTTCCCGGCGTTGGTCTCCACCAGGTGTCGTGGCGCCTCCTGTAGGCTTGGTCCTGTCGGTGGTGTGGCGGGTCCGGTGACGCCAGCAGCCCCCAACTGCTGGTCGCCGCTTTTCCCCGCGTTGGCGTCTCCACCAGGTGTGCTGCGGCGGCTCCTCTGAGGCTTGGTCTGTCGGTGGTGTGGCGGGTCTGACCGCCAGCAGCCCCCACTGCTGGTCTCACCTTCCTTTTGCCTCCACCAGGTGTCGGGCGGCGGCTCCTCTAGGCTTGGTCCTGTCGGGTGGTGTGGGCGGGTCGGTGACCGCCAGCAGCCCCAACTGCTGGTGTCGCCTTTCCCAGCCATTGCGGGTCTCCACCAGGTGTCGGCAGCGGTTCCTCTGAGGCTTGGTCCTGTCGGTGGTGTGGCGGGTCGGTGACCGGCCAGCAGCCCCAACTGCTGGTCGCCACCTTTCCCGCCGTTCGGTCTCCACCAGGTGTCGTGGCCGTTCCTCTAGGCTTGGTCCTGTCGGTGGTGTGGCGGGTCGGTGACCGCCAGCAGCCCCCAACTGCTGGTCGCTTCGCCTTTCCCAGCCATTGTGGGTCTCCACCAGGTGTCGGCGGCGCTCCTCTAGTCTTGGTCCTGTCGGTGGTGTGGCGGGTCCGGTGACCGGCCAGCAGCCCCCAACTGCTGGTGCTTCGCCTTTCCCAGCCGTTTGGGTCTCCACCGAGTGTCGGCGGCGTTCCTCTTAGGCTTGGTCCTGTCGGTGGTGTGGCGGGTCGGTGACCGGCCAGCAGCCTCAACTGCTGGTCGCTCACCTTTCCCCGCCGTTGTGGGTCTCCACCAGGTGTCGGCGGCTTTCCTCTAGGCTTGGTCCTGTCGGTGGTGTGGGCGGGTCGGTGACCGGCCAGCAGCCCCCAACTGCTGGTGTCGCCTTTCCCGGCCCGTTCAGGTCTCCACCAGGTGTCGGCGGCAGCTCCTCTAAAGCTTGGTCCTGTCGGTGGTGTGGCGGGTCCGGTGACCGCCAGCAGCCCCCAACTGCTGGTCGCCGCCTTTCCCGCCGTTTCAGGTCTCCACCAGGTGTCGGGGCGCTCCTCTAGGCTTGGTCCTGTCGGTGGTGTGGCGGGTCGGTGACCGGCCAGCAGCCCTGGCTGCTGGTCGCTCGCCTTTCCCGGCTGTTTCCGTTAATCTCCACCAGGTGTCGGCGGCTCCTCTTGGCTTGGTCCTGTCGGTGGTGTGGCGGGTCCGGTGACCCGGCCAGCAGCCCCCAACTGCTGGTCGCTCGCCTTTCCCGGCCGTTGCGGTCTCCACCAGGTGTCGGCGGCTCCTCTGAAGCTTGGTCCTGTATGGTGGGTGTGGCGGGTCGGTGACGGCCAGCAGCCCCCAACTGCTGGTCGCTCGCCTTTCCGGCGTTCCGGGTCTCCACCAGGTGTTCGGCGGCTCCTCTGGCTTAGTCCTGTCGGTGGTGTGGCGGGTCCGGTGACCGACCAGCAACCCCCAACTGCTGTGCGCTCACCTTTCCCGGCGTTTCGGGTCTCCACCAGGTGTGGCGGCGGCTCCTCTTGGCTTGGTCTGCCGGTGGTGTGGCGGGTCCGGTGACGGCCAGCAGCCCCAACTGCTGGTCTGCCGCCCGGCCGTTTCTCCCAGGTGTCGGCGTCTGAGCTGTCCTGTCGGTGGTGTGGCTCCACCGGCCAGCAGCCCCAACTGCTGTCGCCTTTCCCAGCGACCAGGCGTCTCCACCCCCAACTGCTGATACCTTTCCCGGCGGCGGCTCTTGTCGTCCTGTCGGTGGTGTGGCGGGTCCGGTGACCGGCCAGCAGCCCCCTGCTGGTCGCTGCGCTTTCCCAGCGTTTGTCGTCTCCACCAGGTGTCGGCGGCGGCTCTTGCTGACTTAGTCCCTGTCGGTGGTGTGGCGGGTCCGGTGACGTGGCAGCCCCCCCAACTGCTGGTGCGCTCACCTTTCCCGGCGTTTCGGGTCTCCACCAGGTGTCGTGGCGGCTCACTCCGGCGGTCACTGTCGGTGGTGTGGCGGGTCGGTGACGACCAGCAGCTAACTGCTGATCGCTCACCTTTCCGGCCGTTCGGTCTCCACCAGGTGTCGGCGGCGGCTCCTCCAGGCTTGGTCCTGTCGGTGGTGTGGCGGGTCGGTGACCGACCAGCAACCCCAACTGCTGGTGCTCGCCTTTCCGGCGTTGGTCTCCACCAGGTGTCGGCGGCCCGCTCCTCTGGCTTGGTCCTGTCGGTGGTGTGCGGGGTCCGGTGACCGGCCAGCAGCCCCCAACTGCTGGTCTCTCCACCTTTCCCGGCCGTTTGGTCTCCACCAGGTGTCCGGCGGCGGCTCCTCTAGGCTTGGTCACTGTCCGGTGGTGTGGCGGGTCGGTGACCGACCAGCAGCCAACTGCTGGTCGCTCACCTTTCCCGACGTTCGGGTCTCCACCAGGTGTCGGCGGCGGCTCCTCTGAGCTTGGTCCTGTCGGTGGTGTGGCGGGTCCGGTGACCGACCCAGCAGCCCCCACCTGCTGGTGGCTCACGCCTTTCCCAGCCGTTCTTGGCGTCTCCACCAGGTGTCGGCGGCTCCTCTGGCTGGTCACCTGTCGGTGGTGTGGCGGGTCGGTGACCGGCCAGCAGCCCCCAACTGCTGGTCGTCGCCTTTCCCGGCCGTTGCCGGGTCTCCACCAGGTGTTGGCGGCTCCTCTGAAGCTTGGTCCACCATCGGTGGTGTGGCGGGTCGGTGACGGCCAGCAGCCCCCAACTGCTGGTCGCTAAGCCTTTCCCAGCGTTGCGGGTCTCCACCAGGTGTCGGCGACGGCTCCTCTGGAACTTGGTCCTGTCGATTGGTGTGGCGGGTCCGGTGACCGGCCAGCAGCCCCAACTGCTCGATCGCTCCCAGCCGTTTCTCCACCAGGTGTCCTCCTCTGAAATTGGTGGTGTGGTCTCCACCATGTTGCCATCAACTCCAGCTCATATTGTGCCTTCCATGTTAGAAACAAGGATGAGCCTTCGTTAAAAAATGAGACTTCCAGAAGAAAGAAATAGAAAGAGAAAAAATGGATTATTTAGAAATGAAGAGAACACTGCAGTACTCACAAAATCTTGCATACTCCTACATCCCCTTCCATCCCTCCCTGCCTACCTATCCCTACCCTCTCCACCTTCTACCTACCTACCCACCCACCCCCTCATATACACCCTGCATACACACAAACAATTGAGCGCTCACATACCACTCACTCACATACATTTACATACTTCTGTGGAAAATTCCGTGTCCATGCTCACTATTTTGCCCTCTTAATTGGAGTGGGTTACTCGCGTCAATACGCACTTGGGAGTGCCGTGTGAATCATCTAATGACGCTGGTGATTTGCCGACGAGTCAGCACGCCCGAACGCTTGTTACAGCGCCGTATTTAGTCCGTTAGGGCGTGGGTAGTTCATAGAGCCAAGACTAAGTCGCCGTCTGAGTCCGCTAATGGCTCCGGGAACCACTCTGGGGTCACCACTTTAAGAGGTGCAAAATAATGGGCAGGAGGAAAGTTAGTGCTGATTTGTTGAGGATCTTCTTGATTTATTGAGGATCTTCTTCCCTTCTTTCTGCTTCTCTTGTCCAGGGGATCTCTGGCCTTTTGGCGCTGGCAAACTTTCTTTTCCCCAGTCCCTTCCTTGTTCCTTGCATAGCAACTTTCGTCTGTGAGTCGATCTTGTGATTGATGTATACTTTAGTTTTCGAATATGCCTCTGGTACTCCCTGAAGACGGGTAGGAGAAGGAGGAGGAGGAGGAGAAGGATTCATGCTTCAAGTCCAGCTTCGAGGAGCTTCACAGGACCTCTCGTTAGTGTTATAATATATATGAAGGATCCTGGCTCCGAATCCAACTTCATGGGGGCTTCAGAAGACCTCGCGTTAGTATAGTAATAAACTGAAGACGTGAAGGATTCTGGCTGAGAGAGATAGAGAGAGAGGGGTCGGTTGCCTGATGCGCCTTCTCCACTGCCTTCTATCAAGGCATCATCCTCACAAACCTCTTCTCTTCATATCTTCCTTCACTTTATCTCGCCATTTAATTCTCTGTTTCCGTCTCGATCTTCTTCCTCTAACAGGTTCTTCCAAGCTTTCTTCACTCCCTCCTCGTCATCTATCCTTAGCACATGCCCATACCATCTTTTGCGTTCATTCTCTGATATGTCATCTCGACCAGCTAACCAACTTTTCTGGGCTTTCCTCTTCCTCAAACACCAAAACGTCACTTCTACTTTCTCAGGTCTATAAATGCACAATAAAACTCCTGGCTTCCCTCCGGCCTCTTTTTGCCTGTAGCTCTTCCTCTCATGAATCCATACTGCTGTTTCCCGACCTTTACAATTTCTCTTCATCTCCCATCCAGTATCCTCTCTTAAAATTTTTCAATCCATGGTCTGTTCGTTTAATTCCTCTGTAGTTGCCACATGACATCTCCCTTTTGCTTTTATATATACACCATTAGTCTCCTCACAGTCGCTGGCATTTCTTCCCTCTTCCCATTAAGCGACCTGTTTATTTTATCCTCATTCAGTATATTCCTGGGTTAGGTCTGCATGTGGCATTTTCTTAGTAGTAGTCATTAAGGATAACATTTTATCAATGTACTCCTCTCTGTTCTGAACGACTAATAATCAGTGAATTATTCTTTCTAAATTCTTTAGCAAGTTAATATCATCCTTAGTAAAAATCGGGCACATGATAGACTTGAAATTATAGAAAAATTTAAGCTAATGAGGATAAAATAAATAGGTCGCTTAATTTTTTGAAAAAAAGGTCATTATATTTCAAATGAAGAATACCACAACTGTTGTACAGTTGTTTGTTCCTCAGCTATTTTATACGGATTACCGAAGATCCATAAACCGAACGTTCCCTTAAGACCGGTCATTGCTTCTTACAATACCCCATCATATAATTGCTGAAATTCTTAGTAACATTTTTGAGTACTATAACAGACACTACTAATTCTCTAAAAAAATCACATGAATTAGTAAAATGACTTAAAGCATTTGAATATACCTCAAAATCATTTTTATGCGGTTTTGATATTGAATCTGTATTTACGAACATGCCTCTTAATGAAATCTGACTTAGCAGTGAATGAAATATGTAAGGATAGGAACACTTCCCGAGATTTGCCTAGGAATAAGTTCAAAACACTTGCAGGCAACATGTAAAGATACATACTTCATGTTTAATGATGAGTTGTATTTACAAAGTAAATGGGGCAGCAATGGGTAGCCCAATTTCATGTACTTTTGTTAATTTGTTTAGGTTTTCATGAGGAAAGTGGTTGGAGGATTGCCCATCACATTTCAAACCTTTGCTCTGTAAGCGATTTGTAGATGATACGATTTTAATTTTGAAAAATGAACCCCACCAGGCTAATAGTTTTCTTCACTGCCTAAATAGCAAACATGAAAATATAAAATTTACTTTTGATAGGAGATGAATAATAAAGGCATATGCCATTTTTAGATATTTTCATTGGCAAATCCGAAAGTTCATTCTATGTTTTACAAAAACCCACTTTTTCAGGATTAGGTTTGAGTTTTAGTCAGTCAAACATTTTCAAAGTAAATGCAGTTAATACCTTAATCTACAGGGCTTATAATTTATGCTCCAATTTCACTTTGTTTTCATGAGGAGATGGAATTCTTGGTAAAATTTTCGCAAATAATGGTTATCCAACCAATTTGGTCTTTAAACATACTAGGCTGTTTCTGGAAGGTGTTTACAGTCTAAAATGCCAGTTGTTGCAGTTCCTAAATTAGTTTTTTTATTGCAAATTACCTTACATTGGTGTACCAATGAAGCAACAGAGGAATTGAAATACTGTTTTGACATATTCTAATACAGATTGCTTTTAAATTCATTTTTAGTAATGATTTTTACAATAAAAACTTACTACCTTTCAAAGATAAACTGCCTGATTTATTGCGTTCTAGTATTTGTTTACTATTATACATGCCCCAACTGCCAAGTTGGGTATTTGGAAATAGTTCCATAAAGGCGCTCAAAACAGAGACACTGCCACCATGCAGGGATCAGTGACAGGGCGTGTAGAGACTTTAGCAGTCAAGCAGCAGTCTTCCATCCGTGAACATGACATTAGATGCAATCAGAGCAAGACTAAGTATAAGGGATTTTAAAATTGTAGATTCATGTTCAATAATTTCTGATTTAAAGGATTTTAGAATCTCTATATATATTCTACAAACAGCCACAACTCAACAAGATCAGTCTTCCTTTCCTTTACCTATAATCTGCTGATTTCCTATCCACTTTCGCTTTCCGTCTCTAAGCAAATTTATCTATTGTCATTTTCTTTACGTTGGTCTTTTAATGTTTCTTAGTTCTGTATTTTTATTTGAGTTTTTATCGTCTTGAGTTTGTTTTTTCTTAGTTTTATTGGCTGTTGTAATTCACTGAGATTGTATTAGTTTAAGTCTCTATGTTTCTTTTTTTGAGTAGTGTTTTTATGGCGTAGTTAAAAAAATTATTCTCGAGTGTGACCATTCTTTGATTTTGTATTTTACTAGTATAAAGTTTTATGTTTTGTTGTATTGCCTCTATTTTAGGTCGAAAATGGCTTAGTGTGTTAAAGCCGAAACGTCCCAGTGGAATAAAAATGTTGAATATAACGCTTATTATTATTATTATTATTATTATTATTATTATTATTATTATTATTATTATTATTATCATCCCACGAGATGAAGCACTTAATACTGGTTCTTGGATATGTCAAAAATATACATTTCTTGAGCGTCAAAATGCCTCTAAAATTGGAAAAATAACAAACCCCCCAGCTGTAGGGGCTCACTGCGCCCGCCTGGTTCATCTTCCGCAAAAGTGAACCCCTTACTAAATTCCTGGCTACGCCAGTGAATCTGCAAGTTATAATGTCTGTTCAGGTTATGCTGTCTGTCCAGTCTAAGCTGTTTATTCAGGCTAGGCTATCTTTTCAAGTTAGGCTGTCTATTCAGGTTAGAATGTCTATTCAGATTAGGATGTCATTCAGATTAGGTTGTCTATTCAGGTTAGGTTATCTGTTCAAGTTAGGATGTCTATTCAGGTTAAGCAGTCTATTAAGGTTAGGATGTCTATTCAGGTTAAGCAGTATATTAAGGTTAGGATGTCTATTCAGGTTAGGGTGTCTTCCGATTAAGGTGTCTTCAGATTAGGATGTCTATTCAGGTTATGGTGTCTTCAGATTAGGATGTCTATTCAGGTTAGGATGTCTATCCAATCTAAGCTGTCTATTCAGGTTAGGATGTCCTCAGATTGGGATGTCTATCAAGGCTAAGCTGTCTATTCAGGTTAGGATGTGTATCCAATCTACGCTGTATTCATGTTAGGCTGTCCATTCAAGTTAGTATATCTATCCAATCTAAGCTGTCTATTCAGGTTAGGCTGTCCATTCAAGTTAGTATATCTATCCAATGTAAGCTGTCTATTCAGGTTAGGCTGTCCATTCAAGTTAGTATATCTATCCAATGTAAGCTGTCTATTCAGGTCTGGATGTGTATCCAATCTAAGCTGTCTATTCAGGTTAGGCTGTCCATTCAAGTTAGTATATCTATCCAATGTAAGCTGTCTATTCAGATTAGGCTGTCCATTCAGGTTAGGCTGTCCATTCAAGTTAGTATATCTATCCAATGTAAGCTGTCTATTCAGGTTAGGCTGTCTATGCAGGCTCGCGGGTGTCAATTTCACTCAAGAATTTTCTTTCCTGGGAGCTCATGCACTGTACATCTCTTATTTTCCGTGAATAGATCGACCATCGATCTCACACTGTCTGCAGTCTATCTTTACAGTGTCTCTGTTCTAGGTTACCTTGTTTCATATATATATATATATATATATATATATATATATATATATATATATATATATATATATATATATATAATATATATTATATATATGTGTGTGTGTGTGTGTGTATAATACATAACTAGTATGCAGTTATTGTTCTAAATTAGGTTTTGCAATACCTAGAAATAAATAGATTTCCTCAACTTGACCATATCAGCGACAGAAGTATATTTCGTTTCGAGTTACGATTAGACCTGGCAACAGCTATCTCCTGAACTTCGACGGCATGAGGAACCATGAAGAATTCGAACAAGGCCATATTAATTAATATACACATAACCTCCTCAATTTACTCACGTTTATTTTCAAAGGCCCCTTCCAAGAAATCTTACTGCGTAAAGATACGGTACACATTTCATCTATGCTAAATTCCATTACTAAAACTGCGTTCGTACGAAAAGCAAAAAGTGCTCGATATGATTTCGATGTCAGTCGCTAACGAGTGACTTTTCTCAGAACCGAATTGAACCGAGAAGTTTACCTGATATTTCACCAGAATTCACACAAGCGCTACACGACTTGAAACTCAGTATCTTATTCCCAAAGTACCTCATATCTTTCCTGCCAAGTAAATGATACCGACAGTCTCAGGTTTCCTAGCAGAATGTTCGTCAAGATATTTTTAGAAAGTGTAATATTTCTACGATGACACCAAGTGAGCATTACAGCATTACCATTTTCAGTAATGAGAGACAAATTAGAGTCCTGTTTAACACCTAATTTCACAGACTTTATTAATAATCTGGACTAGATTACTACTAACAGTCACGTGAATATCACAAAAGTTCCTTATTTATCTTCCCCGCTAACGTGATTTCACTGTCATTTCCATTTACCTTTAGATGCCATCCATTTCTTAACATTGGTAAGAACTTCATTCGGTTTTTCATTCGTATCCTCGGCGTCTATGGAGAAATAAAACTGGTTGTCATCCGCAAACAATGTGAAATTCACCCACAATTCTCGATGGTGAAATTTTGTGGTGGATATGAGAAAGGAAAAAATATTTTTTATGGATACGGGATTTTTTTATTTCTATTTTTTTATTTGTTTTTGCTTTGGTAAGACATGCGCTTTATAAGTGAAGTCTATGTTTATCATGAAATTTTAACTGGGTAAATTTATTGCATCAGTACTCCAATGTAACAGATGATCAGACATACGTGTTTGACAAATGAAATTATATTTATTTTTCATCGCAGAGATAAACCTTGGAATTCTTAATTGCAGATTAATAGGCCATAAAGTCGACCTATTTAGCAAAGCCCAATTCATATTATCAACAAATGAGGAGCAACCATAGATGTCAGTTACTATTATTACCTCTTGATCAATAAAGACAAAAAAAAAAACTCCATTTCTACGACCATCTTCATAGTTTGATATCGCAGGACTAATGAACGATACATAAAGAAGTAGAGAGTGTTCAGCAAAAAAGATTAATAGAAGAAAAAGGTCTTGTTCGAGATGATTATCAAAAGTTGTAATATTTCCTCTACACACAGAAGGAAGGATAGATATAGAAGGGATTGGGGTTATATTAAGTTTTAATAAAAATCAGCCCTCACGAAGACACATCCACATCAAAAAATCGAGGCAGTGAGTCTCTGTAATCATTAGTCATATAATACCTATTCCTTCTCTATTTCGTAGAACTCGTGTCTTCAAAATCACAGCTATAGAACGGAGCCTGAGATATATAGCAACACAGGAAAACAGGAGGTTCATTCAAGTGAGTCACTTTACTGAAGGAAAACGCTGTTTTTTCTTATGGAATTCTGCTAACAGCAGCATAAGCAGCGAAGTAAGAGAGAGCCATCACTCTACACAGAAGCTCTTTATGATCCTAATTAGCCAGATGCCTGTAAAAGGAGACCAAACACAAGAATGACGCCCCTACCTTGTAATAAAAAAAAAATGTAAAAAAATTTTCAGCAGACCTTAGCTTTCTGTTACTAGTGGCATTGAGTCATAATGAAGCTCGAAAGTAAAAAAAAAAAAAATGACCAAATAAGAGCATTCTAGATTTACTGTACATCTCGCCGATCCTATTTAATGTTTAGAATGATGGACAGTTTGAAAGCTCGTGTTTCAGAATACTTGGTGAATATCCTATCCATCATTTTTGGGACAGTCAGGTCTTGGCAGATAAAGACTATCGTTTCTTAGCCACCTCTTTATCCAGGATGCAGTTATCAGTTTCAAAGACTTGTAACGTGTCAAGATTAACAAAGATTCGTAATGCGTCAAGACATTTCTAGGAATTGTATTCAGAATGTGTGTCCTTCAACGTTAAAACTGCTATTTATAGCATACTTTGAATCTCACTCACTCTCCTGGCTTTCTGGGCCTCACTGTGACCCATTACCGTTGGCATTCAGGTCTTAATTTGTTGCAATTTTTTAAATCTTTAACTTTCAATTTTTATCAGCTCTTCGGCTTGGTATGAAGGAGACTTGGAGCTTTGAACTTTGCTAATCAGCTTTCAGACTTAAATGCCGTCTGATTTGAATTTTCATCTCCATTATTATAGTGCCATTACATCAGCAATCATTCTCTATTGCCCTGGCTCTCCTTAGACTAATGTTGCATCCACAAGACACTCTTGTACTTTCAGAATATTAATCAGGTTTAAATCTGAAGAATTTCCTCATCTTTCTTGACCAATGTTTTTATTCTCAATTCAGTTTTGCCATTGGCTGTAACTACCAAGTAATCCAGTTTATTTGGTCTTAATTTAAACTTCAAATCACAAGTTTTCATAGAGTTTTTTTTTTTTTTTTGCTTTCTCTGACTATCCTGCAAACGATCATAATTATATATATATATATATATATATATATATATATATATATATATATATATATATATATTATATATATATATATATATATATATATATATAATATATATTATATATATATATATATATATATTGTATATATATGTATATATATATATATATATATATATATATATATATATATATATATATATATATATATATATATATATATATATATACTATATATTATTGCTTTGTAATACATTACTCAGGACATTTCCAACACTCTTTTAATAAGAGATGGTACTGTTGAGTCAGACATCCTTTTAAGCTGGATTAGGTTGCGTTATGTTGACTTATTCTCAGGACAAATGGACGACGTCAGTTTCTTTGCATATGAGGGCACTGTTATGCTGGGGTCGCCCACCACATGACGAAATCCCATTTCAAACTCACCCACTCCACTGACTCTGCTGAGATCCACTGCCTCCCACAACTTACTCCTCCGCACCATTGTTTGGTGAGCAGCGCCTTCTCACCCAGTCATCGCGAGCGGCTTCAATAAACAGTGAAGGTAAAATCTCCAGAGGACTGTCTTTTTATCGGCTCTTCGGTGGTCTACCCAGTTGTCGTCATTCTTCCACTGTATCAATTATTGCATTTTCTCCTCCGCCATATGTGACGTGTGTCTTTTTGTTATGTCTCTGTTTTCATATTTATAACGTGATCTCTTGGATATTTTCTTATTGGCAAACTCAGGTCCAAGTATTCTTCTTAATCTGATGCCTAAAATAAAATGAAATATGGAAGTTAAGTAACAGTCCAAGTTTAGCAGCTGTGCATTATTATTAGTTTTTCACTCTTGTTACATATTCTTGGTTTGGTGGTCCATGACATTTATCTTGTTTTTCACGATTGGAAGCAAACCACAGCAATAACTATTTCAATAGAGATTTTGGTGTGAATCTTTCTTTTCGTCCCTTTCACACTTCCCAAACATTTAAGTTTATCTAAATCTATTTATTTACAGAGGAACGACATCACGGTCTCTTTTCTATAGAGATTACCTCTCTTACTGAACTGCTATTCTTTTGAAGTCAGTAGCTCCTGAGTTTCTGCGCATCTGAGGAGTTACCACTTTTTTCCCTCACCTGCAAAGTTCAGGAATTCTTCCTCTTTCGTTTATTTTCTGATCCCTGTAAACTTCTTCTTTAGTAGTTAGGCTTATTTCGATCACTCCATTTGCTACATTTTTGTCACGACCTAATCTTTTTTTTATTTCCTTCATCACTTTCCAAACTTTTTATCATTAAATTTTCTGAGATGTTGAATGTTTCAGTTGGTCACTGTAATTTTAATATTATTATTATTATTATTATTATTATTATTATTATTATTATTATTATTATTATTATTATTATATATTTTTTGTCTATCACAGTCATCCTATTCGACTGGGTGGTTTTTATAGTGTGAAGTTTCAGGTGCATCCTGCCTCCTTAGGTCATCCACTTTTCTCACTTGTGCTCTGTTTCTAGTAAGCACACTCTTCCGCATAAGTCCTGGAGCTACTTCGGCATCTAGTTTTCAAGATTCCATTATTATTATTATTATTATTATTATTATTATGTGTGTGTGTTATGTTATTATTATTATTATACAGACACTGGGAAATAATAGGGAGTGATCATAACGGGCGTGTTTTTTACGGGATGTGTCGAATAGAGGGACTATGACGTTACTTACGTCTCAGTTTCAGGTTATTAGTTTTCTGAAAGGAAAACTATTGTGTCGGCTTTGTATGTCCGTCCACACTTTTTCTGTCCGCACTTTCTCTCTCCGCCCTCAGATCTTAAAAACTACCAAGGCTAGAGGGCTGCAAATTGGTATGTTGATCGTCCACCCTCCAGCCATCAAACATACCAAATTGCAGCCCTCTAGACCTCAATAACTTTATTTTATTTAGGTTAAATTTGGCGGCGATCGTCCATCTGTGGCTGATATAGGTCATGCCACCCGGGCCGTGGTTAAAGTTTCATGGGCCGCGGCTCATGCGGCATTATATCGAGACCACCGATAGATAGATCTATTTTCGGTGGCCTTGATTATACGATGTACAGAAAACTCGATCGCGCCGAAGAAACTCTGTGCATTTTTTTACTTGTTTTATTTATCAACTAAAGTTATGCACTCACTTATTCGTAAAGTATTTTCTCTTTTCAATTACTTCTGTTTAATGAGTCTTGCATTCATTTAGAAGGCCCATAAACCATTTTACAAATGTATGCCATTGTCAAAGAGTATTTTCGATGACATACAAACTTATGAAAGGAGATTTAACAATTATGACTGTGTTGGCTATTTTATTATATTCAAAGAAGGAATTCAGAGGGGGCTTTTTCAGTGTCCATAGGCCTGGTGATAATGATCAGGTGAGATTTTTGCACAGGTAAGTAAAGTTGAAGAGCATCTACAGTTCGTTTTAAAGCCTAATTTACCTGCAACAGAAAACACAATTGTACCTGTCCTCAGTTCATTTGATATCATGTCAAGTTTAACTCAACATATCTGTCTGCATCTATTAATTAAAGAAAAAGACTTTGATCTTTCTATCATTCCCCTTTTGTATATTTAAAAAATCACTCACAATCAGCGTAGCCATGTGCTTAAGAGATGTTTGGATTTCTTCAGATTTACAGTATTTTCGCCAAAAAGAAAAAATCTTGCCATTCTGGGAACATTTCTAAGAAAATACCCCAAAAAATTAGTGTCACGGCAGTGCATATATGACTATTTGCAGTATTTTAAACATCTCGAGTGGCAGTAACAATTTCGCACATTTCACCTTTGCTGGGATAAAATTATCTATATTTTTATAGATTTTCTGTTAGAGGAATGTAAATTTATTAGGTGACCCTAATAACCAAAGTTGAATTGCTAATTATTATTTCAGTTACAATATTCGTCATTCCAAAATCTAAGAATTCCGAAAAAAAGCACATAATATTTTTTACGACAGATTGTTGTATTGGACAAAAGCCTGTCGGCAATATCAACTTATGTGAAGAGCAACATTTATGATATCTTGAGAACCTGTTCAGATGAGTGGCATATGCACTTATGGCTTTTAATTTTTGCCTGGATTAGGTATATAAGTTTTTTTTTAAGGAAATTTCCAAATTTTGCACTCTGATTCTCCAGATAATACTCAAGTGTCATCTGGAACCCCAGCAAGACGTTCCAGGAATCGCTTTATGATCGCCGAGCATAAATCCGGGATAGGCTATATATAGTCTTATCCTTGGTCATAGAGTATACACAGCCCCAAAGACTCATTTCCATCACTGATTATACATTTTCGGGGAGAATTATGACTTTTTTATTGTTAAAGTTATCCTTATCAATCGTAATTTTTAGTTAGCATTTGCCTTTATTTCCCTATGAATAGAATTGCTATTAGTTGAAACGAGATTTCTCACCATGAAACTGACATTTGGTCAGACCAAAGACTTCGAGAAGACTATTAAATCTACTAAGCATGCAAAATGGGTGTGATGCATGGAACAAACTGGTAAGAGGGCGTCAAAAAATAGACATGGAGATGGCGCAGGTGATGGAAATGGAAACAGAAACTGAAATGCAATGCTGTTTAACAGTGCAGTTTAACATGGCCTCCTTTCCTGCAGCTGTCTTCCTTGTTTAGGTTCATTTTTGCTGGCCTCTGTATCCGTCCAGTTAAGTCAGGACCAAGCCGTAAAGAAAAACTTTGTTTATTCAATAGGATTTTTAAAAATTAACTAAAACAAGTATGTCTGTGAGTGGGGATGTGTGGTCACATATGCATTTAGACCGCCTACGTACATAAAGTGTAAAACACGATAATCACACCTTTGCAAGATTGACTTGACGTTGACATCTACAGGAAAATACTTTGATGGTTCTTTGATTTCATTTTCCATTTTTTCTGCAGTTTGCAGGGTAAATATCATGTAGTCGTCTTTCTCATCATTATCATTGTTATTTCTTGAATTCATGATAAATAATCCCGAGAGACTGATCAACCCTCTCAAGAATTTTGAGATTCCTCATAGAAAATTATGACAGCCTTCACGTTCTTTCAGTCCAATATTCATCTCTGCTACGTTCTTTAAATCGTTGCTTTGAATAGTTGATGAATCTTCAAAGCAAATAGAATTCTACCTTTGAAAATTAATGTTTTGCTCCTAACAGGTTTACGTATTTCGATCCAAATTTTCACGCTTTTGAACGAGGAGCTCAACAAAAACATTACCACCCTACTACAAAAAAGTGCTATAATATCAGCAAACTATATTCAATAACGATGAAGTGTCATGTGTCCACAACATGGCAATGAACAAATAATTTAAACTTTTGAATTATTATAAAATATTCCAGATGTTAATTACGAGTAACCTACATTTGAATGTTAAATACAACGCAAAATATCACAACGACTTAGCAAAAGTTGCTAGTGCGCTAACCAACTGACAATCAGGTAGATCTGGCAACAGTGTAAGAGTAAGGTAAATATGTGTAGCAATCCATCCGTCCCCAAACAAAAACAGCTCACGAATATCTGATTTATAAAAATATATACCGTGTAAGTAACCAATTTACGCACACTTTCAGTTATATTAAGCAATGTTATTTCAAAGTGTCACGAATAATGATTAGCTAGATGCTTTGGTATTGTTTTAACCGTAAGGACCGAGTGGACAAACCAGGATGATTCATGACCAAGGTCAAGCTACGATCTTGTTAAAGGATATGCGATGACCTGTTGTGACCTTACATTAGCGTAGCACCGTTGTAAGTAGTGTTGGATTTATACTTATGGTGGTAGATTAGGCGTCTTCTTGAAGCCCCTATATGAGCCTGAGTACCTGCAGTAGCTTGGCCCAGCCTTCATTTACATTCTTGAAGTTACTGGGGTAGTCGAGGGGGTAATACCATCTACGCTACTTCAGTTTTTCGCCAGATACACAAACCTTTATATATTTTTGATGACCTGTCTTGTATTGTCTGCATTTGTGACCACTTTTTTTGTGTTTCTGTATCCCAGTCGCCTAGCTATTTGTACATAAAAATTATGAGGGG
This sequence comes from Macrobrachium rosenbergii, assembly GCF_040412425.1. NCBI lineage: Eukaryota > Metazoa > Arthropoda > Malacostraca > Decapoda > Palaemonidae > Macrobrachium > Macrobrachium rosenbergii. The sequence continues at coordinate 7,890,369 of NC_089752.1, forward strand.
CCCAAAGGGTTTTTTTTTTTACTGGGACAGTAGTGAGTCGTATGAACTTGAATGGCCTAAAATGTATTAACCTTGAGATAAGTAGTCATAAAATTATTCTGACTGCTTCCCTTGTGGACTGTTTATTTTTGTAAGAGTAAAGAGAAGGCATCATGTAGATATCGTTTATTAATGTAATTTTTTTGACTAAACACTGTGGAAATTGGTATATACAATATAGTACGGGTGGAGTAATTTGAGAGATTTATCAAGATAATGGGAAATGTACCATTTATTGGTTATAGCCTAGTATTTTTATTTTCATCCCCAAAGGGCTGGTGCTAAACACGGCACTCCAGAGCTTTTGCCATGTCTAATGCCAGGCTCTTGGGGATGAATGTAAAAACATGAAAGAAACTCAAATTATCTCAAATTATACTGCATTATGTACACCCTTTTCTATGTTGTTTAGTTAAAAAAAATTGCATCTATATCTTCGTACAGCTGTTTCCTTGACATTTATTGCATTTTTTGGGTTCTGTTCCCCCATTTAACAACCAAAAATGCCTGGTTCATATCTATAACCAGTGTTTATCTTAGAAAGACATTATATAAGGCAGAGGCACACACCCTTGACTAATTCATAGAGTAGAATACAAGGATGTAATCTAACAATGTAACCTCTCTAACCTAACCTCAGTTAGTGCTGGACCCTCACCTGGCCCAGGTGACACACTCCCCATCCTAACTAGATCTAGAGTGCCACAGTTCATAAAGTGAAATAACTGAAATTCATCTTAACCTACTGTAGTCTTCTGCTCCGGGCCCTAACTGGCAAGGATGACACCCACCGTCATCCTGCTAGCATTGATGCAGTGTAACTTGAGGCTGTGAGGAACAGCTTGTGTCCCCTTCCTCCTCCCACATACACACTCAGGTCATGGTAGGGATTGCAATAGTTAGATGGTCCATGGACTACTGTACTCAAGTTATCCTAGACACAAGAAAAGCAACCAAAAAAATGTGTTATGGTCTGTATTTGGTTAGAAATGAGTATATCATAATTTGCATATTAAATTAGCTTAGATCAATCTAGGTTAAAGTGTCAGTTATAGTGAGTTCAGTAACTGCATTTATTAGTTAGGGTAAGGCTGGATCAGTTGCAGTTGAATGTGAGGGTAGGCAAGGCTAGACTTAATACCAAACCAGCCACAAAAACTTGGGCCTGGCTTGGCTAACCTGGCCTGCAGTAACTTCTAACTGATTCAGCTTTTAAGAATAAGTTTGTTGCTGTGCGGCAGCTGGGCGTGCAGGCTAACTTGCTGAGTGAAACAGTTCAGGATTGAGAGTTATGGAGACTTGACTGGGTATTATATTTTTGTATTAAAGTAATATTTCATTGTGAGTCATTACAGTACCTTATTGTAGGATCTCTCTCATTAAGCTGAAATTGGTCATTGAAACTTGGTAACAAGGTAGTTAACTGGTGGTAGTAGGATGAGTAGGGCAGCCCCTCCTCTCACCTGCAGTCACTGACCACTTTTTATTTGGCTGCCGTCAAGTGGGGATGTCTTCTTGTGTTCCTGCTAACTGGTAGGTTGGAACTTGTGTTTTTGCTTTGAATATTCATAAACTTTACAGTAGATAAGTTGTGTGAACAGTGAAGGTGTGAAGGGTGTGACATGATGTGCCTTTGTGGCACATCATGTCCTCTGTCTAGGTGGAACTCTACTGTTATTACTCCTTTATAGGGGTAGGATTTGCAGCTGTCATGGGAAAGAGTCTGAGATAGAGGAGAATGGCTAGCAGCATTTACCACTCCTTTCTCCCTAGCCCCAAACCTTTCCCTGCTTGTGCTTACACTGCACTCTTGCTTAGAGTTGGGTATGTGGGCGAAGGTAGTCAACCTATGTGCTATTGGCGATTCAGGTGTACATGCTTTTCCCCTGCATGCCCTTACCATGTCAGCTGCTCTGTGTGCTGCTACTGCTCCTGCTGGGAACTAAATGCAGCATGGTCATTCTTCCTGTGTGGGATGCCCACAGCATCAGCCATCGCTTGCAAGAGCATAAGACATGGCTGTGGTTAAGTACATCTGGTCTCTTCTACCTCCTTTTCCTCATCATTAAGCTTTCCTTTCTCTTCTCTCTCTCCTCTTCCTCTTCTCTCTCTCCTCTTCCTCTTGGAGGGAGAAGTAGTGGTAGACAAGAAGACCTCTCCTAAGAAGTCCTGTAGGTCTTCAAGTAAGCATCCTTCATAAGCTATAGGCATTCTAGCAGTAATGAAGGTTTACTTAGCCTTTGGGCTTTGATAAAAGTGTGCACAGTCCTTAGCTTTTGGGCTTTGAAAAAAGTGTGCACAGTACAGTATTATAACTTGCATTGCATAAAAGCCATTTACATTACACAGCATATTGTTTGTAAATTACTGTAGTTAATCTTTTCTCCTTTTCTGATTTTCAGACTTTACAACCATGTTTCAAGAATCATGAAGGAGGGAATCGGTGAGAACCTCATTGCAGATTCTCAGGTTAGTTTTTTATGATTACGGTGTGCCTCCTATTTTTTTCTTACTCTTTGCTCCTCTGTATTTTAGGAAGTATTTGCAGTATTGTGTGAACTAATGTCTTATTCATTTTCAATGTGACTGAAAGTCTGACAGGATAGAAAGATATGTAGTGTTATAATATTACTGTAGGTTTTGTTTTATGAAATTGATATAATATTGTAGATTTTGCCTTCCAGATTTTTTAGATATTGTACCTGTACTTCTAACTGATTGATAGACAGCAGTAGTCTTATTGCTAGAAATTCATAAGATGGCTACCAAATTTTGGATGCATGTGATAGCTTGAGTGAATTAGTGTTCAACATCATTGACAGATTTCTCATAAAAATTCTCTCATATAGAAGTTAAAAGGAGTAATGATACTAAAACTAAAAGTTCTTTGTAGTATCCCATCAGCCCCAGGTGCATTGCTTTCTGCATTTTACCTTTCATCCATTCCCTTTGATCTTTTTGCATTTTGCTGTCCAGCTTCTTCATCTTGCTCCAATATAAACTCTTCCTTGAAGAACCCACTGAGCTAGAAATATGACTCGCTGAAATAATAGTAATTTGCTTTGGCAGTCAGAAAAAACTAAATTTGCTGAATATCTTATTATGACATTGTTAAATTGGCTTTTTTTTTTTTCCCTCCTTGACCACCATCAGTCCAGTCTCTGGACTTGACTCGAGTTAGAGTTAGATATTGTGTACAGTACCTAGGGAAGGCATGGCAGTTTTATTTTTGTTGACAAATTTTCCCAGCGTTCTTGCCTTTTGAGTACTTATAAGAACAAATTATGATACTGTACTGAGTAACTGTGCTAGGTGTTGATTTATTGCCACTGGTTAATGCTGGGTTTTTTCTGGTTAGCTACCAGGTTGTGCTTATATTCTGAGTATATAGACTCGCTTTAAGAGGAGGTTTTTTTTTTTACCATCAGTGAAGTTGAGAATCTCTCCACTATTTTTTCTTTTAACTTTACTGCATTTCCAGAATTTTTTACTTTTCATTTAGTAGTTTTTGTGCATTTGTCCATTGACTTGTCAACTTCTAAAAATTACGTGAATTCTTACTGGTAGATATAAAATGGGGGGGAAAAGGTATAATTCTAAGGGCTAGTGCTGTAGAGTTGTTCCGAATTGTTTATAAAACGTCAGAGTAATAACAGTTTCATAAATAAAGTTGTTAGGGCTTGTTATACAGTAGTTGAATATGCTGTTGTATTGTGGAGCTTTAGTTTTGTGACTTTGGTGTGAATGGAGCACTGTACTGACTCATTTTTCACTTTTTCCTTGGTTGTAGTACCTTTGTTACTTGACAAGTTTGAATGTCATACACTGTCTTGGGACATTAAAGCTATACGCGTCATTTTGAAATGCAGCAGTGGAGGGTTTTACGTTGTATGGTAGCACAGTAAGCAATACTGGGCCACTGGTGATTTTACCTTTACTTACAGCATGAGGTAGTGGAGCGAGTCAAGGCTCGGCTTCAGGAGGAAGGAAGAGAAGCTCGTAACCTTGTGGCATATTCCCTGCCTCTCCAAGATCCACCACCTTCAGAGAATGGTTGGTGTTGTGAACTTGTGGTCTGCTAAAGGAATTGGGCCACTTATCCTTTCAAGATACTTTTCAGGCATCTTGTTTTATCTTAATCTTTTATTTCTTTTTTTTTTTTTCTCCTTGGTTATTTTTGTGAAGTTCATGTAGATACAGTAGTTAAGGATTTTACTGGTGTTCCTGTTGAACTAATTATGAGGTTATTGCAGATGCAGTTTTTGTGAATTAAGGCCTTCATATACATTGGCTTTCCCAGAGAGCTATCAGAAATACTAGCTTAGACAAGCTTCATTTAGTTTATAAGTTACAGTACTTAGAAAAATAAGTTTGAGGCTATTATAAATTGAAAGCTAAATAAATCCATATGTAACCTGATCAAGGTTATATAATTTTTCGAGACTTAAAATTTACCACTAAAGTTCAGCTCAGTTCTGATGTTTTGATGTTTAATTTCTGGTACATTAAATCTGCAGTGCGTAAGCATGTCGCTACATTAAACAGCTGCTAGAAAATCCACAGCTGTAAGAATCCTTTGATGAACTTTTATTATTGTCTGTAAAATCAGATTTTCTTATGAAGCCTTTGGCTTGAAATATAAGCTGATTTCTGATGGGTTATGTAGATTGTAAAATTATTATGTTAAGCCACATGATTAGTCAAGGGGTAATGAACATTTTAATATTTTTACCCTCCAATATTAAACTTGTGTAACAGGGGCGACCTACATACACCAGCATTTACCTGCAGCAGATACAGTATATGGTTAAACATTCTTTGTTGTTACCTTGCATGTTGCACCCTGTACCAGCGTGTTACTTGCAGTGTGCCATGTGTGGCACACTTTAGACAGTACTAAAGGGTTTTAAGATTCTTTGGCCACAGCTTCCTTGCTTTTTTCCTTGTACTCTTCATCCATTCCTTTGGGTGTTTTCTTACCTACTTTAACTACAGTATCTTGCTCCAAATTTCTTTTTTAAGAACAAGTCCTTATGGTAAACCCCATCTGTGAGAGTCTAGAATCGTGACTCACTGGTTGCATTAAAATACTCAGTAAAAATGATACTGTAAAGTGCATGGTGAGGAAATTTTGTCTGATATAGTACTACTTTTTTGTTGAGTCTTTATAAAGAATGTTTACCTTTCCAGGTAATTATTGATAATAATGTATCTTTAGTTGAGTACTATCTGAACTGCTTTGTTTGAGAGGTAGGAAATGCCATGTGAATGTTAGAACTAATAAAAATACTTATGAAAGCTTTTATTATTAGAATCTTAGTAAATGTTCTTTAATTGATTTATGCCATTTATTGCCAGAGGATACATCAGTCTATTTATCATGTCTGATAGTCACAGATTAAATTTTTCCAGTTATTCGTCATCGCGAAGTGAAACGAGTAGTAGACATGGCTCCACGAAGAGGAACAAAATCAGAAAAGCGTCCGAGATCAGCTTCTGCCGGCAGGGACCCAAAGCTTTGTAAATATTCTTTAACTTTTCTTCAGTCTCTACAGTAGAGTTCTATTTATATGTTGCTTTTGAGAGAAGATCAGTGGATGAACAGATTAATTCTCTTTTTAACCTAGGTATTAAGACATTAGGAAAAAGGAAAAGAGGGGAGAAAGTGAGACTTAGCCATTAGGGGAGGGATAGACCTACTTCTTGAAATGAGAATGGTTAAATGTCAAGATGCAAAGATGCAAAAAAAAAAAAATTGCAAGTTTTTCAGTAATCTGTGAAGCTCTTAAATAGTTTTTGTTCAAGATGGTTTTTATATACTTCATAGGTTAACTTCATAGATAAAAGATACAGTGTTTTGATATGGGATAATCCTGGTGAAGTGTGTAAAATTACCAGGAATGATTAGCCTCTATTTCAGTTCCGGAAGTTTTTCAAAATCCTGTAAATTCTTCTTGTTGTTTGTCATCTATTTGGAGGAAATTTGTCCACAATAACTCTCTGCTGAGTTGTATAAGTTGGATTTGTGGGCTTTACCCATTTTATGCAATGCTGTATAGGATTGTTATTAATTATTAGTGGTACACTGTAATGAATTTGTAATGTATTTGGAGCAGTAGAATTTGAATGATTCAGTGGTTTATTTGGTTATTTGTTTTTTATACTCTTAAGTATCAAGATCTCATAACCTAAGGAACTGGCAAGTGAATAATTATGAAAATAACTCTGCAGGTTTAAGAGCTCGCCATTGGGGTTTCCTATTTCGAAACCTGCAGCAGGCTGTCGATGAGATTTACCAGACGTGTGAAGATGATGAGAGTGTTGTCGAGTGTAAGGTGAGTAATTGTGGAGATTATATAAGTCATATAGTTTTTAGCCATATATCTGATAGTTTGAGTACAGGCAGTCCACGGTTAACGGCGGACTCGGTTAACAGCGACTCAGTTTTATGGCGCTCGTCTAGCGACGAAAATCGGCAATTTTCGGCGCCAAAAATCGCCAATTTCCGCTTATCGGCGCTGATAATTGGGTATTGACGCCGATACATACCTGACAGAGGCACCGATAACCAAAAATCGGTGCTTTTCGGTGCCAATAACCCCCGAAAATCGCCGAAATCGCCGATTTTCGGTTAGCAGTGATTTTCGGTTATCATCACACCCTCAGAAACGGAACCCCACCGATAACCGGGGACTGTCTGTATAATGGTACTGTATCTGGAACTCATCTTTCAGGGAGAGTTAGTTACCCTGAGGTGATTGAAGATAAAAGATAAATCAGATGAATTCAAAATTCTTACTAATTATCCTCCTCCATGTATTCAGCTCATAGCTAGCAGTGGCCACTAGTGATAGATCCTGAGTATTGTTAATTTACTTCAAAGTTAAATTATGTTTGAGTTCTCTCCCAGCCCGAGAAGAACCCTAAAGGGGTTCAGAGGTCTGGTTAAACAAGTCATTTTTAACTAACTAACTCTTATCAGTGAAACCTTTTCAGTCACAACTTAGCCTTTCTTAAAGATTTATTGCTTTTAACAATGAAAGTGAGTTCATATGACAACTAAACTCTAATTCTGTTCATGAATATTGTCTTTTAATGAAGATTTTAATTTTTGCATTATAATATGCTGTTTTCTGCCTTTTAAAAGTATTCTTATTTGCTGTGATTTAAATTTGAAAGCCTTATGATACAGAACATTAGGCTGTAGTGTAGAATTTTTACCAAGGGAGGAGCCAGTGATTTAGAATAGTTTTTGTTTAATGAGAAATTAAAGTGACTAAAATGACTTTGGCTTCCAACAGATAAAAAGATACAATCTCATATGAGGGCTTTCCAGATTATGTTAAACTGAATGTGCCAGTGTTAAATTTCCGGGTATGACTGTACCTTCATTGTTCACATATTGTATTGATCACTTAGAAAATTGACGTAGTCCATCAATTACACCTAGAAGTTGTTTATTGTTAACTCAAAAGTACAGTTTGTACTGTATATAGAAGAATTTCAGTCAGTGCAACTTGTTTATGTTTAGCATTTTGAAAGCAAACTTGAGAAAAATCATGGTATCAGGTTCTGTCGGTGATTACATAACTTGCGGATACTTGCCATAGGTGGTCAGACCTGCTTAGTATGAGGTGTTATTTATTAATTTAACGGTATGTTCACAGAAAAGATTGAGAGTGTATTGAAGTAAGCTCCCATTGCAATTAGTTTTATGATAGTAGAGCTAATGACAGTGTTTTGCTCAAGGGATAGTATGCAAAAGTCACTCTGTAGTTTAACAAACACTCTGAAGTATGGTTTTAGCAGAGCCTACTCAAGGGGAAGTTTTCAAGAGTATAGCCAAAGGTTCAAAACTGACATTAAAAACACAATGGACTTTAGATATTTTCTTTGGAAACCTAATTTTTTCATAAAAAACAAAGAGATGTGGCATTACTTTTTACTTGTGCTGATAAACATTTTTTTTTTACCTATGCTGCCAAACCTCAGCAGCCAACCATCTACTTACAGACCAGTTGTGCTCAAACTGCCATTGTAATAGGGCTGTATGGAAAGCTTAAGTGGAAACACATGTCCTCTCCATCAGTGCCTCCACAGTCAGGCCAAGGAAATAGCGTACATTGCTTTAAGATACTTAATTTAGAGAAGCAACAAGGAGGTCCTATAGCTGATGTTGCAAAGGCCCTTGCTTTCACAGCTGAGGTGACCGAGGTTTCAGAAATATCTATTCATCTGCTTTATAAATGTGAAAACAAGGATTTGAGAGAGTGTAATCCTTCAGACAATAAATAACTGCTAAAGAAAATAAAGATAATGAATTGCTTGAATAAAGTATTTCTGATCACAGACTCAAAAACTTCCTTGTTTTTGTGTGTGTATGCATTCAAACAATTTATTATAATTATTATTATTATTATTCCCAAAAGCACCAGGACAAGTGTTGCTCATGCCTTAGTAGAATTACCAGACACTGAGATGACAAAGGCAAATGGCTTTGATTCTGCCATTGGCTCTTGTATCCCAGTTTCCACAAAATTTGAAAATCTGCCTTCACATGATTAATTATTTTAAAGGTGAAGAGACAGAAAGCTGGGGCTACCAAGTGAGCATATTGGGTCTTATCCAAAATAGATGTAGAACTCCATTTTCCATGAACTTGGTATAGGTTTCTTCTATGGCTTTCAATGCTACATTCATGTAGTAGGGTAACCGTCTCCTTCGGCGGTTTCTCAGTGCCTACTGAAGGAGGGACCAGGCTCCTTTCCATATTAGGAAATATTGTTAAAAGAAAGCCTTTTGTGACGAAAATATTATGGTGCTTAATTAGATATGGAATCATTGCAATCCTTATGTTTTCTTAAGGAAGAAGTCGTATATTATTAGATAGGAGCTGTGAAAGACAATAGCAATGTTATTGTAGACAATGCATCATATAGCAAGATGCAAATAGGAAGTGGATATAATTGTCATTTGAATTTTTTTTTTTCTTACAATAAACTATTAGGCATAAAGTTTAGCACTGTAGAAGTGCCATACTTCTTGAGTAGTGGCAACATTATAAGTGAATGAAAGTTGGTGTTCTTTGTGTGCCCATTTAAATTTAAATTACTAAACATCCAGCAAGTTTAATATTCACAGGCTTAAAGATTACAAAGATGGATCAGTTTTCATGTTGGAAATTGATGAATAATTATGTTCTAAATGTATATAGGATGTAAGGAAAGATAGTGAAGTATTCCTAAAACTACACTTTGCAGTACAAAGATAAGTTACGACCACTTCTTATTCTATATTGTCAGAGATTTGGGATTTCAAAATGGAGTTCATTAATTTTTATGAATTTCTGTTAATTTTTATCAAAAGGTGAGACTAGAAATGATCAAAGAGATTATGGCTTGCACAAGCAGTTGTTTCTGATTAAGTTTTGCTATAGCTTCTTTTTTATCCCCAGTTTCATTACTTTCTGCCTTTTACTTCAGTTCATTTCCATTTCCTGACATGGCTACGCAACTTCTTTTAACCTCCTTGTATTCAGATTTTCAACCCTGAACACAGTTTACTTTGGGAAGCCCTGTGACAGTTCAGAAATATTTTCATAATAATCAACATGAAGTGCAACTGATTCTTGATCATTGATACGTAAAGAGAGTACATCAGCAGCGTGTTACTTTATTTGTAGTGTGTTCTGTGTTGATGTCCATTTAGTGAGGGTTTATGTCTATTTTTTAATTTTCAAATTTCAGGAGGCCATATTGATACTTGAGCGTTATACAAGTGATTTTAAGAAGCTCATAGAATGGCTGAAAGTTAAATGGGAATATGAGCACACACCCCCTCCTCAACGTCCAAACTCTGTGTCATGGGAGATACGCACCTCATCATCCCCAGGAAAGGTAACGCGTGAGTTTTGCTTAGCCTATGAAACTGCATACTGAATTAAAGGAACAGAAAATGAAGACAGAATCCCCATTAGAGCATTCTTTGTCTAGATCCATTTTGTAGGTATTGAGGAATTGTTTACACTGTATTTTGCTTGCTTAGGCCCACAAAGTAGGCTTTAACCTTCCCATAATTGGTAGATAAGATGACAGCTTTTTAAAAAAAAAATTTTTAAAGATGAACTCATCACTGGTGTGTATAGTTTAATAAAAAAAGTTTTCTCTTTATATTTATTAGTTGAGTATTTTCATGAATTGTTTATAGTGGTGGAATACCAGCTACAAGATGTTCCTTTGTTTTTGAGGGGTTAAAGAGGAGTAATAATGATAAAGTCAAGAAGACTTATATGAACTGAATTGAGAGTTTTCTGTTAGTTTTAATATTGGGTATGATTAATTTGTGTCAATAAAAACCTAACTAACTTTATTACCATAGGTTTTGCTATTGTGACTCATTTGTTATTTTGTGTCTTAGATTTATTTTCTCTTTCTTGAAAAGTTTGTAAAATTTTTGTTTAGGGTAGAACAGTATTATATGTTAATGTATTTTATTGTGTAAAGGGAAACGTATTCTTTTTACTCTTTTAATTCTTGTTGTATGGAAAGGAGGAAAAACTGATATATTATTATTCTTTTACTGCTTCTTTCCAGGCTATAAATCAAGATAAGAAGATGGCAACACTGAGTGAAGTGAGAAGAGCGCTGACATATGAAATGAAACCAGATAAGATAGGAAATACAAATAACAGTGCTAATGTGGAAAAGAAAGTCACCGAAAAATTACCTATAGTGACCCCTGGGAATGATGGGCCAAGTGATGTAAAAGTTGTGACGCCTTCAAAACCTATTATTGTTGTTCACCAGGCAAGCATAGAAGAACAACAGGAAGAGAATTTATCAAAATCAGACACGGAGAGCAAGCCTGACGTCACAAAAGAAGAGGTACATGAAGTAAAGAGCACTGATGTTGTAGCTCCTACAAATGTTTGTGAGAATAATTGCCAAGTGGTAGAAGTTGTACCTGTTCAGGAATTGTCACATGAACCCTTAGAAAGCATCCAGGAAAAGGAGGGTGAGAAGGAGGCTAATATAATTGAAGAAGAAGATGAGGTGTCAGTTGTGAAAAGTGAGTGCAGCGAAAATGCAGCAGCTACTAGCAGTGATTTTGGGGTGAAGACTGGAACTCCTGAAGTAAAAGGGGATTTACCATTTCATGAAAACAAAGATATCAGTGTTTTGAGTAGTGATGATTCTAAAACAAGTGATGAAGATAAAAAAGATGAAATTGCGAGTGAAAAAGAAAAGGAAGTGAGTATGAAAACTCTTGATAGTCCAAAATCGAAAGAATCAAAACCCCGAACTAATGCCCAGGCAGTATCTTCCAAGCCAAAAGACTGCACTAGCACTTGTAAAGTTCAGGAGGCCTCCCAGAAAGGACAAGAAATAAAAAACACAGAGGCAAAGGCTGAAAACACAGATGCCAAAAGGTCTTGTGCTGAAGTTGTTCTGGGTAGGAGTTCTTCATCAAAGCCTGTTCCAACTGTTAATATGAACAAAGTAAGTTATATAGAGAGGTAGGTTTTTGTTGTTGTTAATTGGCCATTTTAGTGTTTTGTTGTTATGATAAATATTTTTATTGCACTTTCTAAAGTTTATACTATAATGAAATAGACTTTATGAAATGAGACAGATGGGACATTAAGATTCAGTTGATATGTATGTTGTCTGTGGTTAATAATTGACTAGAAAAGGCTAATTATGAATTTTTTAAAGTGCAAAATTCATACAAAAATACAAATGCATTTGTTCATGTGAGAGACAGTGTCTTCATCCCTTTTCTTGGATTAGGTTTCTTTTTCTGAGAATTGTTAGTTAAAGATAACAAGTGCAGTTAAATGAGAAATGAGATATTCCTAAATGGGCAATCCCTCTGTTTCTTGGACAGCAGCTGTCACTTCTTTATTTAGTCTGGTTTTAGATGGATATATTTCTTGATCTCTTCAGCTGGCCTGTTTGTACTCATCCATTTTCCTTAAGAATTCGTCATTGTCTTATCTACATCAGTGTGTCAGTGTTAATATTTTTGTTGGGTTGTGGTTGTGTTGGGATTGTTCATTAAAATTATATTTTCTCTCATAGGATTTTTTTTGTGTGCAGATGTTTTACACTAATTTTAAGCTTTATTTTTTTTCAATTTTGGCTTGCCACAATTTATCTTTTACAGGGGTCTGTATTGGACTCTGTGACAAGGAGGAATGTTACTTTTATTCCTGGGAAAGGCCATTGATTTTCACAGTGAATACCTTATTGGATAGGCCTGATACTGTAATTTTCAACTCATTGACTCAAATTATGAACTTGAGGAATTGATGGAGTGGCATTCCAGTTGTATATAGTTGGTATATTATAAAAGCCATGGCACTCACTTCTGGAATGATTGCATACCAAGGGAACAAACAAGTGGAAAGGTCAGGTTCTCTGGCAGGGATAAATGGATTCCATTGCCTGTTGGCAACTCCAATAACTCCGTAAAAATTGTCTATAATTAAAGAGTTTTGCAGTTTGAGTTTAATTTGGCAAATGTGAAGCAAAAAGAGAGCAGTAGAAGAAAATAAAAATGAGCTATAGATTTTACAGGAGGATTTTTTGGTACCCAGGATAACCTAGGTTTGGAGACCAGTGAACAACCTGTATCCTCATACAAATTAATAGTCCTTAAGGAGAAATGATTCCAATTTTTGTATCTGTACATCTGACATTATGTATAAACCCAGTTCTCATATGGGATATCTGCTTTTTCATCCATTCTTTGTTTGGTTGGAATTTTTACTGGTTGGTCCAATACTGTGAATATCTATTTGTCAATGGCAGAAATTAAATCTGACTTATCCCATACCAGAAATAAAGTTTATTACAGTTGCCAGTAAGACACTTTCACAAGTCCTAGTCCCCTAAAACCCATTTGACAATTTTCTTTATTACATATGGTGCAGTATTCATGGCTGTGTGAAGGATGTTGATGTAGTTTTCTTTGAGGTCTTAATTCCATTCAAGCACCTCACATGGTACACTGTAGACATTACTTAAGGTTCTTTGCAGCGTCCCTTTGGCCCCTAGCTGCAACCCCATGCATTCCTTTCACCTTACCTCCATTCATAATCTCTTTCTTCTGTCTTAATTTTCACCCTCTCCTAGTGCAACTGCGAGGTTTTCCCCCTGTTCTACCTTTAAAACCTTTCTGCTCTCAATTTCCCATTCAGTGCTGAATGACCTCTTTGGCCTAAATTTTACATTCCATACCGTTATCTACTCAATTCACTTTGCGAATCTGGCATGTCAAGAATCAGGTGGATATTTCATACATCTTGAGATATAAAGAAGCAGAAGTAATGAAAATGACTGAAATCTTCCATGCTGATAATAGATTGTATAATAAACCCAGTATGAATTATGCATAAGTAATACAGGTGCCCAAGGCAAGTCATTAAAATAAACCCAGTATGAATTATGCATGATTAATACAGGTGCTCAAGTACTTGCCACTGGTGGAAATAAAATTTTAGCATTGCAAGGCTTTTCACATTTTATGAGAGATTTCGCTTTATTCGAAGACCTTCCACCACTGTCATCATTAAAACCAATCACATTTTACCAATGATAATGCAGTTAGGGTGAAGTTTCATTGCACTTGATTTCAAGTTGCATCAATGATGCAGTGATAAATGTCGTTAATAATTCACCTGTAGAATTGATTTGATAACTGCAAATGGCTTAGAGTACATAAGTTAAATGAAGCCATTACAGTAATCGAAAGTAATTATTGTAGTCTGTTCAAGCATCAGAAAAACTTATCAATGTTAGCAAGTTAAGAAAAGTTTCATTAGATCATTGGGCTTGATATCACATCATAATGACAGAACTGAGGTTAATGGAAGTGAGATTATCTTTCTGTTGATCATATACGTATACATATGGCAATAAGATCTTTTTTTGCTCACCAGTATCCAAGAAATTCCTAGTCTTCTGACATGAAGGAATTGTGTGCATTACACTACACCTAAAATTTTGAGTATACATTTTTCTCAAGCAATGAGAACAGCAATTGTGTTTCATTTTTCTGACAGTTAAACTGTATGTAAAGATTTCCATGAACCAACATAACTGAGGAAAGCAACTTTTATTTTTAAATATTTGTCATAAAAGAATGGATGCATTGGTTTGGTTACTTGTCATCGTCAAAATTTAGAAGCCAGGTTCCTACAGATGACCTTTTGAATAGTGCTGCATTTAAAAGTCAGTTTTCCTGTTTATACTATTTACTGGTATTAGTAGCTTTAAAGACTGTTAGAAGAATTGGCTTACTGCATTGTAACCATTCAGTTCAGTAAAAGTAACATTATAACTTAGAGTCTTATTAGTTAATAATGAAAGTTTTAATTTATAGGAAAATAATGAGTGTTAATTTATAGAAATATGAATGTGATTTTAAAATATGTAGAATTTAACTGGTAGCCATAGGAATTCCTAACTTTTATCCATACTCCACGTAATATGTATATAGTATATTATATCAATTTTGATAACATCCCTTGTGATCCCAACATATTTTGCAGAATGATAATTATAACACATAGAATTGTTAAATTTCTGCTTTGCTAGATGAAGATAGTTCTTTAACTTATTTTCTAATTCAGGCATCTCAAGTCCGACAAGCCTACAATCAGAATAGAACTCCACAGAAACATCCACGGCCTGTGAATCCTAACAACCGACAACCATCACCTAGGGTAGCTGAATCCAAAGGAAATGTTACTAAGCAGCAGGTTTGTTCTACCTCATGTTTATTTCTCTGTTTCACTTGCTAGTCCCCCAAACTGCATATACTTTTACTTCTGAACTTTGAACTTTTAAAGTTTCAGAGGAACAAAACTTCTTGTGTAAGTCAGGAACATTTGCATTGGCAAATCGATTTTACTAGTTTAGTTATAGTCTGTTCACATAGACTAGCTATAGTATATTGATTCAGGTATACATATGGTGCATACTGTAATTACTTGTAGCATATCACAATTAGGGTTTAAGAACAATTTAGGGAACGAGACCTGTTCATAAGCAAGAGATTGCTGTAGTGTGCTCTGCATTTTGTTCTGTTATAGTCATATTATTGTTAGGTGATTTATTTTTTGTTGGATCTTTCTTATATTCAACACCTTTATATGAAAGTGACTGAGGGGTAGAGCCTGTTCTATTGACAATGTAAGCAACACAAAATAAACTATCGAAAAATTTAAAAAAAGTTGAGAGGATTGAAACTATGCAAAATATTGAAAAAAATAATTGAAAGCTTACGTTGTAGACCATACATAATAAGTTGTTGGTAAAGCTTTGTCTCAATAATATTTCTTCAATGTTGACAGTAAAATGTGGTACTATCTTTTCTTTCATGCTGTATCTGGAGTTGAGTAATTTGTTCTTGCTTTAATGAATCTGTAAAGACTTATTTTATGTTAACGATTTTTATCTCTTTCATCTTCAGAAAATCTGCAAACTATTTTAAATTTCTTTTTTAGCACACAAGCATAGACTGTATATATACTTTATATAAAGCTTCTTTACATGCTGTAAGTGTCAGATCCTTCCTCATGCAGACATTAAAGGCTATGAGGATCTTTAGTAAGTTAGTAGTAAGAATATCTTAACTTTCATAAGATTGGCCCAAAGGGTTTGCTCTAAAAAAATGGAAAGAAGATAATTAAAATATATCTTCTGTTATGGTTGAAGACTGTGGGACCTGTTTAATACATGTTATTTAATGTTGTATTTTCTGTAGAGGGGAACTGGCTCATGAGGAGTGATCATTAAGTAACAGTGTTCAGAGTAATCATGCCCAGTTCTCAATCAGGATTACATTACTTATACGTGTCTTTCTTATACTGTGGGGTTAATCTTCTATGTTATTATTGATTTCATTATTACTCAAATCCTGTCATTTATTTGTCATAATGAATTTCAGAGCTGTTTCAGAATTTTTACATTTATTCTTTTAGTAATTATTAGTATTCAGAAGATGAACCCTATTCATATGGAACAAGCCCACAGCGGCTGTTGACTTACGGTTCAAGCATCTAAAGAATATGGTGCTCATTAGTAAGTAAGAGAATGTAAAGGGCAATACAGAAAGAAGAGATCTTACTTATTAAAAAGACAAAATAAATAGATAAATATAAAAAAATGTATTAAAATGCAAGAATAGCATTAGGGTAGTAATGCATTGCATCTTAACGAACACCTGAAGTTCCGGTTGCGACATCTCTGGGGCTGTTAAGAGCAGTCCAGCGGTGTGAGGAATAAAGGACCTCTTGAATTGAGAAGTTTGACAGTGATGCATATTTACTGCATATTGGTGGTGCTGTCCAGCAAATTAGGTTGCTCTCAGCAGGCATCAGGGATCAATTGTGAATGTGAAAGATCTCTATTAAAATACAATTTACAAAAAACTGACAGACAAGAGACCATATGTCGATGGTCCAAGTCATAACTGCTAATAATAGGAAACAGAAACCTACCACCATGAACCACTCTGTCTAAAAGACACAAATCTCTGGCTGAAGCAGACATCCACACCTAAGAACAGTATTCTAGCAAAGGAAGCACAAATGACCTAAAATAGGTTGCATTGGTTTTATCTCTTATAAATATAAGAGGCCTTATGAACAATACCTAACTTTTGTGTGACATTTGCTGAAAGTTTCATTATATGTTTCTGAAAAGTAAGATAGTCAAAAGTCACACTAAGAATAGTTAAAGCTTCAGACTCATTCAGCAAAGTCCCATCCATCTGAAGGGGAGGATGGGGTGGAAAAACTGTATGAGATCTGCCAGTTAATAGTGTTTTTGTTTTACTGGAGTTCAGCCTCATACCCCACCTACTCTACCATTCACTGATCTGGTTCATGTCCCGATTGAGGCTGAGGGCAGCTTCATTTCTCATATGTGGAGACTTTGGTACACTTAAAAGTGTTGCATCATCCAGGCCAACAACCATATCACTCGTACACACCAAAAATAATAGTGGACCAAGAGCACTGCCCTATGGAACTCCAAACACAATAGGTCTTGGTTCATTAAAAAACGCATCAACAGCAACTTGCTGCTGCCTACCTGTAAGGAAATCTTGAAGTAATCCTAAAACATACCCACCCACTCCAAGATTCTGAAATTTATAAATAAGTGCTTTATGATTTACTAAACCAATAGTAGCACTAAAATCTATTTGAATTACTCTGCTCTCAAAACCCTTATCAAGGTCCTCTTGCAAATGACATGTCAAGAGTAGAAGAGCATCACAGGTACCTAACTGCTTTCTGTATGCATATTGACTATCAGGTAACAATCCTTTAGATTCCACATATTTATATAGTGGCTTAAAAAGTTTTTCAGCAACTTTGGAGAGCACAGGGAGAATAGAAATTTAGTAAGAATAGGTTCAGCTGATTGATTAGCTTCAAAAGCTCGTTGAAGCAGTTCACCCTTTTCCCTATGGCCAGTAACCAATCTACCATCATCTGTTAGTAGTGGTGGAATGGAAGGCAAGCCTGACCCAAAGATGGATGATGCCAATTTGGTCCATCACAGATGAGGCAAAGTAATTCCTTCAAGTTTCCTCGTCAAGGAATTATTGTAGAGGAAACATGAAGGAATTATCCTCATGTGGGGTGGACCAAATTGGCTTCATCTTTATCTTCATTGCCTTTAATGCTTACATGAGGAGCAGTATAGCACAATTCAAATAAGTGTACTAGCTTCATGTACAGCAAAAAGTTTTAGGTGATTGTCATAATTTCAGTAAACAGCAAAGTTTAGTCCTCTGACACAAGTCCCTTAATTAAGTTAGACCCTTCAGCATTTTAAATTTACCCAGTTGAGAAATTTTGTAAACGTATTCCTGATACAAGTTTATTTAGAAGAATAAACCATGTAGGCCAGCCCCATTAGATGCTGTGATTTTTAACCTGGTGAATTAGGTTGCAGATAACCACAAAATAAGTAAATTGGTCCTTACCTGCTTGTCATGCCTACTAGATTTCGTTGCTGTGCAAAAATGATATATTTAGATGCCTCCTTTATGTCACTTTGCCCATTAGGCTTTAATATTTTTTTAGCTACCATTTAGGTTATACATTGTGAATTGCAGTCTTATGCTCAAGAAGAAACATTAAAGTCACTGAAAAATACATGGCATTACATTACTGTACTTTCATATAATTTTATCCTACAGGGATCTGGTGGAAGGTTAACATTAAGGAGGGTTGGTGATAATAAATCTACCTCCAGTCCACCATCAGTTCGCAAGACTGTTGATGGACGCTCAAACAGTGGGGCTTCACGGCAGATTTTCACGAGGTCTTATACTACTTTAGCGTCACCAGTAAGTTAGAATGTCTGATAAATTTTTATGAATGCAGTAGAAAACTGATTGAAATATTGAGGCAACTTTTATATGTAGGATGTGGGAACTAATTTTTCTTGGAATACAAGCATGGTGCTACAAGAATGCTGATGAAGGGTAATGGTCTAAATTCGACTACTTTGTGCTTTGAACAAAATATTATTTTATTTTGTAGAGAAGGGTTAGTATTGGTTGGAGGAAATTTGTCTTACAAAGTTGATAGTGATGTTTCCATGAGTACAACCTTGTTTACTATATTTTGATAGTAAAGCTCCTTGGGGAAAGAAAACCTTTTTGAGGTTGGATGGGTAATAGGCTGATTTCACTATTATTTTTGTTATTATTTACGGGGAAGGTTTTGAGGTAATTACTTGAAATGTGCAGTTTATACTGAACAATTGTAATGTCTGTACAGCATCAAGTTTCAAATACCAAATTGACTGTTAAAAAAATAAGATGATGGGACTTGAATGGCTCTGTGGTTCTTGATTTGGTTCATTCTATTCAAATACAGTAGTATCAAGCCCTGTATAGTATAATTGTTAATCAAAAAGTAATTTGACCTGTAAAAAGCATTGAAGAAAAGGTGCTATACATACCTCATTAATACTTCCTTTTAAGTCGATATAAACAATTCTTACTTATTGCATCTGTGAAACTTTTGGGCTTTCATTTTTTAAGGTAAATCATATTCATTTTGCCTTTCTTTTGCTCAACTTGGTAATTTTTTGTTACTTAAGAATCATTGATGTTAATTAGCCATTCACTTTAGTATCGTTACCAACATGTCGTTATTATCTTTATGCAATATCTAAATTATGAAGCTTGCTCAGTGCCAGACAGTTTACTGTTTCTTGGTTTTACCACCTGGTTCCTGTAGCTTATATAATAATCTTTTTCAGTATGCAGCTGTAATAGACTTGAACATTGGTGGTTAGGTAGAGTTTTGGTCTGTGTACTTGTAATAGCTTAATTTACACGCGAGCTATGTTTTATTTAACCAGACGAATTATACTGTGTTTACTATTCTTTTATTGTCCTGTATTTTTCAGTACATAGTGCACACATTGCTGGCATTTTCACATCTTCATGTAATTGCTCTCTGGTTTTATATCTGTGTTCACTTTTACTAGTATTTATTCTTGAATCTCTTAAGTTTGAAGATTTTTGCTGAATGTGATAAATACTGTAGCTGGTATATGAAAGATTTTAGCAGTGTTTTGACCTCTTTTTATTTGAGATCAGCTCTTTACAAAAGTTAATCATTATTTCATGTAAAGCGTTAATGACCATAGAAGTCACGATGCCTGATAACTTAAAATCATTAAAAATTTCATATAAAAGAGGTTTCTTTTAATAAATTTCATATTAGTGAGGATTATGGTATGCTGAAAATTTGTAGCATTGTGCTTCATGATTAAATAATTTTTTTTTAGTATAAATGGCCTGTGTTGAACCTTGGAAGGAATTATTTTAAAACAGTATTGCACTCTACTGTACAGCTTTTTGTTCATTTACTGTACAGTGCTGCAAATTTGTTAACAAAGGTGCCTTTCTGCAAGGGGTTTGCCTGAAAAAATAAGGTTGTACTCATTTTTTTCCCAGTGAAATATATATATGAGTAGTTAGTTGACTTTAGCTTTAGCGTAGTTTGTATTAACCATTGCTCGACTCTGTGCATTTCCTTCAGATCCAACACTATAAATACAATGCAGTGCATGTATTATTCATCAGAACTTACTGGAAGTTACACACCTAATTTCATACCCATACCAACATTTCATACATTGGAGTGTACTGCCTCTCCACAGGGTAAAGGTTTGATGCGTGCCAACACCACTGTCACTGACTCGCGCATGGCAAAACATCCTGGGATCAACTCTTATTCAAATGTAAGACATTGCACCTCACAGTACATTGTTTCTACCCTTGTTATGATTACTGTTGTAGCATGTTTATATTAGGTACTTCTCGTATGTAGGAGTGGTGGTTCATTAATTTTTTTTCCCAGAAAAGAATTACCACACAAAGTTATTAGTGGTGGAAGGACAAATCTATATACCATAGTTGCTTTTGGGTTTGATGTATTGATTACTTCCGTATGCGAATTTTTTAACTGGATTAATTAATTCTCAAATATAAATCAGTGTTTTACATAAAAACATACATTTTGACAGAGGAGGTGTAAATTCCTTAGTCCACTAGTTGCAGCAGGTACAGTCTTTTCATGAACCGAATGAAAGGGCAACCTTTTTCTATTCTTTCCTTACTGTTAAAACCCCAGTGTTGAGTTTTGGGGAACATGAAGGTACATGGTATGTATAGGAATGTACCTTGATATTAATTGGTATTCCTTTTAGCTTTGGACTAATTTCTTGGGCTTGTCGGAGCCAGGCACAGGGATCCATTAACATCACTCCTGAAGAGGTGACTCTGTATCTAAGGCTACTCCAACCCACATAGTGGAGAACGGGAAAACTAGACAATCCATCCATGTTAGCCAAATGTTCGTTTTTGAATGCTGACCTCACCTCACTGGAGTGAGGATGTAAGCTATCTTAAACAGTAGGAAAGTATCCAAGTAAATTTTATTCTGAAAGTTTATATTTTATCAGTAAAGAGGGTGGTGTTATCCAGTTGCCTGTGGGTATTTTACTCATAATTAGGCTCCTTTCATTGAAGTTTCACTTCTTATTTTAAGAACCCAATTCCATGACTAAGGATATAAGGATTTCAGGAATTTCTTCGTCTTTTGTAGTTCCCCTCTTTACTTGCGTCTCAGATTTTTCTGAGTGCATTTTATAGGAGCTCTGCTGAATCATGGTTTCATTGTATTTTCTGTGACAGAGAATGGAGGGTTAACTACTTTTTGATTTGCCCATCCTCTGTAAGGTGGGCCACAAACACTGAGAGTGCTGTGTGGCTTTGGATGAGTTCGTGAAATCAATTGAGAGAACCAGGATATTCTCTAGTTAAGTGCAGTATCCATAGTGTGTCAGGAAGATGGATGCTAATATTGATGAGGCCTCCCAGTTGGTGTAAAGAACGAACACCTTTAGGATGGAGATGATGATATTGGTTGTGTTTTCATTAGATAAGGGGACTTGTAGTAACCTCCACCTTGTGAAGGTGTTCTGTTTGCAGTTTGCCTGGTGCACCGCTCAGTAAGCAAAACTAAAGGTTCTGTGGAGTGTCTGTTCGACCCCAGCTGTTGTTTACTTCCTTTAAATTTTTTTTTATTTTGTTCTCTGTAGGTAGTTGTCCAACTTCTCCAACTTTATCGGGTTCCAGTTTTCATCCCCATTTATGAACAAATCCTTCAGGCCAGCTCTATAATAATCTAGGTTTGTAACTAACTAGTTAGGTTTCACTTATTTAAATTGATAATCCGGCATCCATCAGTTAGAAGAATTGATGCTTCTAGATTTCATTCTGTCCTGTATAAAAAAAAATTTTTTAATTGTCATTATCATAGGTTTTTTCGTGAGACTACTGAATCACATTTGTAGACCCTCATGGGGCTTGCTCAAAATATGTTTTCTTAAGTGAAAATTGGGGAAAGGTAAAGTTAAAGATATTTAACAGTTAAGCAGGAAGAGACTGAAGGGAAGAGATGAAAAATAAAAGGTCGAAAGTAATGCAGCTTGGGATAGTGGGATACTGCAAAGAACCTGTAGTATTTACCATGTGCCCTGCAAAGCACATAAAGTGTACCCCTTACAGTACCTAATATGTTTCAAGTCTTTGACTTCTTCAAAGTGGTTATGCTGTTGCAGTTCATGACTTGTATTTTTGGTAGTTGGTGTTGTAAACTTCCTCTTTCTTCAATTTTGTTTTGCACAGTTTATGATATTGTGTGGTAGTTGAGAAATCTAAGGTTGCATGTTTTGTTTTTTATATGCCAGGTATTGACCTTTTAATTAATGAAAGTTCTTAGACCTTGGTATGTCTTTGTTGGAAATCCCTTGTTTGAGGGAACTCTGAGACACTTCCTGCTATATTTATGCTATAATACTTATTTTTTAGCTATTAGCTATTATTTATAGCTTATAAGTTTCTCTTTTTCAGTTTTTTTTTCTCCACATGTATTTGAGGTCATGTACTTTTGATTTTTTCTAGAAGGATAAGTTTGGATTTGAATAATTATTAAAAATGATAGCCCCTCGGATTCTCATACGGTTGGTGTGCAGTGCAGAAAGGATTAAAAAGATTCATAGTCCCTCAGATTCTCTTGGGTTTAGCAGTGTACCTATCTGATTACACATCCAAGACTAATGCCTTATGAGATATACCATGAAAATTTTTTTATTGTGTCATGAACAGTGGAACCGTTCTGCTGAGAATGAAAGTTTTGTGAGTAGTTAAATTTAGGAATCTGTGGATCATCCCTCACCAGAGGCACATAGATCATGAATACAATAGGTAAGTGAAATTCTGGAGACTCCATCTACAGAGGTAAGTATCATTATGACAAGTAGCTGATAAGTAAAGTATTTTGATGTTAAGATCCGCTAAGCATAGGTGCTAATTTATTTGGCAGTCTTCTTACTCCTAAGCGGTGCATTCTCACACTTTACTCTGAAAGGGACTGCTGCATACAGTGGGGCATTGCAGTGAACTACCCTTGAAAATCTTTGCAGGTTTTCCCCACTCCCCTCCCCACCCTTCAGTTAAATTTCTTTCTGGGCTTTACTTTTCACAAATTCCCTTTTACCCCTCCTGTCTAACTGCATAACTTCTTAAACTTTTACATTGCTCCAATACTCATCTTTCATATGAAGAAGAAAGCCTTCAGAAAAACCCTAGAAATATTTTTTAGTAGTCTGAGTAAAGTACTAAATAATGATGATAATAATAATAATAATAATAATAATAATAATAATAATAATAATAATAATAATAACAACCAGACAAAGAGGCATGGTTCAATAGCAAAAGCCTTCCTGGGCCTATTACAAGAAACACCAGCGTAGCTTGCACGGTAATAAAGTGGTACAAACACCAACCTGAGGGTGATAGAAAACAGTCAGGCAAAGATCCTCTGGGACTATGGTATCAAGAAGAGAGGTGATATATGTGCCAATAGACCAGTGTGGTGTTGATTCAACAAAATCAAGAAGAAAATTATCACGCATTGATAGCCATAATACCATGGTACACCAGGTAGATGAGAAAGAAGAGAAAAACGATAGTATCAAGACCTGAAAATGAAGTAAGAAGGATATGGGATATGCCAGTGGAAATTGTACCTGTAATCATAAGAACACTAGGCGTGATCCCAAGATCCCTGAAAAGGAATCTGGAAAAACTAGATGTCGAAGTAGCACCAGGACTCATGCAGAAAAGTGTGCTACTAGAAACAGTGCACATAGTGAGAAAAGTGATGGACTCCTAAGGAGGCAGGATGCAGCCTGGAACCCCACACTATAAAAACCACCCAGTGGAAAAGGATGACTGTGATAAAGCAAAGAAATAATAATAATAATTAATAGTAATAATAATATCTTGGAAGAAAACCCTCTTTCAAACATAGAACAGTCTTATAATCCTCTCACTCTTCTGACAATACCACCTGTTGACAGCATTTCTCATCACCCTGGCAACCCAAAAGTTTGGGTTCGGGACAATGTGTTTGTGTTCAGCAGAAGTGCCCTCTCACACCTCTTCTGATGAGCTTGAATACATTGCCGAAACCCTGGTGGATAACCTGTACTCTTACTTTCCGGTTACTGGTGTGATGAGAAATTTCATCAACAGGTGGTATCATCAAAAGAGTGAGAGGATCATTAGGGTTCCATAAACAATGAGTATAAAAAAGATGAGGCAGTCTTGAAGAACATCATCGGCGCCCTCGTAAAACCCACCAGTGCAGAAAAAAATTGATCTTATGATATAATAAAGGACCAGAAGACTGCCCACTACCTCATGAAGAACAGCCCCATCACTAGCGACAGTGCCATGAAGAGGGGAGGAGTGGTTTACCAAATACTGTACAGTATGATGCCCTGAGAATGGATACTGCCATTTATACTCTGATATGACTACGACTCACCTCTCCAAGAGAATCGCTGTTCCCCTACACGAAGGGATGTCATACCAGCACTGTGAGAGGGAATGTGGCAGTGGCCCCCAACACCAGAAGTTGTAAGAAGCACAAAAATCCTGGAAAACAACAATGACCATTGCCTACTCTGATATAAGGAAGCCTTCACCATCCAATGGGAACCATCGCTGAAAGTGACCCAGGAGACCCTTCTTCTCCCTGTCATTGTCAGAAGAATAGCAAGGGCTCCCCCCCCCCCAGCTGCCTGCTGTTTCAGGCAGCATGTCTTATGATCATAACTCCCAGGACTTGGCACCAGCCAATCAGCTTCATCAGTCAGCCAGGCTCTCCTGGATGAGTTATTCCATTCCCAGCCAATAGGAGGAGCCCCCTCTTCCCCTTCATTTTGACAATCAATCAGAAATTGCCTAAAATTTCTGTAATTTCGTTTGTGGGTAAAAATATGGCTTAATGGTGAATGGTAGAGAGTACTACTGAAACATCAAGAAATAAATGAGCTTTGAACAGCTGTTATATAATTTACCTGCTGCTACAGAGAAACTCATTCGAGAGATTGAGATACTGCAATAAAAATTCAACGGCATCCAGATGGCCATCCTGTTTAATAATGATGATGATGATGACTCTCAGACTTAAAGTACAGTGTGTTTCAGGTGATATTTTATGTATTTAAATTTTATGAAAGCTTTGGTTGACTGAAATAGTACTTCAGTCATTTTTTTTTCCTGAAAGCATATGATGAAAACTTGGTCTTTTCTATTTAAGAAAGAAAATAAAGATTATAGCCTTCCAGTAGTGAGATGAGTCTTTTAACATCTCGGCATTATTGAGAAAAAATTTGATACTGTAGTTTGTCAAGGAACTCTTTGTTTATAGCCAGTTTATATTCATGTTATATTTGAGTTTATTGGTTGTTAAAAAATGACAAACACAGCTCTCTCACAGTTGTAAATCTGCTGTAACTTTGACTATCCTATCTGCTTTGGGAGAATGTATACGTTTGGTGTCTGTATGTTATTTTGTTATAATTATGTTATTACGTTTACTTAGCCTGATCTTTGATTATATACCTTTAGTTATACTTTTCAGCATTAGTTTGTAAACCTTTGGCTGCAGTATTGTACGGTATTTTGTTTTGGTACTAAGTTGAACTATAAAACTAATTATGTAAAAATAGCCTTGAATTTTAATAACTTCATTTGCTATTGTAACTGATGTTCTTATTAATATTGTATTCTTAAAAAGGAATAGGTATACTACTGTAAAATACTTTTTCATAATTCTTGCTTTTGTTAAGCAATTTATTTTGATGTCTAACCAGAATGCACTGAACAGTCAAGAAAGGGCAACTTCCAGTTCATCTCTCTCCAGTAGTACATCATCCAGTGGTCTGTCATGGGCAGATAAAGTTCGAGGTGTGCCGGTTTCCTTGCAGTCATCACAATTATCTCTACAGGGCACGTATTTTGTTTTGCAATAGATTTAGTTGTAGCTTTGTAGTTTAAGTTGCAAAAATATTTTTCTTATTTTTTGAGGTAACTGTGGAGTGGATGGTAAAAGGACATGATAATCAGGGCATTACCAATTACAAATGGCTTTAGAAAATAAAAATTGGCTTAATATTACTCTTTATTAAATGATTAACCAGCCAATACTGTAATTACTAAATGTAATGGGTTATGAAATAAGGTTAACTTTGCTTTTGATTTGCATTTTGATGTAGGGAGTGTTAAGATTCTTAAACTTCATATGTTCGTCTTATATAAGTAGTTCAAAAGCTTTTGACAGGTGTTATATTTGGAAAAACTTGATCAAAATGTTCAGAAGAACATTTTGATCAACTCCTCGGTTTGGTTAGTTCAATATAACATTATAAGAGAAGTACAGTACTTTGAGGCATGCACATGTATTCTTCATTGCCATCAGTATATCAGTGTAAATATTTGCTTAGCTAACATCTAGGAAAGGATCATGTTCTTTTTTCTCCCCTTCCCTGTGCCTGTCACAGTGCACTTGGGAATTTTATTAATGATATATAATGTTGAACATTTCCAGTTTCCTTTTGATTTCTTTTACATTTATAGGAAACTTGAAGACTTAAGAGTTGGAAGTTCAGAGTGGCTTTGAAATGAAATTTGTTGAGCTGGAGTACTCATATTGATTGCTCTCAATAAGAAGCACTGTTTTTTCACGACATTGCACACGGCACCTTAAATAGTTATTAAATTTTTATTTTAGTAAATTATGGGGATTCAGTGTAATTTGAAAAGTCTTTTTGATTTGTTGGCCAAGCTTCTTAAGTGTTAGCTGCTTGATGACAAGTGACTTGTGTGGATAGAAGAGAAGACCATAAAATGAAAAATCTCTTTGAGCACTATACCATATCTTTGTTTAATCAAAACAGTAATGATGATAAAAACAGTGGCATTGAGGATTAGTTGGTGGAATTTGTTTCTTAAGTGTACGAATGTTCTACAGTACTTAGTATTTGATTGCCATGGTAGTATATCAGTGCACATTAACCCATGTCCATGATTCAGGTGTAAACTTTTATAAATTTCATGCACAAATGCAAGACTTAATATTTTACTTATAATGAAGGTTATAGTTATTGGTCATTGGTCTTATTAAACTTAATTACATATACCTGTAATAATAATAATAATAATAGTAATAATGATAATAATAATAATAAAATATAACATAATAATAATAATAATAATAATAATAATAATAATAATAATAGCATTTACAGCCAGTACCCAACTTATGAACGAGATATGTTCCGGACGGTCGTTTATATCTTGAATTGTTTGTAAGTTGGTTTTTAACGTCATTTTGAAGGTACTGTACTCTTCATGCCTATTTTAGTATGATATAGTCTGAGGGTTGCTCCGTAGATACACAAGCACAGTTTATTTCCAACAAAAACCTGTGAAATTCAAAAATATACAGCATCAAAAAGAAATGTAACTAGCCCTTATAATTCTGCATCATCTGATCTCATGTCGGTTGATCCTTAGAATTTTGTCCCAAAACATGATTTCATCATATATATCATTTGTAGTGCGAGATGCATTTTTGGTAGATTATATGAGGCTATGCTTAATTTGTGATTTATTTTTTTGGTGGACTATACTGGCCTAGGCTTGCTATGCCTATCCCAGTTTTGGTAGATGCCATTGATAATGCATATTATATCTAAGATAGCTTTTAACTAATAGATAGGCCCATAAGCAAAAGTTCAGCAAGTTAAATGCAAAAAGAAGTTTAACTAGCGCATATAATTGTGTATCATCTGATCTTGTGTCCTGCAATCCTTAGAATTTCTCCCAAAACATGATTTCATCATATATATCATTTGTAGTGTGAGATGCATTTCCGGTAGATTATACAAGGATATGCTGAGTTTGTGATTTCTTTTTTTGGTAGATTATACTGGCCTAGGCTTTCTATGCCCATCCTTGTTTTGGTAGATGCCATTGACAATGCATATTGTATCTAAGTTAGCTTTTAACTGATAAATATGCTCATAAGCAAAAGTTCACCAAGTTAAATGCAAATCTTCGTAAATTCAGACAGGCTGAAAAAAGTTGTGGCTTGTCTAAGAATTCATTATTTCATACATTTAACAACCACTTACCGTTTTGTGCAAGACACTGGCATAAACAACAGCAAGTACTACTGACATAAACACAGCGTTGAGCCATGTTGCAGTTCACCTTTATATAATGTGAGAATCATCAGTTGCATTAGGCATTCAGTACACAAGTTGCAGGCAGCCCTCAAGTTGATGTCTGGTTTGAAAAATCTCTGGAAAGTTAAAAATGAAGCAAGTTCTTTAAAAATGTGCACTATAAATATTGAAAGCAACAGAGAAGTAGAGGGAATGTTGGCAGGAAGACACATGGTTAGTTGTATACAGGAAATAAGGTATAAAGGAGCAGGCACAAAATCTTCCGGTATTGTTTCATAGAAATATAATTCTGGTGGAATGGTGGTGAGACAAGACAGAATTGAAAAGGCATAATAATGAAATGGCTGAAGATCATGATAATGAAATGGCTGAAGATGGGAAAGATGTTGGCTGAGTTAATGTAGCATTAATGGAGATGATGAATTAGGAAGAAGGTATTGCATGTTATTTCAGTTTACTAACTGGACTCTGCAAGGCCAGAAACAAATAAGCAAGAGAATTGGGAAGGCTGTCAGATGCAGTCAGATTGGATGCTGATGGGAGGCAACATAATTGGTAATGTAGGAATTAAGGAGCTGGTTTTCTGGGTTGGTATAGCCTAGGAGAAAGAAATTAGATGGGAAAACAAGCCTTGGAATTTCGCCAAAGCCAAGGGTTAGCTTGTTCAAATTAATTTTTAGAACCTAATAGATAAGTGGATAACATATAAGAGCGGAGAAGGTGAAACACAGATTGACTTTACTATGATGAAAGTACATATGGCATCAAAGAAAAGGCTTTTGTTATGCTGGCTGAGGTTTGCCTAACACAACATTGAATGCTGTGAGCTTATTCAGTAGGGAGGGAAGAAAGGTGAAACAAGAGTCAATCAAAAGAAGAACATGGAACTGAAAAATAAAGTTGTCAAGAATAGCTATTATACCATCAAAAAGTTGTTAGTGGTAAGTCAGAAGAAGGCATACTAAAGTCAGCATGAATAGTATGCAGGGTGACTTCTTGTCAGGATTATAGTGAGAAAGAAACAAGGGGGAGAAGTACAAAAGGCTAGTGAAGAGAAGAAGATGGCCTTCAAGCTTAGGCAGAAGAAAAGAGGGAGGCTAAAAAGCATGCGGGGATGGTGAAGAAGAGGAATGGAATTAGAATCTCAACACAGTAGAGGGAAAAGAGACAATATTTTGGATAACAAGGAAGTTGAGTAAAGATGGAAAATATGTAAAAGGTGCAAGGTATATAAAAGATGAATGGAGAAATAGAGTGAAAATAAAGAAATATGGGAATGTTGGTGGCCAGGACATCAGGGATAACAAGTACCAATAAAAGCAGCAGGAGAGTCAGTCATCCATAAGCTTACTAGAATGTATGGAAACATGATGATGGAAGTGGTGTGACCAAAGGAGTAGAAAAAGAGTCTTACAGAAATGGTATACAGAGGAAAAGGGGATGCATTGCAATGTGGAATTATAGAGGAAAGAGCTTGTTCTGACACACATAGAAACCTATTCTTTTAAATGTGGAGTAATCTGCACTTACGTATATATATGTTGATGTCCATCATGAGTCAGCACTGAGCCTTTTGCTGAAGCTTCAAAACGGTGCAGAAAAAGGAAGCCCTTGTGATTTTCTTTATACAGATCCCCTAGTGCTAATGACATAATCTGAGGAAGAAATGGAATTGTTTAAAAAAGGGAAAAATTGATTAATAAGGACAAGACTGAAAGGCAAAGTTCGAAAAGCAAAGGTTATGGTGACAGGAATGTAAGCAAAGGTAAAAAGTATAATCAGGAAATTTGCCATTTGATTGTTATAGGAGGGTGTAGGGGTGAACTCTGTGCTGTTTACCAAATGTAACGGATGGTGTCTCAAAATGCTCAGGATTACAAAATATATGTGGAACAAGGCATTTTTAATGTTAAGGTTCATGACCTGACTAGGTTGGAAAGGTCTTATTACAAATGAGGAATTGATGGAGACATGGTATTGAGCGACTGTGTTAAAGACAGAACTCAAACTTAGTGATGGTTTGAACTTGTGACGAGAAGGGATGAGGGACAATTCGTCCAAAACGCAGTGGATACAGAATTAGCAGGAGGAAGACTTGCACAAAGGCACAGGAGCTCATGGGGAAAGGTAATAGATGAAGAGCTAGGCTAGGTATGATCGCAAGCAGAAAGGTGACAGGACAGAAGAGAGTGGAGTGAACTCTTTTTAAGTCTAATCCCATGAAGGTGATGATTATTAGAATGTCTTAGTTAGGATGATATTTAAGCTTGATGTAAAGAATATGCAGTCCAGCACTTCTAAACTTGCAGTCTTTTAATAATATGTAAATACTATATATTCTATAGATCTCATCTAGATATATATAGAGATTACTTGCTATTATCAGGAACATTATTCACACATACATATTTGTGAAGGCTGATGGGACCAACAACCTTATGGCCTAATCTAGCCCAGGCCTGATTGGTACAGAAAATGGATGGATAAGCAAGTCTAGGGTTTACCATTGACATAAGCAATATACCCGATCCTGAAAAATGGGGAGGCTTACTTTGAGTGTTATGTGCAGTGTTATTAAAAGAATAAAGATAACCAGTAATATAGTTTTTAGTTCTTGTCTAGATTTGGACTTGGCTGTAGGCATGTCTCTCGTCTTTTCCTCCGCAGTCCTAAGTGTGTGTGGAAGGAAGCCACAAACTTGATTGTTAACTGGTTTGATTGATCTTTCATACCAGTGACTTGTAGAATGTGAAATTCTCTGCTTTTCTCAGTATTTTACGGATTATTCATCCTTCCTCCACTCAGAAAGATGGGTCTGTCATTGCTGTGGGAGATGTTTATTGACACACTTCCTGTAGGACAGGTTAGACATTGGCTGTCTTGTTTACCTTATCTTGCACACCATGAAAGATATACTATTATTCTCAGGAGTCCTTGCTGTAATCCCCTGAAACTTATGTAACCATGTGTACAGTTCATGTTTCTTACTCTTACAGATGTTGTGGAAATTGTGAAGTATAATTTTGATTTTAGTTATTTGGATGGCTTTCATTGTACAATATAAAATGTTAAGATAGCTTTCAATTCAAGAGTATCCTTTTTCATCATGGACAGAGAGAAGTTGAGTTAGTTTTTTTTTTATTATTGGCCAGGCTAACTTTGGATGAGTTAGTCGTAGCTTTACAATATAGAAAGTGCTGCTATGATCAAAATATATTAGGTGTAATAAATATGGTATTAGTGTTTCACAAACTGGTGTCAAAACAGTGCCTTTGTTAATAAGAGACTTATAGAAAATTAAACATAACTCAAAAGTAGCTGGAAGGTTTAGTAAATAAACTTTTTAACCCTCAAAGTCACTCACTTTTAGTTTTTAGTTTGTGTTCATACCAATAATTTTGAATGCTGTTCTGAAGTAAATTCAGAGGAGCCAGGTATATTTTGTATACATTGGTATAGACTTGTTCATTCTTCTCTCCTCTTTGTCTTACCTAAGGTTACCAGTTTCAGTAAAGTTCTGTGAACTAGTGTACTGTAAAATATCAGCATATGGTAAAGTTTACATTGCCTTTTTGCTATGTTGATCACTGCTTAATTTGCTAGTCCATAACTAGCTTCAGTAAGCAATACTGTATTTTAAATAAGCTATACAGTATGGTGACTGTGAAATTGATGTATCTATATTTAATAGCTTCTTGTCTTGCATGATCTGTATGGATGAAGATAAGCAGCTGGCTGTGTGTTTGGCAATAATGAACAAGAATGTTGCATTACCAGATATTTTTTTCAAGTTTTACATGTTAGTTAAAATCATGACTTCATTTCCAACATGTTATGGTCTATGTGTACCATAGTGTTCCTACTATATACACAGAAACTTGGAAAACCTAGGCTGACTAAGCCATCAGAGAATTCTAACCATCTTTTTTCTTCAGCTTTTGTGCAATGTCAGTGCAATCATACTTGTTAATCTGCATGTTGCAGCATTAAATATTTATTCTTGAGATGTAATCCACGTGTGTACTTAATGAGTTGGAACAAGTATTCTGCATCCCTCCATATGGGTATGAAGGAGAGGTGGGGTTACTTTTAATTTTACTTTGCCATTTACATTTGGAGCTAGTTTTCTTGGGACATACATGTTATTGAATAAAGGAGTACATTAAAGTGAAAATGTTGAGGAACTTAAGCGATCTCTGTTAATGCTGATTAGCAGAACAAATGCATGGGGGTGAAGATTCAAATATCCTTTTTGGTATGTTGGTGTATATAATAACTTTTTCATGTTCTTTTCTTGGAGTAGTAAAATGGAAAGGGTGAATGATGGGTGAAAGGCCCAAGTCTTCATTACATCTTTGTTATGTAAGTATTTTATGAATAAATATTTATGCACTCATTAGATGAACTAGAAGTGTGTGATGAAGGATGATGGAGCACTTGATTTTTGGGAATTTGTTGTTGAGTTAATTTTGGATTTGTATGACTAAATGACATAAGCATAAATTGGTACTTGATAATCATGATACCTATGCTTCCAAATTATGAACTATACCTCCAATCTCCATCTGGTCTTACATTTATAGTCAGTTCACTTTCATCTGATTCCATTGTATTTTTTGTATTTTACTCCTCAAATGTAATTGTGTTCCTGCACGAATAGAAACCATGTCTTTACATAGGAATTACCTTCAGCACAAGCTGGAGTAGGCTATTCTACACAACAAGGGTGTTCAGTAGTTGAACTACTGGTGGGAGGGGCAAGAGGTACCCTCACCACCTCCCATTCCTGAGTTACGCATATATTTGCCTTATAGCCATTGTCCAGAGCGGACGCATTCCTCACCTTCCTCTGCCCAATTGTTTGCCAGCTGTTCTGCACTTCATCCTGGGTTTTTCCTGTTTTGTTATGATATTGATATATCTGCTTTTTCTTGGCTTTTTCTTTTGAATTATGCAAACCCAAGAATCTTTCAAGCCTAACCATGTCTTTGCCCTGGTGTGGGGAAGCATCAATGTAACTGCTTTTCATCCATCGACATAGACCTTCACACCGTTTATACAAAATGCCGCAAACGTGTGTGTTCCATTACTGATTCTTGTGTTGAGTGTCGTGACTGGTCCTCGGAGCAGTGGATGCAGTGTGCTGGAAAGGGGAAATCCAGGAAGGCTGCCTGCCTATCCTCTGAGGGGTATTCTCCTACAGGGACACTGGGTAGCTCCTTGTTCCTGCCCATGCAACTCCTCGTTGCTGCTACCTCTTCTAGGGGAGAGGTCACTCCCCTGCGTTCCCCAGTTGCTAGGACTTCCTCTGTGTGGTCGGGGGTGTGAGCAATCCTCCCTGGGGCAAAGGGAGACAGTCCCAAATGATTTGTCTGTTGCAGGTCTGGGAGAGATTGGGAAGACTTTCCAAGGCCTTAGGGTCCTTTGGCCATCCTTAGGTCTTCCTGGGGAGCCCTTGGTGCAGGGCTTGATTGCACAACTTAGTGCCACCATTTTGCCCCCACCTCTACTGCTTCGGTAACTGTTACAGAATCTAAGGGAACCACGACTAGGGCCATGCCTTCGGTTGTGCATCTGGTCCCATCGACGTCTATGCTCCCTCCAATGTCTCCTGACACCAAAGATCTTCTTCTGGATGAGTTATTGAACAGATACAAACGTGACCTCAAGAGAACGTCGAAGAAGAGCCCCCTCTTACCTTTGTTGTTGTTGTCATTGTCTTCTTCGCCTCCTCCCCTTCTTCCAAGGGTCTCGTTATGCAGACAGACCCGAGGAATGTAAAGGCTGCTTCTCTCAGACCGTAAGAAGGCCCGTTGGCCCTCTCCCAGCATGTCTTCTACGGAAGAAGCATTGGGATCTCTCTACAGCTCTCCCTTGTCCCCAGACAGAGAACCCACTTCTCATGTTGTAGGGGCTTTTTATAGTACACAATTGGGGCAGTATAATGGGAACAGTTTTGAAGGGTTTTTAAATTAAACTCTGATTTTCCTTAACCTAATTTATTTCCTTAATATTACAGTGACCTGAAGACCTTCAAGCAGAACCTTATCCTAATTTTATTTACTCTCAACACTTAATCTAACTTATTTCCTACTTACTCTTATACCTAACTAAGCCTAATTTAATACTAACATGACCCCCAAAAGAACCTTTTAAACCTAACCCTAACTCATCAATCTTAATACTACCAAAAGAAACTTACTGTACTTAAATTATTTACAATTCCAAATTAAGGGGATCTCCACCCCTATTACTCAAACTTTACGTAAAGTTCACAGACAGACCTTCTTGGTGGGTGTCCCTGTATTTAATCCTTTATACTGTGTCAACTGTCAGTGAATAATACACAACTGGATTTTGGTGCCACCTGTCTCCTTTTCCTTGAACTAAACACTCAACCAAACATACCCAGTCTTAACTATGGAATCACTATCACCACAACATTATATATTATTGGCAGAGGAAACTATTCATTGGCAGCAGCCCTTAAGAATTCTCCACAACATTAAACCCCAGATTCACTCAGCACACAGAGTTTGCCCAAAAAAAAATCACTCAAAGTCATAGATATCACTCAGCTTGATGTTGTTGCACAGGGCCTTCAACTTCAATCTCCTAACCACTGTAGTCCCTAGAGATGCACTTGTCAGCATCCCTCATCTTCATCATATGATGCCAACAGGAATCTCATTCTACTGTTAGAAGGGAGCTCCACTATCAGTCAATTCGACTACAATAAAAAAAAGACAAAATAAACAAACACTCAGACGAACAACACATTCATAAACAAAACATATACACAGCAACACAATGGCAGAAAACACATCATCAAATAAACAACACATGAACAAAAGTAAATCTTATCACACAAACCCAACTTCCAAATACTACCACAATGTCTCCTTGGACATCCGAGGCGCAAAAGCCGTGCGTGCTTGTGTCAGCCACGACAGCTTCTGCGATATAGATGTGGATCCCCCACATCCACCAACATCCTGGGCACTGATACCAGACACTGGATGTCTCCCATGTCTGGTAAAGAACCTTCTGCTGCACAGGGCTCCAAGGATTCATCCAGGAAGCTCACCCCCATTACTTAGCCTGTGTAGCAACCTCATCCATTGCACACTCCCGTGCCTCAGATGCTCTGCGTGCACAGGTCTCAACGACCCATGCCACCGAAGGTTCTTCTGCCCGGGTTCCAATGGATCCACGCTGCTATGGTAAGTGTTCACGGTCCACAGACTGGGATGTGGCTAACAGAGAGTGTGTGAGTGTGCAGTGTGCAGGTGCTGTCCCACCTTGGAACTCTGACGATATGAGATGTGGCTCCCACGAGCTGCGCCTTGGCTGATTGGAGGACAGGGTCCCATGGCAGCGATGCCAACCATAGAGTCTGCACGTCCATCAGAGCATGGAGAAGGTTCCCCATTCAATGTTCTTCATGCATAGAGGCGTTGGTCTTGAAGAAGATTCCAGCAAGCCGTTGGGACAGTGCACGCTTTTGCCTGAGAGTGCGTGATTGCTCTCCCGGGGGCTGTTCCACTTGCGTTCCCATGAGCTGCCCTACTCTCCTCGGGGGATAGCTTCCGGGAAAGTTCACGGGATCGAGTGTGCTGTCCCAGGGACAACCCCTGTTCACCTTCGCATAACGGGAGCTCTCTCAGACCCGTGCATTGATAGTCACCACGGATTGTCAATTGTTCACGGCTTTCCTCTCCTGCTGAGACTTCGGCCTCTGGCAGGTCCGCGAAGGGTGCGAGGCCCCTCTCACCTGTTCCTTCAACCTCCTAGGGGTATACCGGGAGCTGTGGGATGGACAGGACTTGGGTTGGCAATCAGGATTTGGCTTCCCATCGCAGCCCTTTGTACACCCCCGGTTCAGTCCTAGAACCGAAATGGACTTATGCACGGGTGTCAAAGAGGGGACATGGGGCTTCTGAGAAGGGTCTCTCACCTGCAGAGAGGGCAACTCGAAAAGACCGTGACTTGGAAAGGCTGGAAGGTCCTCTTCCCAAGGACAAGGAAACCCCCAAGGTGCAGAGGTCCTTCTTTGAGATATTCAAACTGATTTGTCAGTACAACAATAATGGGGAAGAGATTTTGGCTTCCAATGAGGTTGTTCCTTCGGGCCTCAAAGCACTGGTCGGAGCCCACAAGGAATCCTCACCTTCGATTGAGTTGCCATGGTCGAAGCTTGCCGAGTCAAGTCCTGGGCCAAGTGAGCTCCCTCATCCCTGGTTGGGAGAACTCACTTCAGGACAGCAACTTGTTCAAGCTGTTTCCTCCACCTCTCCCTCGTCAGAAGAAATTCTACAAACCTTTGGAGAGGTCAATTCCGACAGCACAGGTTGACTCAGACTTAGTTCGTCTCGGTCCGGGTCTGTTGTTGGAGCATCTCCCTCTCACATCAGGTGTCAGCGACTGGAAACGACTGCCTTGGCAGCGTTTCAAGCAGTCTCTTGGCTGGACCATTGGTCCACAACTGTATCTAACGTTATCACTTCCTCTTAGTTGCACACCAATGATGTGGCTAACCTTAACAGACTCTTCCTGTCTGGAGGTAGGTCGATCACCTACCTAGCCCACCAGACAGCTAAGCTGTGGGCAAACTTGTTCCTTAAAAGGAGAAGTGCAGTTCTCTCCTGAGCCTCCAAGTTCGTTGGTTCTGAGTTGGTCTTGACCCTGAGGAATGGACCATAGCTGGGTTCCAATTCTCTCTTCGACAGGGAGCAAGTGGACGCCACAGTGGATTGTTGGAGAGTGGATGACAGTGACCGTCTCGCCCACTGTGCAGTGGTAAAGACCTCCAGGCCTTCGCACGCCACTGCAGCCCAACCTTCAGGTCAGGCTGGCCCCTCCTCTGTAGGTCCTAGGAAACCCCAGAATCCTAAGGTCCCTCGTAGGAACACCCAGCAGCCTTCTGCCCCCATCAGAAAGGGTGCAAATCAGCATCCCTTTCGGTCTTCTGCTCAGCTAGGTAGAGGAAGTAAGGGGAAGAAGAAGGGAGGAGGATGCTAGGGCCGGCGTTCCCCTCTGTATTCTGCCACTGGTGGGGGTGCCTGTCGAGCCATTGGGCAACATGGTAGTGACTCAGAGCAGAGACCCGGGTAGTGAATGTCCTTCCAGTGGGCTGTTTACTTCCTTTCGAGTTTCCTCCACCTCTCACCAACCTCCGGTCCATCTACAGATGTATGTTCCCGGTTTGCCTAAGGACCTTGTTCTTCGGGATGAGGTGAAGGCGATGCTGAAGAAGGGTGTTGTGGAAGTCGTGACAGATCGGTCTCCGGGGTTTTACAGCAGGATCTTTCTCTTACAGAAAGCACTGTGGTGATGGAGACCACACCTGGCCCTTGACCTGATCTGCTCATTGTGACTTAGTTCAAGATGGAAATGTTACAGTCAGTGCTCGTGACCATCAGGGAGTCAGACTTCATGCTTACAGTGGATCTGCAGGATATGTATTCCAGATACCCATTCATCAGTCCTCCCACAATTACCTCCCCCTTTATCCCCAAATGGGCATACTTAATGTCAAACAAAGAGGATTCGAGTAAGTTCTGGCTCAAAGCTCACTAAGTCAGGGGCATTGCTCTGTCCCTCACATTCAAGAAGAACCACTTGGTACATCAGGTGCTGAGATCAGGAGTGTGGTCGTGCCATACGACATTCACCTTCTTTTACCTGAGGGACATTGCCCTTAGGTCCTTGGGCACCTTTTCCTTGGATCCTATGGTGGCCTCAACATGTGTAGCTCATCCAATTCCCCTAGCGGGACAGGTAACCCCTGGTCTAAGATGTAAGGTTGCAGAAGTGAAAGTCAGTGTGTGTGACTGGCCCCCCTCCTTTCCCTTTCTCAAACCTCTCCTCTTCCGGTGGACAGAGGATAGGTTTCAACCCATCATGCGCTGGATGGGCACAGATGCAGGCGAGTGATCAGCCTTTCTATTTTTTCCATTGATATCATCTAATAGAAGCAGATCCTACCCTCTCTCTAGCAAGGGGAGTGAGGGATTGGCAGTAAAACTAACCCATTAGTTAATTTTAGAGCTATTGTCTCCGACATAGTGTTCTCCCAAGCCTTTTTCGGAATACAGTAATGTTTACTTTCGTACCCATTACTTCGAAAAGCCTGGAAGTGTGACAGTCAAGCACACTATTGTTCTCCTGATCAGAGGCATCGGACTACTTCCTTTGCTCGACATTGCACGACCAGGAAAAGTCCCAGGTGAGGTGAACCTCCAGTCGGTTATGAAGCTTACTCAGATCCTCCCACCAATCAGTAAGTCTTCCTATGTAAAGACCGATGGTTTGTATTTGTGTTGGAACAAATGACAAATTTTGGAAGTAATTTGTATTTTTCCTTACTTACTGCCCACCTCTAGCCACCCCTCATTCTGATACCTGGGCTATTAGGCAAGTGGATGTGTAACTCAGCGACAGGAGGTGATGAGGGTAACCCTCGCCCCTTCCACCAGTAGTTCAACTACTGAACAACCTTGTTGTGTACAATAGTCTGCTTCAGCTTACACTGAAGGTAGTTCCTATGTAAAGACCTGAGGTTTGTATGTTAGGAAAAATACAAATTACTTCAAAAATTTGTCATTTTGCTGTCTCTTCTGCAATAAGACTGTCTAAACAAAAATTGCTTCTCTAAAAGATTCCTAAGTATACTTTGAGAGTGTTAGAACATTGTTTCTTAGGAAGGATTCAGAGACTTAATTCTACTTGCACAGTGCCTATTTATTTCTTACTACTCCAGGATTCATCTGATAAAATTATTTAAGGCTGCAGTGATGGAGTTGTGATAGGATTTTTTTTTAATCTGTATGTTGGATCCACAAAAGTGACATCATCATTACGGATTATCTTAACAGTATATGGGAGGTTTGATTTCAAGTATTGTTGGTATTTTCTGGGAAAGATACCAGAGGTGAATTATCTTTACAGTTTCTTCTGTAGCATTGGACTGATTTTTTAAAGCTTCTTTATTTTCACCTACCTTTTAACAGATGATGGAGAAGGCTGGGAGGTAGTACGTAGAGGTCGCAGGAGCCATGGTGGAAGTACTGCTTCACTCAATAATAGTAGCCAGTACCAGCAGCATTCGTATTCTAATAGAGATTCTCGGAGTGGTAGTCTTAAAGATGATGGTATGTCAAATGGTTGGACTATAATCCTTTTGTTAGAAAAATCTGGATACAGTATATTACTTTGTGCATTTTTAGTAATTTTTTTATTCAGCATTTTCTTATACGGCAAAATTGACAAGGGTATTAAGAGTTATGGAATACCCTTATGTCAAATGGTTTGACTATAATCCTTTTGTTAGAAAAATTTGGATACAGTATATTATTTTGTGCATTTTTAGTAATTTTTTTATTCAGCATTTTCTTAGATACTTATGGCAAAATTGACAAGGGTATTAAGAGTTATGGAATACCCTTATTAAGAGTATGCTTTATTGAAGTTCTCAAATACCTGTAGCTGGATTTAGCAGATGATTAAGAATTATGAAGTTTTCTAGGATTAAAAGTTTAATATGAGAGATTACACTAAGCGAAAAGCAAAAAATTCTTCAGTAAAATCTGAAAGCCATTCTTATTAAGAGGTTTTGGACTGTAAGACAGAATTTGCAGCATCCTATGTTCACAAATATCCTCACATTCATATATTTTCTGTATTCTTTAAGGCACTGGTTTTTGTTTTTTAATTTGATTCTTTATTTTTTGCCACTTACTGTTGTGTTAATTGATTTTTAAAATAACTTTTGAGACTAATCAATAGGTAGAAGTGAATTAATGTTTAATGTAGTGATTATTTCTCTTTGGTATTGTTATAATAGCAACAAGAATTAACTGTCCATTTCTTTGTTTATGCACATCTGTTTGTCCTTTTAAACAGATGGGAGAGCAATATTTAGGATTTTTATGCTAAAAGAAAAATTTAATCTCCATCCAATTCAGTTTTGGGAGGTCCAATTAAGCTTTGTTATTGGACATACATAACTAAATTTGTTCATTCCTGCTTTAGTTGATTTTCATATTACTGTTAAATCTGTTGTAAAATCTTTGTCTTTGCTTTTCCTGTTATTTTTTCAGTGCTTGTTGTCTCTGAAGAAATGTGCCAATGCATTGCCATTCCCAATTCAAGTTATCTTGTCAATTTTCCATCCCTATTTTTGTCTTTTAGATTGCTTTCCACTTCCCAGTTCTTTCTTGGCCAATTTGATTAGGTAATCTTCCCTCCAGAAGATAGATGTTCCAAAACTATTTTTGTAGATTTTTTTCTACTTTTCTATTAATTTTATATTGCATAGGATGGAGTATCAAAACTGTTACGGAAGTATATCCTATAGGTGACTGCTGAAATGAAATGAAATGCGGGTGCTTTTAGAGAAATGGAATAGTTATGAATCAAATTTTACAGTGTTTACAGTATACAGGATATGTCTGCTTACTTCTGCTTAATACTCCTAAAGGCAGTAAGCATAAGCAACAGAGATTTTTTTTCTATATTTTTAAACAATATTGATATGTTCGCTTGCAAGGGTAACCATAGGATTATAGGTTGTATTTTCTCCAACAAGTATTGTAGCACATAGGTCTTTTATATATTGTTTCTGTGAAAAATTTAAACAAAATTCACAACAATTATTAATTAACATTCTTGTTATGTTTGCTGTTTGTTGGTTTGGTAAATATTTTATGGATTAGTCCCATATACATCTTTAGGTTATTCTGTTTTGTCCAAGACACAAAGACCATTATTTACTTGGGGATTTTTAAATGGAAACCCCTATGGAAGTCAATTGATCTTTCTCTTTTTTTCAGTATTTTTCTAACGTATAGGTTATTTTTTCAGGTCACAAAGGCCGTGGGATGAAGAATCGTTTCCACATGCCTAGTGCAGCCATGTCTGTGCCTTCACTAGCT
This sequence comes from Macrobrachium rosenbergii, assembly GCF_040412425.1. Lineage (NCBI taxonomy): Eukaryota > Metazoa > Arthropoda > Malacostraca > Decapoda > Palaemonidae > Macrobrachium > Macrobrachium rosenbergii. The sequence goes on from NC_089752.1 coordinate 7,931,494, forward strand.
GTAAGTAACAGCAGCACTAAAGAAGAAGTTGATAACCAGAGTGTCAGTAGCACAAATGGAAACACTCAGCGTAGTGCACTGAATTCAGGAGGATATAGTGGCAAGAAATCAAAAAGTCAGGGGTGTGTTATGTCTGCCAAAGATGATAATGTAACAAATGAGAGGAAGAAGACATCTTCAAACAGTACCAGGTCGGCAGCAGCTAGAAGGATAGAGAACAGGAGGAATAGAGCTGCAAGTAAAAGTGCAGAAGAACTCAGAAAAAATCATGCCACAAAAGGGGAGAATAAAGGGAAAGATAATATAGCTTGGAGTAATAAAGAAAACAAATCACCTACCTGTGATATTGTTGGGCATATTTGTGATGATATAGCAAATGTTGGTATTAAGGAAGTTGCTTCGCAGAAGGCAAGTGAATCTTTACCACTCTCTGAAAATCTTCATGGAAAATATTCAAATAATATTAATTACTTGTGTGATCCATCCATCCCCGAAACATCAGAAACAAGTGATATTGAAGATTCTGATAAAGGCAAAGTATCTGATTCAAGAAAGCTCTCTAGTTATGAGTCAGAAGATAAGGATGTTGATATTCAAGAGCGCTTCCTTTTCCCAGCAGAACGTGATAACAGGTAAACTTCTTTAATTTGTTAGAAGTTTTAGCTGCTTTAGCTTGAGTGTAGCTGTTTACTTTCATTTGTCAGGGTTTAATTTTTTCCACTTAATGGAATTCATTTCTATAGAACTTTACTATGCAGCCTAACCCTAAACGCCGAGCCTCTATTTACAAAAACGTCTCCCGTATGCCAGCGGCGTTCGGTGAGTTAGCGCCGAAGCGGAAAAAAAGTTTTTTTCAAAAAATCACAGCACGCTTAGTTTTTAAGATTAAGAGTTCATTTTTGGCTCATTTTTTTTGTCATTGCCTGAAGTTTAGTATGCAACCATCAGAAATGGAAAAATATATCATTATCATATATAAAGATTGAAATATATGACAGCGCAAAAAAAATTTTTCATATATAATTTTATACAAATCGCGCTGTGAGCAAAACGGTTAAAGCTAACGGGTTATTTTGTTTTTCTTTGTATTGTACACTAAATTGCAATGATTTTGGTATATAACAAATTGTAAAACGATCAAAGCAACACAGAGAAAATATTATCACAAAATGATGCATGAATTCGTAACGCGCGGACATAAAAAAATTTTTTTTTTTTTCAAAAATTCACCATAAATCGAAATATTGTGCTAGAGACTTCCCGTTTGTTGAAAAATGAAGCTAATTGATTGAATATTACTAAACTGTACGTGTTTTAGCTTACAATTGCAGTTTTTGACCATTTCGGTCGAGTTAAAGTTGACCGAAAGTCGAATTTTTTCTATTTATCGTGATTTATATGAAAATATTTCAAAACTGATAAAAGCTACAACCATGAGTTATTTTCTTTTGTATTGTACATGAAATTGCGCACATTTTCATATATAAAAGTTTATGTAACGACTAATATAAAACTGGTCAAATATTACGACAACGTGACGAAAGAATTTCTGAGATGTTCGGCCGAGTTACCGCGCAGACGTAAGGAAAATGTTTTTTTAAAAAATTCACCATAAATCGAAATATTGTGCTAGAGACTTCCAATTTATTGCAAAATGAAGGTAAACGATTGAATATTACTAGAATGTAAGAGTTTTAGCTTACAATTGCGTTTTTTTACCATTTCAGTCGAGTTAAAGTTGACCGAAGGTTGAAATTTTGGCAGTTATCGTGATTTATGTGAAAATATTTCAAAACTAATAAAAGCTACAACCATAAGCTATTTTCTGTTGTATTCTACATGAAATTGCGCACATTTTCATATATAAAACTTTATGTAACGACTAATGTAAAACGATGCAAACATTACGACAACGTGACAAAAGAATTTCTGAGATGTTCGGCCGAGTTACCGCGCGCAGACGTAAGGAAAAAGTTTTGTTTTTTCAGAAATTCACCATAAATCGAAATATTGTGCTAGAGACTTCCAGTTTGTTGCAAAATGAAGGTACATGATTGAATATTACTAGGATGTAAGAGTTTTAGCTTACAATTGCATTTTTCTACCATTTCGGTCAAGTCAAAGTTGACCGAAGGTTGAAATTTTTTGTAGTCGTGATTTATGAAAATACGTCCACTTGGCACCCAACAGACAATTTTAGTCGACGTGATGATACGTCAGTAGGCGTTTAAAACTAATGGTCCTTAAACTTGTTCAATAAGAATTTTTTTCATTTTTTAGTTAAAAATTGTAATAATTTTTAACTTTAATATTATGACAGGCTGACAGTTGAAGAACTAATTTTGTTGTCATAAGGATGTTTAAATATCCAGCCATCCATCAATCTTTTATAATGGTTTTCCTGTTAGAAGTATTCAATTATGAATTTGACATTATGTACCAACTTTTTTGTGATCTGTAATGGAAAATTTACAGGATTCAGCTATATAGTTTTTTCCATTCTAGATTGGTTCATACTTACAGAAATTTGCATGCTGAAGCAACTTCTTTAATCCTCTATTTTTTTTTTTTTCAAATGTTACAAATGGAGTTACTGTCATATGTTTATTGCTTTGGTTCCAAAATAAAGTAAAATAAGTATGGCAGTACTTTGCATATCTTAGACAATAATACAAGTAAATTAGATTAAATGTATTGAGGATATATCTGATATATTATTTATGAAGAAAGTTCCCTCTAGAAAGATGTGTAATAATTGACATAAAGCTTTAAGGAACTTTCAGGTGCTTCCATCTTGTAAAAAAGAAGGTCGAGTATTTAATCCTTTAACGCACTCAACACTGAGTATTGATTATTTGGTCATGCAATGATTAATTGTATGGCTAAACTGCTGCAAAACAGTAGCAGTGTGCTGTTGTTACTAATTAGTGAATGATTTTATAGTTTTGTATGACCTTCATTTCTTTCTGCAGAAGTTATGATAGCGATAGTATAATGGATGAGGAGGAAATGTTCAACATAGTTGCCCTGGAGTCAGCCATTCAAGAGGAGCAGCGCTTAAAGAAACAAATTGAAGAAACAGAAAAAGAAGAAATTAAGGTAAGTTACTCTTACTTTTATTTGTGGTATTGAATAGGTACTTCTAGGTGAACTGTTTTTAACCCAGCTGTTGTGTACAGGATATCTCGGGGTTTTTTGTGTATTTACTTGTGCATTTTTCTTGATATTTATTTGATGGACTTCTTGTCCTGCTGCTAAAGAAAGGTGCGTTATGTTCCAGGGAAAAGATACTTGCACTTGGGTATTGGATGTAGTTTGTTAGTATGTATAGTTTCTCTTGATATGAGTATCTTGAACATATGAGTGTAAACTCTTTCCGAAGGGTTTTGGGCTAGGCGTGAAATTTTCATCTTGATAGAGTCATGTGATCATGGTAATTAAAAATAGTTGTATGAATATCCAGCAACCTGTCTCACTTTACCATAACTTAGTAGCCATGGAATTTGTAATAAGAGTAAAGGTTAGTGGCTTACCAACTAAAAAAGTTTAAAATTAAAGGGACTATTTATGAACAATTATATATCACTAACCCAACAGAATTTTTTTGTTACTGAGTGTAAAAATAACATTTTTTCGAATAGAACTCCTCCATATTTTGACCATACCTAAAGCACAAATCTGCACACATTTTATATCTAAAAATTATGCATTTACGCCTCGATATTGAAAACAATTCATATTGGGATGCAAACTTTACATTATGTATGGTATACTGATCACTCTATACCTTGAGCAGATGTCGCATTTGCTACCATATCATTTAGTAAAAAAAAAAAATTGTCTTAACCTTCTGTTTTCACAGCAGAACAGTGCTGCAAGGTCAGCAGTTAATTATATTAAAGTTATGCCTCCGTAGAAATTTTAAATACAAAGTTAATAGAAGTGCTAAAGAAGCACTTCAAAATTATTATTCTGGAAATTCAAATTAAGTTTTAGTTCCTCAGATCATATATTAAAGTACGTTGGATCCCGCTCATGCTTGTATTAATGGTAGTGAAAATGAACATAAAGCACCCAAAACTACAAATGCCATCTCCTGATCTTATGTAGTCATTCTTTTCTGTGATTATGTAACTTCTGAAACCCATTATTTTGGGATGAAACTTACCTACTTTTAAAGTTAGCTTAACATCTTTGTGTTGTAGGTGTGATTGGCATTCAAAGAAAAAAAGAATAATGCTTGGCTGACCTTTCTGCATCAAACATGTTTAGAATTTCTTTTTGCCATATTACTCGGAATAGGAAAAACAAAGGTATTAGGTTTTACAGAAATTAATTTAGTATCAACAGGGTGTATTCAGCAGAGCTTAAGTCATACCATATATGTCAGTTGTATGGGTAGGTGAATGTGACTTCAGCCTTAGGTTTTATGTTGAATTCCATCTCAAGTAGGAATTGAAAGAGTGAAAAAATGGATATTGCAACAAAAGAAGCAACAAGATTACCTATCTTTCAATTCCATCTTTCAGTTATAGATTGGCTAAATGTAATTAACTCAGTGATATGGGAAAAATGGCAATGTAACTGGAGTAACACCCCCAAAATAAACAAATTAAGAACTATTAAAGACACTATCAGAAAATGGCCATCTTCATCAAGAAATAATAGAAAACAAGAAGTACTTTTAACAAGAATAAGAATAGGACATAGTAATCTAACACAGTTTTTTAATGTGCACACCATACAATCCCCCCGCCAATTTGTGATATGTCAAATGCAAGTATCTTTAAAGCATATTTTAGCGAAATGCCTGAGAAACTTCTATTTTAAAAACCACGCAATGAAGATTTTAAATGAAAATAAAAAAATTTCCTATGGTAACAAATCTAAAATTTTTACAACCTGGCAGCTTCTTAAATAAAAATTAATCTACCACTAATAAATTTTTCCTATAAGATTGCTATGTAATCCTTCAGGCCAGCTGTAGAAGAGTTCTTTTAACTCAATGGTCTGGTAAAACTACTCTCAAAAAAGTAAGTCACCACTGTTTCTATTGATGTTAAAGGCCCTTTCTCTTCTGCTGATTCAGTTGTGACATGTTCGGCTCCTGCTTCTAATATAAATATTTTTTACTTGAAATTGATACTTAAGTCATTTTGACATGATTAGAAATGAAATTGTAATGTCTATCTCTCTATGAGACTAATTATAAGCAGGTTCTGTGTGGCATCTCTGAGATGGTAACACATTATGTGGGAGGAGAGTGCTCTAGATTTCTTTCTCTCTCTCTTGACTAATTCCAATTATTTTTGAATACATATATGAGGTTCGCCAATGGGGTAACACACCAAAAAGAGGTGACGATGTCTTCAAATAACATTTGCAGTGGGTCACTCACCAAGTAGGTGACTACTTCGTCAAGTACCATTTTTGCCCGGATAGACATAGTTACCAAATTGTTTTCATAAACTTCAACTTTTACTTGCTTTTCAACTTGTTACAAATTCGGTTTATCTTCACAGTTACAAGGCAGATCTATTAAGAATATAAATGATTGTGTTTATCCTTCACAGTGGTACCACTATCCTGATTACAGTGGCATCGCAACTTAACAAACAGTTTGGGGTTCTACCCCTTCAGCTAAATGACAAAATCTGCTAAGTAATGAAGACTGGCAATGACTTACATGATTTGGTACCATGGGGCCAACTCACGTAGTTTATAGCTTAGCATAATTCCATATACAGCACTTTACAGCTAGTATTTTGTAATTACAGTATCATTCAATCTGTAATAGTGAATTACTTAACATTCGAATTCAGAGATATACCTACAAAATCAGTTGCTTCTAAATACATATATATGTCCGTAATTGCTCCTACTTAAGCTCACAAGATATGTCTATGTTTGTAAAATATGGTATACAAATCCCATACAATACAAAAAAAATGTGAACATTGTTTCTTTTTAAGAATAACCTTAAATTCTTTATAAAAAAAAAGAGAGAGAGAGATAGAGAGGCAAGCAAACACATTCATGAGCGTAGTTTACCCGAACACGATGCTTATGTTTGCACAAACTATGTACATATACACAAGTGTGTGCTATGTACATATGCACAAGTGTGTGCATGTGTTTGTTCACCTTCCACCTTCACAGAGACAAAGAGGAAAGCACAGTTGTGTGAAAGTGTGCTTTTGTTCATTGTCCACCCTTGTAGGTATACCCAGGAGAGTGTTGGACATGTGCTTGTGTTTTTTGCTTGTTTACTATCCACACTTACAGGTGCACCCAGGAAAGTGTTGGTCACTTGTGCGTATTTGTCTGTTCATTCACCATCTGCTGTCCACCCACACCGAGGAAAGTATTTGTTGCGTGTCTGTGTGTGTGTGTTTGTTTATTTATTCACCATCCACCTTCACAGGATCAAACAGGAAAGCCTCAGTTCTTTATTGTCAGATACCCCTAGCTTACTTCATAGATCATCCACTCATGACAAGAGGTCATCTGCTTGGGCAGGCTCAGTCCACTGTCCAATAATCCTATCATACTTACCAGACTTTCCGCTAAGTAAAAGTAATATTATTATTATTGGACATCAAAGAGTTCACTTGCAATGAAATCCACTAAGTTGAGGTCTGTTAAGTTGAGGTACCACTCTATCACTACACTTGCTCCTCAGCAGTTGCTATCATGGAAGCTAAGGTTAATTCCTTGTTAGAAGTACCTCTGAAACTGGAACTGTTTTCTCAAGCAGGTGAGCGTTTTCCAGTTGTGACGTCATACGAACCCCTGTCATGTCTGTAGATCAGTTGTTTGTGGTAGAGTTTGTGTTCTCTCTTCCCTCTGTCTCCCTCTCAGCCATGTGTCGCCTCCTGTTACCTCAACTATTATGCAACAGTTTATGGTCTAGTCAGCCGGCTGAGCTTTTGGGAGCATGAAGGTATATTGTATGCATATGATTGTACCTTTGCATTGTTGGACCCAGGCACAAGGATCTCTGTTGACACTGCTTCTGAAGAAGCAGCCCGTTTCCCCAAGGCTTCTTGGACTTTTGTTATTCTTGATTACCTTACTCCACACTGTGGATCCACCTTTGGTGGCAATACTTACCGGGTAGGGTAAGATTGTTTAAGGAAACTTGAAGTTTGCTGTGCTGAGCAGATGTTCTTTTAGGTGCAGCAACCCACTTTCCATATCTCAGTGTACGCATCAGCTAACTATAACAGTAGGTAAGATTTATCCCAAATAATGAAAATTTTTATAATGAAACATATTATAAGGAATATTTAGATTCTGTTAAAGTTTGAAACTGCCCCCCACCCCTTTTCCCCAAATCTTTTTGGGTTGTCAAAAAGAATTCTGACTAGAACAAAAACATTCTACACATACCTGGTGGAAAACAGGTTAGCCAAGCATTTTTCTTTTTTTTTTTTACCTTGAGTGCTGATCATGCCTATGGCTTGAAGATGCAAGCTAACATTAAAGCAGGTAAGTATCCAAATTGTAAATTCTATTGTAGAAAATTTCATCATTAATATGCAGCAGATTGCATAGCATGATAAATCTTTTAAACAACACAGTAAAGCTGATAAAACCTGTGGTGGTTGCAGCATCCTTCCTACCAAAAGGAGCATCACACACACACACATATATATATTATATATATACAGGCAGTCTCCGGTTATTGGCGGGGTTCCATTCTGAGGGTGTGATGATAGCTGAAAATTGCTGCTAACAGAAAATCGGCGATTTTTGGGGCTTATCGGCACCAAAAAGCGCTGATTTTAGGTTACCGGTGCCTCTGTTAGGTATGTATCTGCGCCGATAACCAGAAATTGGCGATTTTTGGCACCAAAAATTGCCAAATTTCATCACTAGACAAGCCCCATAAAATGGGATCGCCATTAACCAGGGACTGTATATGTATATATATATATATATATATATATATATATATATATATATATATATATATATATATATATATATATATATATATATATATATATATATATATGTGTGTGTGTGTGTGTGTGTGTGTGTATATATATATATATATATATATATATATATATATATATATATATATATATATATATATATATATGATTATTATCACTTTTGTAAGATTCATTTATCACACATTACCACAGGTGAAAAATAAGAAGCAGGGTGTAGGTCTGACAGGTTTCGACTTTATTTCAAAATTGTTGTGAAGGACTGATACAGAGTGTGAGAAGTCACAAATATATATACTACAAGAACAGTACTGAAACATACACAACCATTAGAGGCTCCATATCCCCACTCAGGCGGTGTCGATAGGAGTGGCCTTTAAAACTCATTTGGCTAAAAATCACAATAGACTCTCAGGGGACATTGCTGATAAACAGACCATACCCACCTCAGATCCACACCTGACAGGTGTCATGGAAAACGGAGTTTGGAAACTCATTAACATAACTACCCTCGTTAACATGTGTTTACAAATATGATAATCCTATTTTCATACATCTCTGAAGAGGGTAGTAATGTTAATGAGTTTCCAAACTCCGCCTCCATGACACCTGTCAGGTGTGGATCTGAGGTGGGGTATGGTCTGTTTATCAGCAATGTCCCCTGAGAGTCCATTGTGATTTTTAGCCAAATGAGTTTTAAAAACCACTCTTTTACCTTTGATTTTACCGCCTGAGTGGGGATATGGAGCCTCTAACGGTTGTGTATGTTCGTCAAAACTGTTCTTTAGTATATATATTTGTGACTTCTCACACACTGTATCAGTCCTTCATCAATGGCTTGGAAATAAAGTCGGAACCGGTCAGACCTTCACCTCTTCTTTCTTTTTCACCTGTGTGTAATGTTGATATATATATATATATATATATATATATATATATATATATATATATATATATATATATATATATATAGTGAACTCGTAGATTCATGGGATGTTCCACACCCCCGTTGAAATAGCTAAAATCCGCAATACTTGAAACCCCTCTAAAAACATTTAGAACTGCCCATTTTGATAGTTTAAACACAGAAAAACCCTCTAAAAATGCATATACCTGAGTATTTTAATAGTTTTATCACAAAAAGTGCATTTATTCATGAAAATTATATGAAAATACAGTAATTAGTGAATATTTCTCAGTGAAAAATAACCCTTAAGGGACGGCATAGTTTATCAATGTGCAGCACCCCAGACTGGGGAAACTTTGAGGTCGGCAAAATAAAAAAAAAAATCACATCAATGGAAAGAGAATGACACGGACATTTACACTGTATAAATAAAAAAATTCTAAAAAATTTTCCCTACCTTCCACGAGAAGTTGAAAATGACTATTTACAACCCCTTGTGGAGCCTCATTTACAAGACAATCATAAATTTTACCAACTTATGTATGTTTTTCTAATAAATAAATTTATTGTATTTTGTAAAATTATTATTACTGCTCACACAATATCAAAACAGATAAGAAATAAAAGCAGTAACAAATTTTTTGCATATTTGTTGAAAAATATTCACATAAATTTATGAGAAGGAAGATTCAGTAACTTTTTTTTTTTACTTTTACATGCTTTTTCTAATATTTCTTTGCAATTTTCTTTGTAAAATTACATTTACAACCGACATACTATCGTAAAAGACAAAAACAAAAAACAACAGCAACCCCTTCGTATATTTACAAGGAAATTTACAAAAAGACTCATGTGAGAGAGAGATGCAGTACTTTCCCTCCTGAAGTCATAAGCATTACTGATGGCTGTGAAAAGACGTCTGTGGCACAGTGTGGCAACTGGCCCAACTCTCACGTCTGTATAAAAGTTGCCGTTAGTGAATTTATAGCGTATAGAAGTATTGGCACCTCTGTTTCGACTCATTATTACCATAATCAGTGTTGCGTAATACTGTTTCACACTGAGGCTCAATCCGTCCACCTCCCCAAACCTGTTTTACTTCACATTGAGGCTCAATCCATCCCTTCAACACTTCCAGCCAATAGTGTGTCTTGCTACAAGCCAATCAGCAACCAGGAAAGTTGGTGCCCTGCTTTGTGGTTGGCTGCTTCCAACCCTTCCAGCCAGTAGTGTGTTGTCATGGAGCCTACGTCAGAGCAAATAAAAAAATTGTAACGTATGCGTGAGCTCATTTGATGGCTTCATGAACTTCCTAGAATTTGTTTCATATTTTTATGTTAATGATACAGTAATTCATATTTCATTAGAGAGAGGGAGAGAGAGAGAGAGAGAGGTTACCTATTTATCTGCATCTTGTGTACGAGTTTCCTTTCATTGGTGACCTCAGAGTGAGCTGATACTGCCTTGCCCAACTAACAAAGGAGCCATTAATAGACTAAATAATTGCATCTAAAATCTGGGTTTACTTTCTCATGAGAGAACAAGGTTGTGCTCATCCAAACAGTTATACACAACAGTTTTTGTGCTAAATTGCCTGATTTCATGGACAAAACATGGCCATGCCTAGTGATACAAAGAGCCACTATTGAACTAAATATGTTTTCAAAACTTGAAAGGTCTGGGTCAGCCTTAATAGATCCTGCATATTTTGCATGTAATCCATGCATTTCAAGAACTAACTTACAGATACAAAAAACGGACTAACTATGACGAAAACTCTGTCTTTGTTTGAGAGAGTTTACAACTGTCTCAGTACCATCATAGACTCAACATGGTTCTCACACTTAACCTGTTGCAACTAACAGTCTAATCTGGCAGTGCCTACAGCTATAAGACAATCTGTAAGGAAACGTTTTGAAAATGTCTGATGATGAATGTCATTAACCTTCACCTGCTTCCATTCTCAACCACTGAACCTTAAGCCATCTTTGGAAGGGCAGACATATTGTTCAGCTGGGGCACTGCTCAACTGGATACTTTTAGAGCTACCAAGAATGCTTTGGCAAATGCAGCCACTCTGGCACTCCCCAACCCCTGGGCCAGACTTACACTATTAGGGTTAAATTAAGTATATCTTAGTTTAACCAGACCACTGAGCTGGTTAACAGCTCTCCTAGGGCTGGCCCGAAGGATTAGACTTATTTTTACGTGGCTAAGAACCAACTGGTTACTTAGCAACGGGACCTACAGCTTATTGTGGAATCCGAACCACATTATGACGAGAAATGAATGTCTATCACCAGAAATACACTATTAGGGATGCAAGCTACATTGCAACATCACACTGGGTGTTGAAATTCAACAGCCAATCAGCAGGACAACTCTACCTTTAGGTTTTTACAGCAGGAAAGAAAATAGTGTAATCGACAGAGGATGCCTTGCCATCCATGTACCAGACACTTCAGTCACCTCCTTGAAGGTAGTCATTTCACAATCCTAGTGGATTATGACCCATTTGTACTTGTCCTTACAAGATCCATGACTCATACTCTCCCATCAACATGCATCAGTCACAAGTTCTGTGTACCATATATCATATACCAGGCAAGAAAAGCCCAGTAGCAGGTTCCCTATCCAGGATTGAAATCATTGAGGTCCAGTTAAGAATTAATTATGATGAGCTCATTGACACACAACTCCAAGAAGATGAAACAAATTACTGCCGCGAGACCATCACAAATCTATGACGGGAAGACATACCGTTTGGTAACTCGGGGCAAACAATCTTCTGTAACACCATCACCAAGAGCCTGCACCCTCTTGTTCCAGTGACCCTCTGAGTAAAGTATTCAACCTCATCCACAGTCTCTCTTACCTCTCCAAGTGAACTACAGCAAAGTTGGTTACACAGAAATTCATCTGGCAGGGAGCAAAGACATAAAATCTTGGACCAAACAATACCTTAAGTGCCAGTGAAGTATAGAAACCCAGCACTTTGAATCAGTCACTGGCAATTTCCCTCAACCTAGATAACGGTTTGGTCACTTGTATGTGACAGTGTCGGACTCCTACCCCCAACTGACAGATGCAGATACATCTTCAGGGCAGCAAAAAGATCTTACAAGATGGTAGGAAACTACCAGTGTTGGAAGTTAAAAGTTAAGTATATTTTAGTTTAACCAGACCACTGACCTGATTAACAGCTCTCCTAGGTCTGGCCCGAAGGATTAGATTTATTTTTACGTGGCTAAGAACCAATTGGTTACCTAGCAACGTGACCTACAGCTTATTGTGGAATCTGAACCATATTATAGCGAGAAATGAATTTCTATCACCAGAAACAAATTCCTCTTGTTCTTCATTGGCCGGTCGGAGATTCGAACTTGCGACCAACAGAGTGGTAGCTGAGAACAGAACTCGCTACTTCTTGAAGAATTAGTGTTGGAAGTGATAGTGCATGTACCTACACAGAGTGCACTAATTGGCAGTTGGATCAGCTATTTTGGCTGCCCTGGCAGTATAACATCAGCAGAGGACCAAGCATTCATCTCCAGTATTATGGACCTCTAGGCAAATTATTGAGGACAAAAATTCACCACACCACTGCCCATAAACGACTACCAACAGCTTGGCAGAAAAAGACCACAATCCCTCAAGGCACCCCGTATTACCCAGATTGGTCCGACTGGAACTCATAATTACCTAGCTCCTTGGAGTGACGTACAGCTCTTAAAAGTGGATCTTCCCCTATAGAAATGGTATTTGGCAAGCCATCTGCATGCTGGGAATTTTTCCCTTCTGGCTAAACCAGCCAATATAAAGACCATTAAAGTCTGCAAAATAACCAGAAAGTATCAACCGTATAAACAAACATTCAAAGATATGAAGAAGCAGTATTCAGAAAAGTCAGCAGCAACGAGTAAAGGATGTGGAATGGTCATGCGTTCCATTGTAAAAATAAAACTACCCATCACTTATATGTATCTGTTATAAAACAATCTTGGTGAAGTGTAAGCACATGTATATATTCCTCTGTTCTTTGTCTGTTTTTCTTGGGAGGCTGTAAAATTCAAGCTTGCTGCTGAACCCAGGTTTAACAGCAAGATTTGACTCCTTTCACAATGCACTTTCACAGCCATGTGCTCATATGTCCCTTGTGTCTTCAAACCATGCAACTACTATTCAGTCTATAGGCTATATTAAAACAGGTGCGTATCCCCGTAATCAGGTCTAAGCAGCCCTCTGCATCTCAGTTATGAGTCTCCTTACAAGCCCACTTGTATGGATGGAGTCAATAGAGCTCTGGCCTATCACTCGGTAGGCGAGTTGAATCTCGGCGGCTGGTGAAGAGTTAGAAGGGAATTTATTTTGGTGATAGAAATTCATTTGGCTATAATGGTTGATTCCAATAAGCTGCCAGTCACGTTGCTAAGTAACCAGTTGGTTCTTAGCCACATAAAATAAGTCTAATCCTTCAGGCCAGCCCTAGGAGGCTGTTAATCAGCTCAGTGGTCTAGTAAAACTAAGGTATACTTAACTTTTTTTTTTTCGTATGGAAAAACAAATTTGCCACAAGTGAGTTTACTGCCAAGTATCTATATATCATACATTATCACAAACGTTTTTCTCATGGTACATTTCATTGCAGCTGGACAATTCCTTTTACTGACTCATTGACAGTGACTGTGTGTATGTGTATGCGGCCTGGAAAGTTATGCAGATGTGTAGATCATGGTAAATAATGAAATGAAAGCAAAACAAGTCAATCAGCAGTTAAATCGAAAAAGATTACGTATAGATGAAAAATTTATGTAGGGAATATTATCGTTACAGACCTCATTACTTATTAATATCTTTTTTATTAGTTCGTTAAATATGACCCAAGTTAGTGTTTACCTAAAAATAGGCAGTCCTCATGTTATAATTTATTTGGCCATCATTTCCTGAATTCCTCCTTACGTTCTGTGGCTAACAGTTAGTCATTTTTAATGAGATCACAGGCGTCAGTGTTTGACTGCGTCATAATCTTAATTGCTGTTTGTTGTTTAATCTGGATGTTTAAAAAATGGTTATTTTATGCGTTACCATTTAAGTTAATATTTATTTGTTGATGATATAACAAAAGTTAGTGATGAATATTTTTTTTCTTTCTCTTTTGATATGGCATTTTATTCATATGGATATTTCTTTGTAACCCTCTGGTATTATATGAGCAACACATCAGTTTCCTTTCAACTTCTTTTATAAGAATTTTGCAAAAATGTCAAGTCCCCACGTCCTTTTTCTCTTATGTGGTGTCTTATATTTTGAAGGATATTGACTCGTCTTGTGAAACTAAATACACATTTTGCCTTATTTTGGTTTCATTTTTGTGAGCTCTCTCTCTCTCTCTCTCTCTCTCTCTCTCTCTCTCTCTCTCTCTCTCTCTCTCTCTCTCTCTCTCTCTCTCTGAGTATATCACATGTTAGATTTTAAAAATATTTAAATTGTAGCTGAAGTCTCTGCAAAGTGTTGATCGTTGTATAAGACTTACCTTTGTTGTAAATTTCAGATTAGCTGTATAGTATGTGGGTAATGGTATTAATGTTTTAGTGCAAATTCCGCTCTCAGTATTTGCTCAAGCTTTCATCAGTGGGTTACTCTAGGCCCCAGCGTAAGTTAGGGTAGGAACCACTTCCATTCAGAAGGAGTGGAAAAACTAAAAAAAAAAAAATTAAATAAAAAATAAATAAAAAAAATTATTTTTAGAAGGCTTTTTATAATTTATTTTTATGCAGTTAATGCCGTCTTTTATTCTGACGTTAGCGCCATAGTATTTTGTCACCGTTACAGCAAAGAGAAAGATTTGTAGGGTTGAGTATAAGCGATATTATGCAGTTGCGAAAGAGGGTATAGACTGAAACCTCAATTGCCATAGAGGCTTAAAAGCGGCACCTGGTTACGGGTTCTCTGGTTTTCATTTTCATTTGCTGGTTTCAAAATAACAAGAATTTGCGATTCTTATTTGTTCTAAAAGAGAATATAATGAATGCAGTATATTATCACGCATTTCGCCATTTTAGGAACAAGCGTTGTGACCAATTTTATGTTCAGTATTTCCATGTCCTACATTTAAATGATTGTTATGGGAATTATTAAAACAATACATATATAAAGTGCTGTAAGAATTACAACATAGTATGCATATAAGCTAAAGGGTCTGTCGGCCCTCACGATTCTCTTATAAGTTTCATGCGCTGTGTAATACTTTCTTATTGATGTTAGTAACGTGAAAAACTGTATTTTTAATGATCTGCTTAGCTTGTTTTGTCGCTAACCCTCTATTCAAGCGGCAGCGTGAGGAAAAGTTGGCACTAAAATTAATTCTTTACAAGGAACACCTGTAATAGAAAGTTCATTGAATTGCTCATTGGCCCGTAATTCTTGTTGTCACCGCAGTTGACCATGGAAATAATCCTTTTCTTTTGATTGTCGTCTGGTTGTTCAGAGCGATGAAAATTTCGCTGACAGAAGAAATTCAGTTTTGTGAATAAACGTTTTGCCGATAAATTTTTCAGCCAGCACACGTATTTAATCAGCAAAGCCAAAATTCTGAATTTTGAATGATATACGTGTGCAGTGAGAAGTCTCTCTCTCTCTCTCTCTCTCTCTCTCTCTCTCTCTCTCTCTCTCTCTCTCTCTCTCTCTCATTGATTTCCCCAAAGGAGAATAGAGTAGAGAACTACCATTGTCCTTCACTTAGTTTTTATTATTATTATTATTATTATTATTGTGTGTTATTATTATTATTATTAAAAGTAGTTTAACCAGGACCACTGAATGACTTTCAGCTCTTATAGAGGAGACTAATGAAGGATTAGAATAAAATACCAGGCCTAGGCCTGAGGCCAAGTTGTGTGAACCGAATAGTTCATTCGGTGTGAAACGAATGAGTAAAAAAAAAAAAACAAATTTAACTTAAAAATTTAACACAAAAACTCAAAGTCACGCTTCCTGGACTGGGCATTAATTACAGAACTATATACATGAAAAGAGAAGAATAAGGAGAATGAAATAAACTGTTAGTCAGAGATGAGTCGTAATAAAAATAAGAAAAAAATAATGAAAGCAGGATGGATTGCTTTTGGAGAGGATGGCGATTTAACTGGCTAAACTAGTAATAATTGCCAGAGACACTGAATGACCCGGACGTGAAGATTAGGCCAGGAACAGCCATCTATTGAGCATCCATGATACGTTGTTTTACGGCGTGCACAGAACGTCTCATACTCTCTCTCTCTCTCTCTCTCTCTCTCTCTCTCTCTCTCTCTCTCTCTCTCTCTCTCTCTCTCTCTCTCTCTCTCTCTCTCTCTCTCTCTGGACCAGATGACTTCACTAAGGCAACAGAGAACTAGCATTGTCTTTTATGTAGCGCAAGATTAAATCTATGAAAACGTCCGACTCCAACTAAGACATAAACGCTATATAGTATTGTTACATTCTTTTAAAACCCAGACAACATTGCTACCCGGCTGTCATCGCTCGCGTTCCATTATTTGCCATCGGAATCAGAGTGGCATTGTCTTCCTCGTTATGTTAGTCAATTTAGCCATTAAAAATTGTTAGACGGTTCCGGGGATTAAACTGGATCCGGCACGCTATATCCAATTCTGAAGTCGGAGACGACTTCCTTACTTCTGTGACCTGTTCATGTAACGACCGGATCTGCGCAGTGTGGGGAGTCACGGGGAGGTTTAACCCCCACCTTGCCGAGTTGAGACCAGTTCGAGTCTGTCGTGAATGCAGACGCGCTTCTTAATTGCATCCGTATGCCGGTATAGTCTGTTTCTAAAGGTTTTAGTTTTCTGTAAAAGAAAACTATCGTGCCGGCTTTGTCTGTCCACGTCCGCACTTTTTTCTGTCCGCCCTCAGATCTTAAAAATTGCTGAGGCTAGAGACCTGCAAATTGGTATGTTGATCATCCACCCTCCGATCATCAAACATACCAGGTAGCAGCCCTCTAGCCTCAGAAGTTTTTATGTTATTTAAGGTTAAAGTTAGCCATAATCGTGCTTCTGGCAACGGTATCTGATAGACCACCACCGGGCCGCGGTTAAAGTTTCATGGGCCGAAAGATAGAACTATTTTTCGGTGGCCTTGATCATACGCTGTAGCGGGTATACAGAAAACTCGATTGCGCCGAAGAAACTTCGGCGCATTTTTTACTTGTTTCTTATTGGTCCGTTCCCATGGTATTCAAACACAGTTTTCGACTTAGATCTTGGATGAATGCGATAGGTACCGATTGGAAGTTTTTGTGTGGCTATTTATTACTAAATAGTCGAGCGTTTAATCGCCATGGAAAACATCGAAAAAAATCTGGAATCGGCCACTCGATGCTTTCAACACGTAACGCATTAACATAAGATGAAAATTTGTCAAAAACCAAACATTTTGTCTTCTTTTTGATAAGTGTAACAATGGCGACCCACGGAAAAATTAATGCCTCACTGTCATCACTTTCTTCACCGTACGAATGGCTATAAAATACCGAAATGTCACGATACCCGAGTCTGGAAAGAAATTCATTCAGGAAAAACTCATCACTGCTATTACTACTATTGCTGTGACTCAGTCGAGCAAGGTTGGTAATCGTTTACGCTCAGCTTACGCTAACTTGCGTATAAGTGCGTGCGCGCCATGAACCGTAATTCTCGATGGAGTCTATGGGACCAGGATCTTGTATGGGACTACAGTAGTGGTGGTGGTGATGACTGCTTTCATGCATAATTTTCCTAGTATTGTTTTTAACCGGATATTATGATATTTAGAAATTTTGCGGGTATTTACACAGGGAATGACTAATTTAGTTGACAGCTCGTAATGCGATCCTGAGAAAAATGATTCCCCTATTTCGCTGTCGTTACTTTTTTGGCGGTTGTGAAATTTTAGGTGAATTTATTATTATATAATAAATTTTTTTTATTTATTAAGGAGTAGAATAAATCTCACTTTTCGATTTTTATTTTGCTGTCGTTACTTTTTGTCGGTTGTGAAGTTGAGGAGAATTTGTTATTATATAATTATAACAATTTTTTGTACGTACATGTTAGAACCAGAATAGATCCCAATTTTCAATTTTTTTCTGGTTTTATATTAAGAGATAGAATCGAGTTCTTTTTTCGATTTTATTTTATGTATTACATTGATTCTAAAATGGTTATTTCACCATGCCAGTATGTATGCTTTTATTATGAAGAATTATTTAGTTTCATAAATATTATTCCATTCATCATTGAAAATTATTATTTCGTTGTATCGGTATTGTTACGTTTGTTCAAGTCGAAGTTTATCATCATATTTTTTTTATTTTATCTTTATTAAAATGGAATATATATATTATATATATATATATATATATATATATATATATATATATATATATATATTATATATATATATATATATATATATATATATATATATATATATATATATATATATATATATATATATATATATATATATATATATATATATATATATATATATATATATCAGGGCTGTTACATTCATCTGGAAGAAAGAATGTTTCAGTTTAACAGTATTGTTCCGCCTAAAACAAATCTTATTTCCTGCATCAGCGTCGTTACCTGTATCCGAAGGCACCGCCAGAGTCTCTTTGTCAAATTTGAAATTGCCGTGAGCTGTCGCGGAAGGGAGGGAGGGAGGAAGGGCAGGAAGTTGCACGTAGCTGCAATGCAATTCTTTTGTAATGTGTGTAGTTTGGAACGTAGCCTCGGGGCTTGAAATGTTACAATTATTGTAACCGTACCACGTGGTTGCCCGTCGTTAGATACTGAGATTATTTCGAGGAACTCGAAGGGTGCTAGTACTTTGGCTTGTTAACTACTCGTCACCTACTAGGCGGTGCTAGTACTAAATTAAATACCGAATGTTAAATGTAAAGTAGACGGCCGTACGAAGGTATAGTTTACTAATATAATAAGTGTATATCATAATTTGATCCCCGAGGGGCTGGTACTAAAGAAGGCGTCCCAAGGGGCTTCCGCCATGTTTAGTACTAGCACCTCGGAGTAGGTGACGCGTAGATAGCAAGCCAAAGTAGCACCAACTTGAAGTTTATATTTGTAGCTTTTCATTTTCTTTTAATCAGATTTACAACAAATGTAACAGTATCACGCAATTAGTTATCATGAAACTGGTACAGGTGTAACAACACCACCTCGTTAGTTTCCATAAAACAATGGAATATGTACTCCCTAGGAACAACGAGTGTGAGTATGAGAGTGTGTTCATTGTTCTCTCAAAATTGAAGCAAGCAAAATAATAGCTCGTGTTTGTCAGCCCTTAAATGCAAGGATACTTTCAGGGACTTAGAAGTGTGCGCTTATGTTTTTTTTTTTTTTTTTTTAATATGCGCTTATGCTTACTTTTTTTTTTTTCTTTCGAAGTCGAAAAAAGGTAATGATACCATGTAGTTGGCTTCCCGGAAATTTCAAGATTCTGTTTAACTGTATAAAGTTTTTTTTTTTTTCCCTCAAAATTGCCATAAAAATTTTATCAATACCACGTTGTCGGACGCCCTGAACTATTGCCTGATTTTATATCTCTAGAGTTTTCGAGTGTGTCAGGATTTCCGTGGCTCGTGCAAGAGCATATAGTGTGTAAAGGTTATCAGAGTTTACGTAAGAAGTTTATCTAAACAGCATCAATTCCGGTGGTTGGTACGATGCCAAGTAACAGCAGAATGTTTCGGTCAGCAAGAAGCGCAGTATAATTCTTAACATCAGTTATTAATTCCTAAATATTTTCAAGATGTCTGATAATCGTGGAGTTGAGCCGTAGTGAAAGTTTAATTTAATTATCTGTTTATTTACTTATTTTTATTTAATTTTTTTATTTATTTTTTATATTTTTAGTTTTAGTTATTCTTATTTATTTATTTGTATTTATTAATATTTATCTATATTTATTTATTTATTCTTTATTTTTGTTGTATTTTTATTTTTGCTTATTTTATTCTTATTTATTTGTATTTATTAATATTTATCTATTTTTATTTATTCTTTCTTTATTTTTGTTGTATTTTTATTTTTACTTGTTTATTTTAGTCAAGGAGGAAATCATTGCTTGAGGGAATTTCCTACAACAAAGCAGGGTTTCGGGACGTGTTTAATACTATTTATAGAGCAGCTGAGTGTTCTTGCAGCCGCAGAAGACCCCTGTTGGGTGTGTCCAGCAGTGCTTTGCAAGGTTGAGGTTGCAGTACAAGGCCAGGCATTTCCTTCGGTGGTTAACCTCTTGTCGTCGGGCTGGAGGAAGTTCGTGGGCGGTGAACATTGCATGCTGAAGGTGTTAATTAAACCTAGTGATACTTATTACTGATTTTGAATTAAGGAACACTTGTCTGCTGTTCGTTGCATTTTATGAAAGGTTTCACCTGCCTCATTTCAAGAAGCAAGTTTGTTATTTTAAGGAGTGAATTCGGTTTTCATGCGTAGAATTCTTTTTATACTTAGTCCCCTACGGTAGTGCCTTCAGTGCACCTCACGCGGTGTAGTGTAGGCATTGCTTAAGGTTCTTTGCAGCATCTCTTCGGCCCCTAGCTTAAACCCCTTTCATTTCTTTTATTGTATCTCCGTTCGTATTCTCTTTCTTCCACCTTACTTTCCAACCTCTTAGAGTTGTTTCATAGTGCAGCTGCAAGGTTTTCCTTCTGTTAAACCTTTAAAACCTTTTTACTCTCAATTTCCCATTCAGTGCTGAATGTCCTCATAGGTCCCAGCGCTTGTCCTTTGGCGCAAATTTTGTATTCCAGTTCCAATTGGTTTTATACTCGTGTATACTGTACATATACCTGTACCTAGAAGAGTTCAGTTTCTGGTTATGAGGCCTGTAATTTTATCAGTCGCTCATTTATTAGGTTTGAGGGTTCGTGGCCTGATTCCTTCCTTTTGAGGTTCTTGGCCTGATTCCTTCCTTTTTTGAGGTTCTTGGCCTGATTCCTTCCTTTTTTGAGGTTCTTGGCCTGATTCCTTCCTTTTGAGGTTCTTGGCCTGATTCCTTCCTTTTTTGAGGTTCTTGGCCTGATTCCTTCCTTTTGAGGTTCTTGGCCTGATTCCTTCCTTTTTTGAGGTTCTTGGCCTGATTCCTTCCTTTTGAGGTTCTTGGCCTGATTCCTTCCTTTTTTGAGGTTCTTGGCCTGATTCCTTCCTTTTGAGGTTCTTGGCCTGATTCCTTCCTTTTGAGGTTCTTGGCCTGATTCCTTCCTTTTTTGAGGTTCTTGGCCTGATTCCTTCCTTTTGAGGTTCTTGGCCTGATTCCTTCCTTCCGGCGTTCCCTCTGCGCTGTAATACTGCAAGTTTGGAGATAAGATAAAAACTGTTTTCTTGTTGAATTAAACGTTTATTAGAAGTTAACAATCAGTCATAATGCACATCAGTGTTTCATGCACGTTCTCCTAAAGTATTATTTAATCGTATTGGTAATAATTTTGGTTATACAATATATATATATATATATATATATATATATATATATATATATATATATATATATATATATACACATATATATATATATATATATATATATATATAATGTATAATTCCTTGTATTGGGTCCAGAAACGGAAGCATGTAAATGACTTGACGTCTGATTTCAGTATTTGTAATCGACGTACATTTCAGGTCGGGCTATCCACAAAGATAGTCAAGTATAAGTGAATATTAAAATATATTCATATTAATATTATGTACATTTATACACCGTTCACAAAGGATTGAGTTGTCACATACTCCAGACCACGAACAGTTCAGGAAACCCGCAGTGTGGAATGAGGATAACGTAAAAGTCTTCAAGCTCTTGTGAACTAAGGGCACTGAGAATCACTGTCTTATTTACACCAGGTACTTTTGGCATTCCTATATTAATTACCTCTGAAGGCTGAAAAAAATCTGTAAGCACCGATCAACGCAATTAGAACGCACACCACAGCTGCCATGATGATGATAGCGAGGATACTGGTGGACAGGCTGATTCTTGGCGGGAGAATTTCAGCGTCCATTTCCTCGTACGCGTGAATTTCGCCCGCGAAGTATTGGGGCTTCCCGCTACTCGGCCTTCCCTGGACCTTGTAGCGCCGCTGGTGGACGACCGACGGGCTGAAGATGTTATAGACGGAACACACTATCGTCATGGAGTGTTTCGGCCTCTCCAGGTAAATCGTCTGGTTTGTGAACACCATCGGCGACCCGACGTCTTTCGGCCTCGTTTCCTTGGTTTCCTCGTGCCACACGTTCACGACGGGGTTTTGGCTCGAGGGCGACGGTTCGGCATCTGGACACTGAAGCATGACGGTCGGCGACGATGCTCTGATCTCGTATTCCTCTGGAGGTTGTTGGATGTCCACATCGACGGCACTGAACTTGATCGTTTCCCTAATCACCTGCTTCCCCCTGTTCAGGGTGCAGGTGATTTCGCCGCCCTTCTTGATGGGTTCCGTGACGAGGAAGGTCATCATGCACTCGTTGACACCCACCGAGTACTGAAGGGACTTGTCTCTTTTCCTCTTCGGGATCGAAATGGAGTGATGGTCCGAGATCTCGACGGTCAAATTTGGTTTGAAGATGGAGTGGTGGAAGCAAGCCCCACAGACCACTGTGAAGGGAACGTTTTTGGCCAAGTTGAGATATAAGCGGCCATTTTCTTTGGTGATCTGGTGCCTTGTGGCCCAGGTAGGGTGGTTGAAGTCGTTGATGAATGTTACGAAGGGATATTTTAGGCTTGTAATAGGAGCCCAAGTCAGCCTGTCCTGGTCCCCGTTACTGATAGCCATACCACTAACAGAGTTGTAGTTTATTGCTAGCACAATAAAGCAGCACAGCACAGCGGTGTAATAAAGGAACACCATTGTACCCTCCAAGGTTTATTATGTTCACTATTTACTATTTTTATTTCGGAAGCAGATTCACTCTCCCTAAACTAAATCACAAATCGCTTATGTCACTGATAATTTGAACTCTTTTTATCGAGAAACATGAATTTTGTCAGTCAAGATTTTCACTGCGCAAGACGCTTCCAGCATAAGCTGCACCTCTGGACAGCTTATGTTTTCACCAGTAAACTGAATTCTTAGCAAGTTGCTGGTTTGCGCAAGGTCGGGGAAGCGGCCATGAACATGATATATCTTTTTAATTGCCTTTGCGAGGACTGAATCACCCGGAGGACGTGCTAGGCTTGATATACGTCGGGTTTACCCTCAATCCTGTCTACGTATTTCCTGTGAAGCTCTCGTTACATCACTGTTGTAGCTGGTCGTTGAGTCGTCGTCGTCTTATTGGTTGACGATTGCGTCATCGATGACCCTACTGCGTCGGTCATAGTTCGCGGTGCCTGGAAGGGCGGTCTTGGGAAACCTCACGTTTGGCCCTCGATGCCTATGTTCCTGGAATGAAGAAGCACATCGTTAGTATTCAAGTAAACAGTTGGATTCTGGTCACACTCCCGACGCTCGAAATGAAAAATGGATGGTTATGTGGAAATGGGATTTCAGTTTTGAAAGCAAATACAGTTTATTTTCGGATTGCTACTCAAAGCAGCACGCAGCGTTTGATTTAAAGCAGTATTTTCCTTTATATTACCTGCAGCATTCAGTCAGAGTTTTGACTTTGGTGCATTATTTTTTTCAAATATTTTATCGCAGTTTGAGCGTCTGATCTAGAATGAAAAAAAATAACATCCCGTTATGTAATGTTACAGTATCGTAAAGTGCACGATTTTGAAGAAATAATTCAGGTGTGCTTGCAGGCAATATAAAGTTTCCGATCTACAAATTGCACAGTGCGGCGCACTTCCTTTATATAGGTCAGCACACAGTTTTCAAAACGCTCTTGACAGCATTTGTTCTCTCTCTCTCTCTCTCTCTCTCTCTCTCTCTCTCTCTCTCTCTCTCTCTCTCTCTCTCTCTCTCTCTCTTTCTTTTAGAGCTCTGAACATTAATCAGCAGTTGTAAAAGGCCTGATTCCGTATTTCACTGTTATACATTGTTGTTTTTTGTATTTCACTTTAGAAAATTATGACAATATTCTGCTTGTTTAATGAATCTAATTAAAAAAAAATCTGTGCTCCAGTGTAAGTGCAGGGAAACATCTACAGTGTAGGTACTATTAACATACAGACAGATTGATTATATATATATATATATATATATATATATATATATATATATATATATATATATATATATATATATATATGTGTGTGTTGTGTGTGTACATATATATATATATATATGTGTGTATGTACTTTTACATGTACATACAAATACATTTACGTATATATATTTTGATCGAAATTCTAATAAATTTAACAAAGCGAGTTTCATTGTTTTTGAATTTTGAGAAACAATATTCCCTGACTTCATTCATGTATACATTACACATGTAAGGAAGAGGTATTTCTTCCAGAAACTGCAACTTGTTATTACAGCGGAATTAACGCAGCCGGTCAAATATTGAAAGCTACTTTCTTTATAGCATATGCTGCTTAATTACTTTCATTTTTCGTGAAGTGGCAGTTACCACTTTATTATTTGTGACATGTCTTCCCAGTAGGCTATGGTAAATTTGAAGTGTATTTTCCATTGTTTATTATGAAGTGTCCTCCCTTATTTTGTAGCGAAGTGGATTAGCTCATTTATTGAGGAGTGCTTCCCCTCAGTCGTCTAATTATTGTGACTTACTTGCTCATTCACAGTATCCCACTATTTAGCGTTAAGCAATTTTCCCCTGTCATTTATCGACAGCTTTCCCACTCGAGTGTGACGTGCCCTTCCCCCAGTGTATCGACATCGTCCCCAAATTGTACTTGGGCAACCATCGCCTCTTTTCCTTGTTCTTTTATTTTTTTTCTCTTAGCGATACGGTGTCCTCATTAGCACTGCGGATAATGCGACTTTGAGCAAGTCTACGCCCCCTTCCTGTTTCCTCCCTCTCCTTCCCCTTCCCACATCCTCCCCCAGTGTACACATCCTATTCCTGTTTTCTCATTTCGAGTATTCTTACCTTTCATCTCTCATTATTCTTATGTTGTTATTTCCTAGTGGCGTGATTTAAAGTCTTGATCGTCTCTGGTTACTCAGAGCAGTGGCCACCTGACCAGTGGGTTAGTCAACCACTACTTGAAGTAATACTTTCTTCCCTCTTAAGAAGTACAGTTGTGTCATATCTCTCTCTCTCTCTCTCTCTCTCTCTCTCTCTCTCTCTCTCTCTCTCTCTCTCTCTCTCTCTCTCTCTCAAGTGAATCCATGATTTGTCATTTCCTTCCTTCCACCTGCCTTGCTTCCTCGTTCGCAATTCGGACTTGGATACCATCGTTTGGCGACAAGCTTTCGCCGCCCTTCGAATTCCGTAGAGGACACTTTCAGTCATTTGCCAGAAATCCGACGAGTGACCAAGGCTGTTTACATGCATCACGTCCGCCTCATCGGGAATGACTACACACGCGCACACATTCAAGTCTCGCACTGTGACCGAGTTAGATTAGTAGTATAAACAGCATCTTTCTCGGCGGGTTATGCAACCCGTGAACAAAAGGGGTTCGTTGAGAGGTTATTCTGGCGTTTCTCTGGTTTGTATCTGCCTTTGGGACACGTGTTGAAGGAGGAGGTCGTCTAGGAAGTCGGTGAGCAATCCCTACGCGATTAGCTAATTTTCGCCGATGATAAATGCCCAGCTGCCTACGTAGCGACGCCATTCTTCCTCCTCCCTCTCCGTGATCTACGCAGAATTAACTCCCATCAGGTGGATTAATAGCAGTTTCTCTCTCTCTCTCTCTCTCTCTCTCTCTCTCTCTCTCTCTCTCTCTCTCTCTCTCTCTCTCTATATATATATATATATATATATATATATATATATATATATATATATATATATATATATATATATATATATATGTGTGTGTGTGTGTGTGTGTGTGTTTTTATATATATATACACACATATTTATACTACACACACACACTTATATATAGTGTGTATGTATTATAATCCTTATTATTAGCTAATTATATCCCTTTCACGTAATCTACCCACTTCCCGCCCCCCAGTAAATTGATTAAGACAATCCCTTCCTCGATAGGAACACGGTCCTTATATTCAACTAGATAATAAAGAATTCTCTCTCTCTCTCTCTCTCTCTCTCTCTCTCTCTCTCTCTCTCTCTCTCTCTCTCTCTCTCTCTCTCTCTCTCTGTCATTGACTCCTGCCCTGTTTTTTCTGTCCAGCTGCTTAGGTTCTCATCACCGTAGATGATGCCATATAATTTCAGAGTCTCTTTTATTATTTCCTGCGTCAGTCTCCATTGTTCTCATAACTCTTTATTGTTTTGAGGATCGCTGATGCATTTGCTGCCCCGTTGAAAGTTCAGATCAAGTGTTATTTATATATATATATATATATATATATATATATATATATATATATAAAATCTAAAATATATATATATATATATATATATATATATATATATATATAAAATATTAAATATTAAGCCCAAACAACCCATAAATATGTGGGCAACAGTGACATCATATAAAAACATGCATTGGTGACATTTATGAAAACCCGTTGTTTCCTG
>NC_089752.1:7963000-7975500 GCF_040412425.1 Macrobrachium rosenbergii
GATTAGACCCCGTTAGCGGAATAAGAGAAATGGGACGGGATTTTTTAATCGTAAACACAATTGAAATATTTTTTGCTCGGTAGATTTTTATGCATAATGTAGAATAGGGTATTAATGATGTGTGCAGAGAGGGAGTGACTTTGATTACCGGTAGTCATTCTGTTTGGTAGATTGCTTAGAGGTTGTAATGAATACAGTAGGAATCGTTGTCATTTGGTGATGAAATTCTGATTAATGTATTTATGATATGAAGATGCAATGGAAGTTGTTTATTACTTATATGCTTTTTCTTTGTGATATGAAGATGCGACAGAAGTTGTGTTTATTGCTTATATGCTATGTTTGTTGAATTTGGATTTTGATTATTATCTCTGATGAAAATGGAATTGGTTTCTCTGGAGATTATATTGATTGTGTTCCTTTTCAGGCATTAACGACTGTAGAACTTAGTTTCACATTTCAGTAAGATAAAAACTTCACTCAGTAGAACAAGTAGAAAAAAAGGGGGGGCGGGGAATGAAGTGGATTACGATGCCCCCCAACGCTGTAGCGACTTATACAGTATACGTATCTTCTTATAGTTCTTAAGCAGATATTCGTTTTGTTATTTATGAAAGACACTACATAAATGAGTCATCGACAAGCTTGAATATTTAAACATTTTTTTCCGTATTCGATAAACAAAAGCGAGTAGATTTAGGATATGGACAGTAATTTGTTTGTATTTAATGGAAGGGTAAGGGATACAAAATTGTTCAGTTTATATATATATATATATATATATATATATATATATATATATATATATATATATATATATATGTATATGTTATATATATGTCATATATATATATATATATATACGGGTATTTTATATATATATATATATATATATATATATATATATATATAATATATGTGTGTATGGATAATGAATACTAAATTGTTCAGTTTATATACACACACACACTCATATATGTATATATATATATATATATATATATATATATATATATATATATATATATATATATATATATATATATATATGTATGTGTGTGTGTGTGTGTGTGTATGTATGCATATCTGTGATGTACTGTGACGATGTCAAAGAACGAACATCTGTTGAAAGGCTTGATTGAACCTTGATCGGTTATATCCTTGGTGTGGTAACTTAACCCTCCAATGTTAGCATAGTAAATAATTATACAACAACTACTGATCACCAAGTTGAAGTGTCCCACGGTCGTGAAGTTATTTGTGACAGGTTTCCTTTCTTTTCGTTACTTATATTTTCTTGATTCTGACTGTAATTATATTTCCTCAGGTTATATAATTGCACTTCCTTGACTCTTTTTATTATTTTGGCAAATGGAATTTCTGATTGTTTTTTGTTTTTGGCAAATGGAATTTCTATTGTGTGGAAGCTTGCTTAGCAAGTGAAGGATTTTTTGGCTTTCTCCAGAATGTCTGCGTGTTTTTTTTTTATAATAATAACTCCTGATTATTTATTCCAGTATACGTTTTATACTTGTCTTGATCCTGACTATAATTATATTTCCTCAGGTTATAAAATTACACATCCTTGACTTTTTTTTTTATTTGCAAATGGAATTTCCACTGTGCCGAAGCTTGCTGAGCAAGTGAAGGATTTTTTTTACTTTCTCCTGAATGGTGCATGTTTTTTATGATAATAAATTCCCGTTATCATGTGAATCCAGCATACGTTATAGAAATAGTTATGTCGTCTCTTTGAAGGTGATGGACGTTTATAAGCATGCTATACTACAATTGGACACATTTGTTGGACGAGTCGATATCGTTCTTGGCTAGCACTTTGCTGGGCCTGCGTTCGATTCTCCGGCAAGCCAATGAAGAATTAGAGGAATTTATTTCTGGTAATAGAAATTCATTTCTCGCTATAATGTGGTTCAGATTCCACGATAAGCTGTAGGTCCCGTTGCTAGGTAACCAATTGGTACTAAGCCACGTAAAATAAGTCTAATCCTTCGGGCCAGCCCTAGGAGAGCTGTTAATCAGCTCAGTGATCTGGTTAAACTAAGGTATACATAACTTTTTTTTGTTTGGTTTTTACAGTCTGACGACACAACCCCTTAGGTCGATTCTGTCCCCATTCGGTTTGAATTTAATTTTAATATTTATTATGTCATCCGGTGTCACAGTATTATAGTCGTAAACAATATCATCGGAAACCAGTTGCTGCGGTGGAGATAGCGCGTCAGAATCATTAGTTATTAGGATTTTGTTATTTATTGTTTATTGTTTATATGTAATAATAAAGATAATAATAATAGTAATAATAATAATAATGATGATGATGATGATAATGACGATGATGACAAATAGTATCACATTTCTGTTCTTATTCATAATAGTGATTAAACTGATAATCATCATTATGATGAAAGTGCAGTAGCCGTCAAGTGAGAATTAATTCCTTTATCATATCATCACCGCAAGAACTTGATTCTACCTGGCTGGGCAAAACCTCATTAGTGAAGCCTCTGGCTCTCGTCATGAAAAAGGCCTTTCGCGCTAGGCTTCTAATAGTGGGTGTTTATTTCCAACAACAAAACAGGTCTCTGGAATTTTCCATCATCTTCGGTTTATCTTGAGGAATTCCCACCCCCTGGTAGGACTCGCCTCTCTCTCTCTCTCTCTCTCTCTCTCTCTCTCTCTCTCTCTCTCTCTCTCTCTGTAATGTTGTTATGGTATCATGGCTTCAGTACCTTGTAGTCTAATTCACATTAGGTATCTCTCTCTCTCTCTCTCTCTCTCTCTCTCTCTCTCTCTCTCTCTCTCTCTCTCATTATGTAATGTTATGATATCATGGCCCTCACTACCTTGTAGTCTAATTCACATTAGGTATCTCTCTCTCTCTCTCTCTCTCTCTCTCTCTCTCTCTCTCTCTCTCTCTCTCTCTCTCTCTCTGTAATGTTGTTATGGCATCTTGCCCTCACTACCATGTAGTCTAATCACATTAGGTCTCTCTCTCTCTCTCTCTCTCTCTCTCTCTCTCTCTCTCTCTCTCTCTCTCTCATTCCGTAATGTTGTTATGGTATCATGGCCTCAGTACCTTGTAGTCTAATTCACATTAGGTACCTCTCTCTCTCTCTCTCTCTCTCTCTCTCTCTCTCTCTCTCTCTCTCTCTCTCTCTCTCTCGATATTCACATCCTCTCCGCCAGAAAAGACCAAATTGCCATTAACGTAATCATGGGAATTTTACCCGGAGTTGAAATGGTCGGGTCATCCGAAATAGTGCCGTGGGATCTCCGTCCACATATTCACGTTGATGGCTTTAGCCTCTGACACTCGCTACCTCTGTTTTCACTCTGTCATTATAACTGCGGTTATTCGTAATGTGCGCATGTAGTAATGGAACAAGCCAATACCGCCTTCGTTAGACTAACAAGCTTCCGCAGAACAGGATGTCGTAAAAGCGAAGGACATAGGGCAGTAATATATACGGGAAAATTAATTAAGCATAAATCGCCAGGCTAGCAGTATCTATTAGTATGATCAAATAAAGTATGAGTCAGGAATACGGCGTTTCGAGATAACGTCGTGTCCTCTCGTGAATATTAAATGGGAGCTGGAAGTCATTTTTTTTTTCATTTAATGATATAGATTGGAAATTTAGGTAGAACTGCAGAGAGAGAGAGAGAGAGAGAGAGAGAGAGAGAGAGAGAGAGAGAGAGAGAGAGAGAGAGAGAGAGATACCTATGAATGTGAATTAGCCTACAAGGTAGTGAGGGTCATGATACCATAACAACATTACAGAATGAGAGAGAGTATATTGATATAATTATATGAAGATGAATTTACATCACAAGATAGTGAGAGCCATATCACAACATAGCATTACAGAGTGAGAGAAAAGAGAATTACGATATACAGTACACTAAGCATAGTTAGACTACACGATAGGGAGAGCCATGACAGCATAGACATACATTGATATATAGTAAGATAATTACCCCACAAGGCATTAATGAGACAACCTTACCTACACATTAGGCTGTACAGATACTGACCTTGCAGGCATAAAGGATGAAGTAACTCGGCTGCTAGATTCGAAAGACCGTTTCCACCGAAGTCAAGGAACTGATACTCTCTTTATGAACAAGAAATAAATAACTGAACAGCAAGCTTGGTTTACGAAGCTGACACATCGTTCACGACGAACGGAGGAGATAGAGATAGAGAGAGAGAAATGCGTGGTGCACACGACCTCTATTTACATAGTCACCGTTCTCCGGTCTGGAGTACACATGGACGCAGAGTTATGGCTCGCACCTAAAAAGCTTTTATGAAGCATGGCAAGTCAGCGTCTAGCCTACGAGAGCTGCCTGGGAGGGAATTGTGCGTGCGCGAGTGCGAGAGAAAAAAGACTGGGTGAGGGAATGAGTGCACTCACATGTTGACGGTCACAGAAGAGAGCGAGGACTGGCTGATTGACGAACACTACTGAGTAGTACGGGGAAGTTCGCTCGCTAGTGGGGTGACCACGGTGAGTGGGTGGGAGATTGGGGTTTTGGGGGGATTAGTGATCAGCTGTTTGGATCCCATTTCCATTTTCCGACCTCCCTCCCCACACCCCCGTCTCTCTCTCTCTCTCTCTCTCTCTCTCTCTCTCTCTCCGCTTTTTGCATTTTGTAATCGGAAACGGACGCTGGAGATTAAGTTTAGCGAAATAGCGAGTGTTCTCAAGCATTTAATCGTTTTATGAAGCACAAAACATTTTAATTCCATCTCAGCCTGTAACACGTATTCAAAAGGTACAGAGTCTCTCTCTCTCTCTCTCTCTCTCTCTCTCTCTCTCTCTCTCTCTCTCGAGAGAGAGAGAGAGAGAGAGAGAGAGAGAAGAGAATGTCACAGCATTAATATGATAGATTAATGTTTTCCTTCGACTGAATTGAGCGTCGCTCAATAAACTCGGCTATTAACAGAGTGATATGAAGAGAAGGAATTAGCGGTTATGTACACACATTGAGAGAGAGAGAGAGAAAGAGATAGGAAATGTACACCAACAAAGCCCAGTGTGAGTATTTGTCGATATCTATCGCAAAGGCGATTAGCAGGCTACATCGCGATATCATTTCTGTTTTCTGGTCTTCACCGTTAAAACTTACAACGCGACCGATCGTCTTCCTTTAGTTTTGAGAGTGGGATTGGAGAAAAAAAAAAAACACGAATAGATTCCTTTACATAACGTCACTATATGCAGTACTTTTTACGTATATAAGTAACCCGAACTCCGTCCGCGGTTTATTCAAGAGACTGGCTGATGTTTATTGATGTTATTGGGAGTGATAAAGAATCTGTTTGGGTGCATCTTGTAGAAAATGTTTTCGCAGTGAAGTGGCTGTGTGCTTTTTCTGTATCGCGTGATTACCGAAAGATATTAATCACCCGTAATGAATTGATTTTGGTTCATCATGTTTATTCTTCATTTTTTCTTCTGTGCTGTTTTTGCCGCACTCAGTCTTATTTTTCTCGTTCTATTTTTAGCTTTTGTGCTTCTTCCAGTTTTCCTATGTATTCTTTTTTTACTTCGAAGTTTCTTCCGTCAAATTTTGTAGACACTTTGATAATATCAATAATGACGACGATAACCTAGAAAGGCCACTATCCTTGAGAAATGTGGGTCACATGTTAACAACACCATTTCTTCTGTATTGTAAGCTCGCTCTCTCTCTCTCTCTCTCTCTCTCTCTCTCTCAAATTAATTGTAATTGATATGCACCACGATAACGATTGTGCGACCCTTTTGACCTCAAGACTATATTTAGCTCTTCTATTGCCAATCGGCGAGCGCAAAACACCCGACCGATAAGTTCGTATAAATGAATTTAAGCGTCGGACGAAGACTTGATCGTATCTTGCCAAAAGAGCGCCGTGTTTGGGTTCGGAGGTCCGATCATGTTTTCTTATCGAACCCAGAGAGCTGTTCGTATGAAGCGGGATGTTCGGTCGTTCTGCTTTTTTTGAACAGAGAAAGCGCCACGTTTCAATTAGGTGTTTGTGATTGTGACTTCCAATCGACCCGAGAGTTTTTTTTTTTTTTTTTTTTTTTTTTGACGTGAGATCTGTGATTATCGGTTTTTATCGAAACGGGAAATTGTCGGGTGCGAAGTGGTATTTAAGTTTGACCATGGTTTCGTATTTTGCCGAGAGTGTCACGTGTGAACTGGGATTTGACCGAAAACAAAACGTTGTAAGTGGGATATTGAATCGTGGTTTCGTAACTAACCGAACCAGTTCGTTTCATGATTGAAATAGGACATCGACTCATAGCCGTGCGTACTCTAGAAGTAGGACATCGAATCATAGCCTTGCGTACTCTAGAAACAGGACTTCGAATCATATAGCCTTACGTACCCTAGAAAAAGGACATCGAATCATAGCCTTGCGTACTCTAGAAATAGGACATCGAATCATAGCCTTGCGTGCTTTAGAAATAGGACATCGAATCATAGCCTTGCATACTCTAGAAATAGGACATCGAATCATAGCCTTTCGTACTCTAGAAATAGGACATCGAATCATAGCCTTTCGTACTCTAGAAATAGGACATCGAATCATAGCCTTTCGTACTCTAGAAATAGGACATCGAACCATAGCCTTGCGTACTCTAGAAATAGGACGTCGAATCACATAGCCTTGCGTACTCTAGAAATAGGACATCGAATCATAGCCTTGCGTAGCCTACTCTAGAAATAGGACATCGAATCATATAGCCTTACGTACTCTGGAAATAGGACATCGAATCGTATAGCCTTGCGTACTCTAGAATAGGACATCGAATCATTGCCTTGCGTACTCTGGAAATAGGACATCGAATCATATAGCCTTGCGTACTCTAGAAAAAGGACATCGAATCATATTGCTTGCGTACTCTAGAAATAGGATAGCGAATCATAGCCTTCTGTACCATAGATTTTGGATGGGAGGCCATGTAGCTGCGAATCTTTCTGGCTTCATGGCGCCCAGTGGTGAGAAAAAAAAAAAAAAAGATCCGCGGTCACCAAGTCCTAGGGTGTACGTGTTTATGCTCGCTGGTTGATTTTGTGTGAAGTATGATGTTTCGAAATGACTTGCCCGGTGATCGTTTGCTAGCGAGTCTTTCCGTCTTCACGACATCACCATATTAAAAAAAAAAAAAAAAAAAAAAAGTTGTGGTATCATTAAGTACTGGAGGAGGGAAGGCAGTGACGTCCACTAATGAATGTGAGCGGCTCCAAGGCACGTCCTGCGGTGTCGGATCTCATCCCTCTTAAAAAGCTTCTCGGGCTCATGGAATATGGCTCTCTGTATGGCTGACAGGGTAATGCCGCTTATTGGCACTCTTCCCCGATATTAGTGGCGCTTACTTGTCGAGTTATTGCTGCGTAATGCTGTAATGGGGAGGGATAGAGCTCCAGCCAATAGGTCTTTTCGAAAGGGTGACACCAGGGTCTTCGTTGGCGTTTTGTGTGCAAACACTTTTTTGGCTGTGTTGGTATTCGTCGACGGGGAATTTACTTTACATGACTGTCTGCTATTAAAAATTCTAAAAAATTATTGAGAATATGTAAAAAAAAAATAACACGCTACATTTGGCGTTGGTGGGAACTCCGTTCTGTATTCGGAAAGGTCTTGTGGGGGAGTTTAGACGAGAGAACGAGAGAGAGATATATAATTATATGTCCTATCACGAGTAGTGACAGGGGATGTCATTATCAAAATGTGTTCTGTTGATATTACTCTAGTAACACACACACACACACACACAAACAGGCAATTTCAAAAGCTGCATCACTGTTATGTATTTGTTTATATGCTCCTCAGCTTACCGGCCATTACAGCCAACACACTATCCAGAGGCTGTGGTATAACGCAAATGGTGCTTGGTGTTGACTGTTGAGAGACTCCCGATGAGCGAGGAAGAGATTTTGTTTCTCAGAGCGTTATGTTACACGGACATTATATATTTCCTTCCCGGTTACTTCTTTAACAGCAGCGCCACCCTCTCTTAAACTCTTACATGACCACACTTAAGCAGACTTGAACTGCTTTGGTCCTGTAGAAATGTTCAAGCGCACAGCTCACTTTTACTTTTTTTCTCATGCTCATTTTTGTTTCATGCTCATGCATTTCACTCTTTTTCATACACACTTCACAAGCGCACTCTTCCACCAAAAGGTCGCTTATACAAAATATGCTTGGCGTCTACACATTTCGATGTTTTAGCACGCACAAACACACAAACACAAACGCACATACACACGCCAGTACAGACACATCTGATTATTGGTCCCTTATTAACATTCGTGCACACAACTCTCGTTGTTCATTTGTACCGTGCGCGTTCGCACGCATCGGACTGTTATTTGCTTTAAAACAAACCTTTGTTCGTCTAATTTTTGTATCCATAAATATACATATTCTTTGTTTCATGCACTACCGGACGCTTATTCCCTCACATTCTTTCACAATGCTCGGAAGCCTAAACTCTCTCTCTCTCTCTCTCTCTCTCTCTCTCTCTCTCTCTCTCTCTCTCTCTCTCTCTCTCTCTCTCTCTAAGTATTTAGCTCATGTAATTTTGTTGAATACCATCTCAAAAGATTCTCTCTCTCTCTCTCTCTCTCTCTCTCTCTCTCTCTCTCTCTCTCTCTCTCTCTCTCTCTCTCTCTTTCGTTGTAGAATGCCATCTCAAAAATGTCTCTCTCTCTCTCTCTCTCTCTCTCTCTCTCTCTCTCTCTCTCTCTCTCTCTCTCTCTCTCTCTCAGCATTTAGCTCATGATTTTGATGTAGAATGCCATCTCAAAAAAAGTCTCTCTCTCTCTCTCTCTCTCTCTCTCTCTCTCTCTCTCTCTCTCTCTCTCTCTCTCTCTCTCTCTCAGTATTTAGCTCATGTAATTTTGTTGTGGAATGCCATCTCCAAAAAAGTATCTCTCTCTCTCTCTCTCTCTCTCTCTCTCTCTCTCTCTCTCTCTCTCTCTCTCTGTTAAAAACCGCCAAATAAACCGCTGTTGATTTCGAAATGTAGTCCTGCTGATTAAAGATGATGACGTTCCTGTTGCACACTTTCCTTTTGTTTGGTGACTTAACGTATAAAATTGCAGTGGTGTTGCCTTTGATGTAAGTTGCTGCTTGTTCCGTCTGGAATTATTGCTGGATCATTGCAGTGTTTGCTTCTACCTTTGCTTGCTTGTGCGTGTTGTCGCTTGTTGTGCATATTTTTCCTAATGCAGAACTTGTTTTCAATAGAAAAGCGGTGGGTGGGAAGATGGGTGTTACTTTTGCACACTAACATTAGCCAAAGAAGCAAAGACGTCTTATAAGGCTTTTTGTCAGCTATGCTTAAGGAGGGTATGCCTTTGGTGAAGCCATATATTCATATATGGCTGATATATATTTTTATGCAGACTTCACTGGTGGATGCATTTCAGAAATCTTTTCCTTTAATCGACAAGTTTGGTTGACTCTTAGAAAAACCATTAAAAGCTGTCAGTTTCTATTAATGACAAAAGACACGATTTGAAACAAACGATTTTTCGCCACGAACTCTCGTTTTGTCCAGTTGGCGCCTGACTCGGAGCGTTTCTTAGTGAGGAGCTTACCAGATTATAAAGTTCATGATGCTATTTATTGCGGTTGAGGGTTTCAAGCGGAATGCTTAGAAAAAGCAGGTGCCTGTTTACCTTGGCTTAAGCAAGGTTCAATGCTTCACCTCCGTGTCATCCAGACGCCGGGGCGGTTATAAAGTCGTATAATGTGTTTTTGTTGTAACCAACAGGAAATTCTCTCTCTCTCTCTCTCTCTCTCGTTCTTCCTCTCTCGCTCTCGTACACACACACACATACACATACATACATACTCTTATATTATTGTTCTTTTTTTATCGTTGCTCAACCAATTCAAGAGAATTGTTTGTTACAATCGCGTATAGGGGTACTACCCAGAGTGCTTTGCCTGAGGCTCTGTAGACAATAATGAATAGTCTTTGCAGCATCCATATGCCACCTTTTCTTCCTCCCTCCCTCCCCCCCCCCCCGCTGCATTCCTCTATCTTTTACTTTTCATTCTTTCCAGTGGGTCTTCTCCCACCTACCTATCCATTTTTGTTTTTAACTTTATCTCACACCAGTTATCACCTCAGGCTGAAGAACAAATAATTTGAAAGCCCAGAAATGTGACTCACTGTCTTGTTAAGCTGTTTTTGAAATGTGAGAAAGACGTAACACAAGAAAAAAGTCGATTAACACGCTCTGTCCTGGCAGTGACCGAGATTCATTTTGAGTTGCCACTCCCTTCTTGTTCTTCACTGTAAGTTGCTAGGTTAGAATACTTTTTGGTTCGAGCACTATGCCTCAGTCATTAACTTGGATGACTCTGCTTTGCTGGTTTTTCTCGTATTTGGTGCATGGTTTTGTTTTTATAAACTTATTATTTGAAGTGCAATTTTTTGTTTTAATTTGCAATATGTCTAGTCATGTTTTAGTTAAATGGAATCACTTTTCATTTGTCCAGACCGAAGTGCAGTATTTAGATGGTGTGGATTTACTTATCAAAAAACACCGCTCACGCACACATACAGTATACACACATTTTATATATATACATATGTATATATAGACTATATATATATATATATATATACTGTATATATATACATATATATTTATACATATATATAAAACCTACTAGTCTTTTTTACTAAATACATATGTAAATGTAATAACCACAATGCCCGCTTAGTTTCTCAAATTCTACACGTTTTTCGGATACACTTATCACTTCCGTTCTGATACTCCGGATGGGGGTCCGAATCCTGCTACGGACGTCAGCACTGCGGTATATCCTTGCCTATGTATTCAGGCTTTGAAATGAGAAGTGCATCCAAAAAATTTGTAGAATTTGAGAAACAGAGGCGTATTGTGGTTATTACATTTCCATATTGATAAATATATATATATATATATATATATATATATATATATATATATATATATATATATGTGTGTGTGTGTGTGTGTGTGTGTTTGTGTGTGTTTGTGTGTGCGTGTGTGTGTGTATATATATGTATATGTATATGCCCAATGCAGCACGAAGGAACGCGTGCTTGAGAATATCACCAGGTCCACGTCGGAAGATGAGTGAAATCCGTGACTTTGAACAAGTGCTTTCGTAGTTTATTCTACATTTTCAAGTTCACACTGACTACAAAAGAAGTTGACAGAGATTTATATACAGAAACAGAAGGAAGGGGCGGGGTTACAGTCTTAATCTGTTTAAAGAACATGCTGCCCAGATTAACAAACTGTAACCCCGCCCCCACCTTCTGTTTTTGTATATAAATCTGTCAACTTCTTTTGAATTCAGTGTGAACTTGAAAGTGTAGAATAAACTACGAAAGGACTTGTTCAAAGTCCTGGTTTTCACTCACCTTCCCACGTGGACTTAGTGATATGTATACTGTATGTGTGCGTGTATGTGAAATGGAACAATTTTTCAATTAGACTGGAGTATTTAGATGGTTTTGTT
Organism: Macrobrachium rosenbergii; assembly: GCF_040412425.1. Taxonomy (NCBI): domain Eukaryota; kingdom Metazoa; phylum Arthropoda; class Malacostraca; order Decapoda; family Palaemonidae; genus Macrobrachium; species Macrobrachium rosenbergii. The sequence continues at coordinate 7,974,552 of NC_089752.1, forward strand.
TAAATGATTAAACACACACACACCTATATATAATGCATATATTGTGTATAAATTATATAATCCAGGAAAAGCCTTCCCAGCACTGCAGTTTCGGCAGCAGAAAAGAAATGATGACGTCGATTAAAGTGACCAATTATCTTCTGCTGAGAAACTGCTTGTTTTAGCGCGCTGAAATGCTCATCATTCCATTGAAGGCGCAGCGTTTCAAGGAGGCAGATAGGTAAAGGAGACCAGCAGCTCGTAACATGTGACATCTCTCCGGTTTCATGCAGGAGAAGAGAGAGAGAGAGAGAGAGAGAGAGAGAGAGAGAGAGAGAGAGAGAGAGAGAGAGAGAGAGAGAGAGAGAGGAACTTGCCTCTGTACCATATGGTTTCAGTGGAAACCGACAGCGTTGTTTTGCGTCACCGTGGCGACGATTATTATTTTTTTTTTTAGTCTCTCTTGGTGCTACTGAGACGTAATTTAAGTCTGAGAAACATTAACTCCTGTATGAGAGAGAGAGAGAGAGAGAGAGAGAGAGAGAGAGAGAGGCGCGGGATGTGGGGAATATTAATTAGACAAGCTTTGCAATTTGCGAATGTGTAACCAAACGCACATTAGAAAATATTAATTTGTTACGTAGACCAAACGTGATGAATTGTTTATATATTTTATATATATATATATATATATATATATATATATATATATATATATATATATATATATATATATATATATATATATATATAAACTTGCATATGTAGGTATTGTCTTTGGCGCCTCTCATTATTGATGACGACGATTGGTGTTCTTGGTTATTAAAATCGAAATTCTTTGGTTGGATATATTGTCTGGCCTCTCCTTTCTCGTCGCCGGCCTCTCCCCCTCCTTGTTCCTGTGCACCTGAGTAGGCGTTTGCATTCTTCCCCTTGTTGCCGTTGATTCCTTTATGTCGAGGATTCTAAT
>NC_089752.1:7978000-7985500 GCF_040412425.1 Macrobrachium rosenbergii
CCTTTTTTTATCACCCTTCAACTTTCAGGAGGCTGCTCCATTGAGGTTAGGCCCTTGTACCCACTCCCACGTAATTTTGGAGCAGTTACTTTTCAGGCAAATTGCTTTAGGTGGCAATGCCATTAGTCATTAAATAAAAAGATTCCGTAGGGGGTTAGTGCCGTCAGTACACCTCATGCGGTGCACTGTAGGCATCACTTAAGGTTCTTTGCAGCGTCCCTTCGGCCCCTAGCTGCAACCCCTTTACTGCACCTCCGTTCATATTCTCTTCCTTCCGTCTTACTTTCCGCCGTCCCCTAACAATTGAGTCGTAGTGCAACTGCGAGGTTTTCCTCCTGTTACACCTTTCAGACCTTTTACTGTCCATTTCCGTTTCAGCTCTGAATGACGTCATAGGTCCCAGTGCTTGGCCTTTGGCCTAGATTTCATATTCAATTCAATTCAGTTCAATTAAATAGAAAGAAGAAAACTCAAACTTTATCAGACGCGATTTTCCCCTTCTGCATCTCCTCCTCTTCCTCTTTTTTTTTTTTTCCTCTCCTTCCCTCTCGTGCCTGGGCTGGATAACGACTTGAGGTGGTCAATCCAGTCGACTTTTTGAAGAAAGAAACAAAATAAAGGTCGTTTTTCCAACACTTATCGGTTGTTGTTCAGCGAGAGGATGTGGTATCACAGAGTACATCCTAAACCAAAAACCACGAGTAACTTAACTTTTCACAAGAACCTGGTGATAAAGAAACAAAAATGAAACGCATTTTTTTATTGTAATATAGCCTCGTATATAATTTGATATTCGTGAGATTTGAGGTGAAGAAAAAATAAACTTTATCGTTTCCTTTATATTGTATAATATTCATGAGTTTTAGAATACAGGAAAACACACTAGTTTCGTATGCATATTTATATTCGTGACTTTCTAGATAAATGAATGCACATTGTGTTTCGTTTATATTTTAATATGCATGAGGTTGGAGATAAAGGTGAATATATTTGAAGATTCATGAAGGTTTGAGATGAATATAAACAAATACTTAGGTTTAGTTTACATTTGATTGTTTATGTATGGAGGAAAAATGTTTGGAGTGCCTGCAAATGCAAAGTGCACCATCTTCCTAGTGGTCTCGCAACAGTTTTGGAAGTAGTCTTCCTCAGTGATTTCCTGTATGAAATATTTGACCTTTGGATTTGAGACACATTTCACAAGTGAGCGCTCGGATCCTGAGGCTGCCCCCGTCCATATATGGCGGTGGTCCTGTCTTTATCTTATCCTCTCCCTCTCGCTGCTGACTCACTTTTACTCAATTTCCCTTGTTGTGTTTCTTGGTAATATGGATGAAGGAGAGTCGTCTGTCTGTCTCTCTCTCTCTTAGCATGTAAAAACGTCTCGCACTTTGTGCCTTTTCCTCTTCTGTTGAAGAAATTTGTAACTTGATCAGCTGTAAATCCCCTTTGTCGACCTGAATAAAACGCACGAATGATGTGGATTTTCTTTTGTTTAGAAAAAATGTGTAAGGGGGAAAATTGTGAGGTCTCCGTGTAGCAGAGTTTCTCACTTGAGCTCTCTTGGGCTATTGCATCACATAAAAAAATAATCTTCCTCTTATTTATTATTTTACTCGTAGTTAAATTCATATAAATCCAGACACATCTAATTTGCTAAGAGTGTATATCATCTGGCTTCGGATGTGTAACGAGGTTTCACACCTGGTGAATATATTATCGTTTTTCAAACTTATAATATTGCAAATTTTTGGCCGCTCGGCAAGAAATGAACGAGCAGCAATTATGCGCAGGCGTTAATCGTCTAAAATTATGAAATAATTCATGTTCTTTAAATTCTATGCCAAAAATGAAAAAAATTTGACTGTGCGAGATTGCGTATGAGACTGTAATATCCAGCATGCTCGCGCCTTAGAGACAATATTATACCAGCAACTTGAAAGTTATTTCGATGGCATTCAGAGAGGGAGAGAGAGAGCCAGTTGTAAGGAGAGCGAAGGTAAAGGCCCGAAGTACTCGCCGTTGGTGAACAATTTTTATTATTTCCTGGTTGCTGAGTCTCTCTCTCTCTCTCTCTCTCTCTCTCTCTCTCTCTCTCTCTCTCTCTCTCTCTCTCTCTCTCTCAGAAGCCAGCAGAACTTTGTCAAATAGTTAATGAAAGTTTTGTCATTTTTGTGATATATATATATATATATATATATATATATATATATATATATATATATATATATATATATATGTATATAAATAAATATATAATCATGTAGCATCAGTCAAGTGCCTCTCACTTTTCAGCACAACCTCGATATTAGTCCTTTCCCCGACCCTCTCCCTCTCTCTCTCTCTCTCTCTCTCTCTCTCTCTCTCTCTCTCTCTCTCTCCTCTCTCTCTCTCTCTCTCTCTCTCCCCCCAAATTCAACCTCTCCCCCTTCCTGGGCTTCCAGCCACCTACCTATTCTCCCCACCCCCTTCTGCTCACTCCTTTTCTCTCGTCGGCATCATACGAGATACGTATCACCCAGACCAGTGTTTATTTACCAACAATGTAATCCAGACACTGCTTTCAAAAAGCAGCCATTCAGTAACCACTTCATTCCCTCGCCGACATTGCTCGTCGTTGACTGGGAGATTGTTTTCCTCAAGTTGCAGTTACTTGTTTAATCATTTATTATCGTAACTTTCGTGTTTATTTTGTCTGGCTGTAAAGCTTTATTTGTAGTCTTTACTTCGCATGTTGGTGTTGTTAATCTGGCGTTAATTATTATTCTTCTCTCGTTAAGAATAAACGCAGCCAGTTTGCATTCCCCATTATTTTGGTTGCACGCTACCGTTTGTGGAAATCGCCAAAATCTACATTTGCATTTTCATTGTCGTCATTTTATAAACTGACAGTTTTCTCAGGACGGTCGCGTGCAACCAAAGTAATCAGGAATGGAAATTGGCTACGTTTACTGTTAACTGTTAAGAATAATAATTAGCAAAAATTAGCACAAAATTAGCGACACCAACATGCGAAGTAAAGATTACAAATAAAGCTATAAAAGCTTTGTTTTAGGATCCTTCCATATGAATGTTAGTTTTTGTAAACAATTATAAATGACTTTTTTTTTTTTTTTACTTATCGCACGTAAATCAGCCCAATGAGGAAGACGATGTATATCGCTTTCCTTCGGGAGCGGTTTTACCCATGGCGTAAGGAAGGGAAACCTCCCTTGGGCAGACCTTGGGTTACACCACCAAAGAAGCATCGTGCGGTGAATCACCGATGGCCGGCAAACGTAGGCAACAGCGCTGGAGTGGTGCTGTTGATGGAGATGGACTGGGTGTTGAAATGATGGTCATGGAAGGGGAAGATTTGTTCGGGGGTGGGGGGGGGCGATGGGTGACGTTGTTCTAGGAATACGTCAGTGATCGTATCTATTCTCGTTTCTGTAACGCAACTTGTTTTTCCTAGAATGGCCTGTCGTGTCCTTGGTACCCCCATTGAGAGATCTTGATTGTCAAGTATTAATGTATTATTAATATCATCAAGAGAAGGTTGTGTCATTAAACACCCCGCTGATTCATACGTAAACCAAGTCTTATGATGTTATTAAGCCCTTCCCCCTTACAGGGTTAAATAAAAACCACTCGGCTGTCAATGCCACATTGATTCTTTCACCACTGAATCGTGGATAAGCTTGTATGTAGGAAAACTTTTACAATATAGGCCGCTTCCTACACTTACACAGGTGTGTGTGTGTGTATACAGACATATATATATAAAGTATATATATACACACATGAATACATACATACATACATACATACACGAACACTTCATAACTCACATCTTTTCGTAAATTTTATCCAGTTTATATCGAGGTGTTTCATAGTACACGCAACAACCGAACAGAATAGAGATTGTCTCCTTCTGAGAGAGTCAGAGAGAGAGAGAGCTCTGCATCTTTGAATATGTGTTCTGAGCTGAGATGGAATTAAAATGTTTGTGCATCTTAAAGCGATTAGATGCTTGACAACACTCACTATTTCTCTAAACTTAATCTCCATCGCCCGTTTCTGATTACAAATACAAATAGCGGAGGAGAGAGAGAGAGAGAGAGAGAGAGAGAGAGAGAGAGAGAGAGAGAGAGAGAGAGAGAGAGAGAGAGAGAGAGAGGAAATTTGAAAATTGACAGTGATATGCTGGTCGGAGCAGGAAGAGGGCAGACAGGGCGAATAAAGGCAGATTGAGAGGCGAAGAGACCAACGACTGTGGAATTATAGTCCCTTGATGAGGATGATGCATTTACTTCGTGACGACGGCATGCTGTAGTTTTAAAGCCTTTGACACTTAGTTACGGCTCATGCGCGCGCACACTCCGCCACACAGGCACTGACACTTTACATTTGCTTTCACACATACTGTACATACTTCACATTCATACACCATGCATACTCTATCACGAAAGAGACAAAGGGAGACTTGGTCTTTTTGTCCCAACACAAACTTTATAAACTCGCAACCTCACAAAGACAGATGTTCATTTCATACACACACACACACACACACACACACACAAGTACGCACGCTTACACACTCATAGTCTCACACACACACGCACACACACACATAAGAGGGCTGTGAAATGGTCCTTTTAACGTTAGGCTATTCCGTGAACACTGATAATCGCATAAAGTGCGCTGCTCTATCGTGGCGGTGTACAAAGGTACAGATGTTCGGTATGCACCAGCACATGTTCACTTACTTACATTTATGGTAGAAATGTTGCTCTCGTAGTTCCTGTTTGGGTGAGAGAATTGCAGAATATGCCAGGTTGTTTGGGTCTGCACACACACACACACATGTATATATATATATATATATATATATATATATATGTGTGTATGTGTGTATATATATATATATATATATATATATATATATATATATATATATATATATGCTATATATACAATGTTTTCTTCTTAAACAGCCACAATATCACGTAATATCGAATTCACTGTGCCTTTGAACTAACTAAAAAAAGGAGGGAGATTTTTAGGGTAAGTGCCCCCACCAGGATTCAGACCCGGGAAATAGGTTTAGATACAGTGATAGTCTACTTTAAGTTATTCCGAAGCGCAAGTAAATACTATATTGAGTGATATTTGTAGCTTTTATATGTGTGGTTTGTATTTGTAGGTAGTGTGTCTCATCGCTCTACGTACATATGCACCTACAGAAGTGTAAATATAGCTGATTGTTAGATCAGTTATTTCATTAAAGCGCTTATCACATACCAAAGCTAAATCCTTTTTTATTCTTTTTACACTCTCTCATTTCACATCCTTGCCCTACTTTAATACCATGGCTCCACTAGACCTCTCATTTACAAATGATCTGTGACAAATGGGCCCTCCAACCTTCCTCCTCCTCCTCCTCCTCCTCCTCCTCCTCCTCCCCTCCTCCTCCTCCTCCCCTCCTCCTCCTCCTCCTCCTCCTCCTCCTCCTCCTCCTCCTCCTCCAGTACGCTGCCCATGTGCAGAAGGAACCTACATTAAGCTTCATTAAGCCTAAAGACAGTGTCAAGATTTTGACCACCCCTTATCTGAATGGTTATGGGGGATTGCCTCGTCACTGTCCAAAAACAGACAGACAAACAAACAAAGAAACAAACGGACGATCTCAGCAGCTCAAGCTTACGATTCCGTTGTAATAGCAACAAAGCGTGTTATGGAATATTTTACATGTGCAAGGTCCGCGTGAACCTTTTATGCACTCTTAGTCGAGCTCAGAGGCAAAACTGAATGGCGATTTTTGCAGTCGTCTCGTTATGGACGTCTTCCCTCTCACGTTTCACGGAACCGAGCTTGAGTTTTTTTTTTTTTTTTTTTTTCTCGTTGGATGGTCTTCTTCAGTCTGTCTGTCTCGGTTTTATGACTGTGATTTATATTTTGTTCTTATAAATCTTTGTTCTTGACAGTTACTTTTCTCATTTTTTCTTCCATCGGAAGGTTACTTTTATACTCGGATTTTTGGTTCCTTTACTCTCTCTCTCTCTCTCTCTCTCTCTCTCTCTCTCTCTCTCTCTCTCTCTCTCTCTCTCTCGAAAACAAAAGTAGTGTTGGTAATGCTAGACGCCATGTGGATCTAACGGGATTAAGGTCAGAAGCCCATTTTATGAGCAGCAGATTTGGGGACTTTTTTCGTGTTGTCAGTAGAACCGTGTTGGGTTGCCCCGGGAGCTCTCGTACCGTTAGCATCGGATGGCACTCTTTTAGCACCATATCGTTGGATGCTGATGTTTGTTGATTGTGCGAACAGGCCCATATTTGGGTCCCCTTTTTACACCTCTCCCCTCCCCCCCTCCCCCCCTCCTCCTCCTCCTCCTCCTCCTCCTCCTCCATCACCATCACCCTGGCGAAAGAAAAGGGGTTGGATATGATTTGTTTATTGTGTAGTGGACTGCTAAGCTACTCAAGGCTCATCAACCGCCGTTTTGCCACTGTTGAAAGAAACGTTGAGATGAAGGACGAGAGGGCAGAAATACCCTGGCATCAGTCAGCCAGTCATTCGAGCAACGGGGCGTTATCTTGAAGCCCTTTTGAATGTTGGTTACTTGAGGGCAATTTGCCCCGGGAAGGCAGTCGTGGAGGGACTTCAGGAGCTGACTTCCAATGCTGACTGCTTTGTCGTGAAGGTGGGATGAAGAAACAGAGCGTATAAAGATAACAGATGGCTTTCAGAAACGGATCCCGGTCAGCTTGTTACGAGATATCTGTGAGACGGCAGAGGCGTGTTGTAACTGGAGATGGAATCGAAAGACGTCTCCGGATGGCGGTGGTACTTTCGCAATCGAGCGTCCCATCGAGCGTCTCTTTTATAGTAGGATGTTATTGGAGAGAGGGAAAAAATGTCTCATGCTTTGATCAGAGGATGCCATCGACGAATTAGGCTGTCTCCTCACTAGATTTTATTGTAAAAAGGACCTTTTGACGCTGATAACTTGACGTGATATTAAAGGAGAATGCTAGTTATGTTGACACATCGAAATTACCTTTGGTTTAGGCTGCCATTAACTTGCGGCCTTATTGAAATAGTTCCTAGAATGTAACTGAAGAAGTTATTTAACAGAATTCTTCTAATATTTGACGGGAAATTGCCGAGTGACGTTTTGGTATCCTCAGTAGTGACCGTTATATTTTTTTCCCCTTTCAGACTTCAGAATTACTGCCACTTTACGTGTCTCTGAATTCGACATGGAGTTCCGCCCACCCTTTCATTTTTTTTTTTTTATCGGCAATAACACGAGTTTCAAGCCCTTTCTCTGCTGAGTTTGCTGCAGGCGTCATGTTCCATTTCCGATTGATTATCTTTTTTTATATAAGAATACACCTTTTTAGTCACACAAGAGCTTGATCTACTGCATGAGGGCGCATTCAGCTTTCCACATCTCGCTTATTTTTCGTGTATTGTTGTTTATTTCTCGTTGATTGTATTCACTATTATTCTCTACC
>NC_089752.1:7990500-7993000 GCF_040412425.1 Macrobrachium rosenbergii
CGTAAGTCTGACTCACCGAAAAACGAAGATTCAAAATAATCAACCTGTTTTCAATTAAGGAACGTTAGATATTTCTAATAATTTTAAAGTTATATCGTAACCTAAACCCACAGACGTCAAAGACCTGTTTAAGCACTTTTCCTTGGCTGTTTAAAAAAAAACTGGGTCTACGAGAGACTTAACGAGTTAATAAAAATTACCTTAAATAAAAAAAAATCGATATGGAAAAATTCTAAGTGTAGTCACGCTCTTAAACTTTTTTTTTCTACCTCTCAGGCCTCATTATAGCCCATTGGCATGTGCTCCAGACTCTCAAGGTCTGTTGGAAATTTCAGTCAGGATTTTTATTTATAAAATAGGAGTGTTAACCATTCACTCAACGTTTGTCCTTTATCTGGGCTTGACATTGGTGAATGTACAAACTCTCACGCCTGAGTTATTCGACCACGCTCCATCCAAAATTCTTCCACTGTTTTTTACATTGCTGGGAGATTCTTGAAGACTTCTTTCCAGCTTCAAACATTTTTACTTGGCCTTGTCCTTACGCGCTTAGAGAGCGTTGCCTTAGGATAGTTGATGAGCAAGTTCTACGTAGAGGTCATCTGAAAGGTGCATTGTTCAGTACTAACTCACTAAAGGCACGCGTCATGTATAAATGTGCCGAGATTGTAAGACATACGAAACTTGCAGTGTTGCCAACAATTTAAACGAGTAATGTTTAAAAAAGGATAGCTTAGAAGTCTCTCTCTCTCTCTCTCTCTCTCTCTCTCTCTCTCTGTGGTTTTGGTCTAACCTTCTCTTTAATCTTGAATGCACATTTTAGTCTTCACAAAGTATATTCGTCTATTCGTCGATTCCTGGAAGCCGTCTGCATTTTGTCTTGGGAAATAATTCACAGTATTCATTCTTGCGTCATATTTTGAACAGGTTTTTTGTTTTGTATGACGTGGGTTACCTGACATGCAACCCTTTATGTACGTATCTAAATAGGTACCTGTAGATCAAAGTCAGCTGTTTGGAGCATGGAGTGAATTTTGAATAGGAATGTTTGTAACCATGAATTATTGTTCCCTTTGAAAATTAATTTTAAAATATGGTAGGTGGACTCGGTTGCTTTTGCTGATTACCCAACTAATCGGTAATGACGCCAAATTTGCTCCCTGTAGGGGGATAGTGCCTCAGTGCACCTCACAGGGGGCACTGTAGGCATTACTCAAGGTTCTTTGCAGCGTCCCTTCGGCCCCTAACTGCAACCCCTTTTGTTCCTTTTACTGTACCTCCTTTCATATCTTTATTCCATCTTGCTATCCACCCTCTCCTAACAATTATTACAGCGTGCAACAGCGAGGTTTTCCTCCTGTTACACCTTTCAAACCTTTTACTGTCAGTTTCCGTTTCAGCGCTGAATGACCTCATAGGTCCCAGTGCTTGGCCTTTGGCCTAAATTCCATATTCAATTCAATTCATTTCCATTCACCTGGTTGATATGAGTGTCAGTAATGACTTCCCGTCATTAATGAATTCCAGGTAACGTTTTTACAAATCAGCATTGAATTTAACGGGAACAGTTAGTCACTCAAAACTAACTTCAAATACAGTCATGTCGGAAAATTGATTGGCGTTGCAGCAGCTATGGTCTTCGATGTCGAATTCGGTCCAGGTATGCGGCTAACCCGGAGAGTTTGATAAAAGAAAAAAGTGTTATGTTTGGGTCAGGGTATCGGGTAGTGGGATGGGGATCATGAACCCATTCGTTTAGTGGACCTATATATCCTTGTATGGGCTCTACTGTTTCTCGTTACTGCCCTCTCTCGTATTATCTTTATTTATTGTACATACTGTTTCTCGTTACTACCCTCTCTCGTATTATCTTTATTTATTGTACATGCTACAACTCTCTCTCTCTCTCTCTCTCTCTCTCTCTCTCTCTCTCTATATATATATATATATATATATATATAATACAGGTATATACATAGATATATTTTTCTGCTTCATATTTCCTTGATTTATTGTACAGTACACACACACACACACACACACACACACACACACACACACACATATATATATATATATATATATATATATATATATATATATATATATATATATATATATATATATATATATATAAAACATTGTTAACTCGGTGGTCAGGCAGTAATAATGATAATGTGATATTAAAAACCAGTACTTTAATGCATAGGTGGGAGGAATAGAAATTATAATGATTAGAAAATACCTGTTGTTGTAAGGTTGTCGGTGTATGTGTATTAGTGCATGAAATAAATTTGCCTTGCCAAAAGGAAACGTCTTCAAAGAGTGCATGAAAGTAAATGGAAGACTTCTTGGTCTTTCAAGTCATCGCATTTACAGCAAGGAACTTGTCCACATACACTCGCGCGCGCGAGCGCATCTATGCGCATTTATGGCTGACTCACAGGGCCTTCTCAGAAGGAGCCAGAGCGTCACCAGTAGGAAGGAAGAGGAGAATGGG
>NC_089752.1:7998000-8143000 GCF_040412425.1 Macrobrachium rosenbergii
TTTCTAATTTTAAGTAAGTTATTTCCTTTTGTTTCAGATTGAGGAAGTTCGATTAGATAAAGAGATGCTGCTTGATGAGAAACGACAATTGTTTCAGAGGAAAATGAAGAAAGCAGAAGAAAAACGACGACAGTACCTCCAGGAGATAGTTAATAAGGCTCATGATGAAGAGAACAAAGCCAAAGAAATAGCATTCATTAATGGCTTAGAAGCTCAGAATAAATTACATGATATCATGCAACAGCATCAGGTGGAGTGAAATTCCATTTTTATCATTATTTCATACAGCTTTATCACATGTAGAAGTACTGTTGAACTTGATGCTTTAAAGATAACTATGGCAGTGTTTATTTATAATGGTTTTATAATGACTGAATAACAAATGTATTGACAAGTGGTAGCATACTTACATGTCTGTATTGTTTTGTATTAAACTGACTGAGAATTTCTTTTGTACAGAGCTTAGAATCTCGACTAGCTGATATGGCTGAAGAGCGCACAAGACGTCAGGAAGAAAAAGCTGCAAAGGAAGTTGCAGCGCAGGAGAGGCGCAGGGCCCTGGAAGCAGAGAGACAGGTAACTAACTACCTATAAAACTGATATCTGTTACTTGTGTAACTGTGCTAATATTTGTAATCCAAACTCCTCCCTCCTCCACACATACATTTCTAAATTATTAAAGTACATGGTAAATAACATAACATTCATCACTCATAAAATTATGAAAATTTTGTTTATTGGTTTAGTTTTTTCATAGAAAGTGAATTCAGTAATAGATTTCTACTAGAATTGCACATATTTAATCAGTCCTGCAAATTGTTTTTACCATCATGTTGAAACAAAATAGAGTTTCAGTACTCTTATTGCAAATTTTCTTAAATAAAATTTTAGGCACGTATGGCAGAGCTTTGTGAGAAACGACGTCGAAAGTGCGAGAGGATAGATAGAAAGCAGGCTGAAAGGCGAGAAGAACTCCTGGAGCAGGCAAGAGAAAAAGCAAGGGATCGGGAAGAGAGGCTCTCTGCTTTGCAACAGGTAAATGAAAGAGTGATCTTGTTGTCAGTCAGCAATTTTCTAATTGCTGCAAAGCAGAAAGTAAGAATTGTCATCATGTAAGATGTAGTATGATGGTGGCCAATTTCTGTACCTGCACCATTCTGCACTTTTCACTTTCCTTGAAAAACAAATCATTCAGGCATGTCTTGTGGTCAGGTTAAGCTACTTTATGGTAAAAGTTATAATTTACTGTGAAAACTCTTGGAAAACAAATACTTAAAACCTTCTGTTTAAGTTCTGATATGGTATCTTCAAGCAGCTCTTAAGTATATTTTAGAAACATCTTACGTCAAAATTTGAAGACAGTTCATCTATCCTGTATTCTAAGTTGGATCCTGTATTTTCCTTCAGTACTTCTTGTTTGTTTCAATTGGTTTTGTGCTCAGAATGCTGAAAAGGTGGCCTTTTGGAGCTATTGTATGCAAATGAGTTAGCTCTAACAGCAGAATCTGAGGAAGGGATGGAGAAATGCTTAAAAGATGGGAGAGTGATAGAGGGTAGAGGGCTAAAAATCAAAGAAAGTAAAACAGAGATTATGGTGACTAGAAAGGCAGCAAAAGACAAAGTACATTCAGGGGTCATGTTGAAGAAAAGGTGCTGGGGTGAACTCTTTACTAGGTACTGACTTTAATAGATGGTATTACATGAAATGCTCAGAATTATATGTATATAGAGCAATAAATTCCTGATGCCTGAAGTGCATTACAAGAGCAAATGGGGAGAGTGAAGCTGAGAACCCTTATGTGATTGATAGGTAGGGTTCAGATCATATTTGTTATCTTGTGGAGACTGAATGGTGAAGCAGGACTTAAGAGAGCAGTAAGAGAGAGGGTAGCTGCTGCTTGGATGAAATTGAGAGTAATAGCTAGATAGGTGTTAAGATTCATGGCTGGTGTTTATTAGAAAGACTGTAGTAAGAAACGAGGAATTTTGGAGGACTTTGGAATCAAGACTCAAGAAGAAAAGTTGAGGTTTGGACCTAGATGGACATGGATGAGGAACAGATATTCAGAAAAGCAGTAGATGTGGAATTAGCAGGATGAAGACCTATAGAAAGACCCAGGAAGTCATGGAAATAAGGGGTAGATGAGAACCTAAAGCGGATGAGGGTTCAGGAACAAAGAACACAGAATATAGAAGAGTGGAGAGAACTAATTTTATGAGTCTAAACCCACAATGGGAAAACTAGCATAAAAAAAATTTTGATGATTATGATGTTGCTGTGGGCTTGGCACTTCTTTTTGGTTGTGTCCCTTTAACTTTTGCATTAAAAAAAAACTTGTTAATAAATGTACTACTTCTCAGGGAATCTGTAAAAATCTTCATAATTAGCTTCTGTTTGATATACTGTACTGCATAGATATGTATTGTTTTTTGGGATTATCTGCACAGGCACAGCAAGCTAAGGAAAGTGAGCTTGTAAAGAAGATTCAGCAGAAACAAGAGGAGTCTGCTCGCAGGCATGAAGAAAATATAAAGCAAATTCGTCAGAGGGCATTAGAGTCTTCTATTATGAAATACTCCAGAGGCTGTGATGATGCCCCAAAATTAGTAAGGTTAGTGTGTGAATATTTGAAATTCTTTGTTTTTGGTGCAGTATAGCCAAGTTGTGAAGTACTGTGTTACAGAAAGCAACAATGTAATCTATATATTTCATGAATATTTTGTGCTGAACATTAGTGATATGTGAACCTGATTATTATTTCTTTTAAAGGTATGAAACCAAAAAGCTCTGCACTCTGTGTAATTCCCTGATTACCAGTGAGGTATACTTGTTGAGTCACTTGCGTGGTCCACGCCATCAGGAAGCGCTTCGGGCACTCCATCAGGCAGAACACCTTTCTGTAGAAGACAGTGAAACATACAACTTGAAGCACATTATCGATGCTCCAGCTAATATTGATGATCCTCAGGTAAGTATTGTATCGTTAATCATCCAACTACAATAAGCAACTCGGAATGAATTGTCTATGTGAAGCGGTTGAATTTTGATAAGTAGTATATTTAATATTCCTCAGAAAAATATGCGGGCAGAGCTAATTGCTGTAATACAATCATACTTATTTAACAAGCATTTTTGTTTGTAAAACAGTATTTAAAATTCCGAGAATAAGAGTCTGGCTTTTTAGCAACAAAGGCTTTAGTCTCTTTGTAGAAGATAATTATGTTCACTGACAGAGCACTAAAACAAACATAAGTAATGTTGCCAGAACTATACTTATATTGTATGACCTGAGTGCAAGAGATTTGATTGTCATCATTTATGTGTGTATCATATACAAAAATTTCCCAATCTTTTTAATTGCCAATAGTGTTCTTTTTATTACCTTTTTTTTATCTCTTAGCAAGGTTTTTATAAAAATGCATTATTATGTAAATCATATTTATAAATGTCACCGATTCATATAATTTTGTTACATTGTAACAAGAAGTATTGTACTTTAATTTTTTTATTACTGTAACATTGTAACAAGAAGTATTGTACTTTAATTTTTTTTATTACTGTATGTATTTGTTTTATACTGTACATAGATAATTTGATATTAGTAAGGTAGTGGAAAATTTAGCTAAAATGTTTGCTTTTGTAACATATTTTAGGATAATTTGTGTAACCTGAGTTTCAGAAAAAAAATTACTCACAGAGAAGTTACATTTAATATTCACTGAACATATACTTAAAACTTCATTAATTCACCTTATTGCAAGTTACAAAGTTCCAGCCCTCAAATTAAATATTATTAGTAAGGGTTTATTCCAATGAATTCTTATCTACAGTATGTTGTAACAATTTAAATAAAAATTGATGGAATGGATATGCATTTGATGTTATCTGAGAAATAGGTAATTACATTTTTTCAACTTTCATTTTATCTGATGTTCTTTTAATGTAATATCTATTCATCTTACGGATTCTTTAGTTACTTATTTCTCTTACTGGTAGCTGTTTTGTTTTCTCTTTAGGTGACACGAGATAAGGAAAGACAGAAGGCTTTGAAGAGGCGATGTAAAAAGATTCGTACAAGAATGACTACGCGTGGAAAGGAATATAACAGTACATTTAAACCTACCCCAGTAAAGGAGTCCCCCAACAAGTCACGAATTAATAAAGCTCTCCAGCAGATAACTAAATTAGTTGCTAACCAAGGATCAGGACCTTGGCCTGTGCCTGACATAGCTGCTTTGGACAAACCTTTGTTAGAGTTGTTAAGAATACTTGAGAAAAAAGAAAGACTTGATCAGTTGATGTTTAGTGCACTAGATGGCTTTGGAAAGATAGATTCTGTTTTGAAAGTAATTTTAGATTCAACTGAACAGAGGTCTTGTGTATTACCAGCCAAGTCTTTGGGGTACTGTGGTCGTGTCATTCTAGGGGCCTGCTTGAATAATCTTGAAAACTGTGAGCAAATATTGTATTCAAACTTGGCAGGTACCTTAATAGACTATTTAATGCATCGTCTGAATGAACTTGTCATTGAGACGACTAGACTTGGTAGTGACAGCAGCATCAACACTATTGTCAGCTTGCCCAGTGATGCAGCATCAGGAGCAATTTTTAAAGTAAGCATGTTGTTTGTTGTTTTTGATAATAAAGAAAACTGTCATTTCATCCAGTTTTGTGCCTACGGGGATACAAACCAACACCTTTTAAATGGAGAGTATCTTTCATGCATGTCTTAACATGGGTTTCAGGAGGCCCAGCAAGTAAAATCCTCACTTGATCTTTCGACTATACTGTATTAGCTGTTGTTACATGAATGTAGCTGAGTTTACATTCCTTTGTTTCTTTTTTTCTGCATTTTTTGTTTGCATTTTCTTTGTTTTTATATGCTGTCTGTTGCTGTGCTCACTTACAGAGAATAAACAAGAGCAACGTAGATGTGAGGGTCTGGGATGACCTTGTGCCCATTTCTCATTTCTTGCACTGGGAAACCCACATACTGTAAGTATTGCTGTCATCGTCGAGATAAAGTCTGTGTCTGTTCACCCTCTTCACTGGGGAGTTGTACCCCACCAGTGAAGTTGGCATATGCTGCGGTGTCCATTCTTCCACCATCTTCCAAGAGTACGTCTAATAAATCTAGAAATATCTCTCCCCGACCAAGCAAGCTGGCCATTTTTTGTCTGGTGGTGTTGCCTTTGAGATGGATGTTCCTTCTACAACATATTCCTCCTCTGTTATTGATGCCAATTTATCATCTTTTGATTATCTTTAGAAAATTTGCTGGAGAGGAAGAACAAAGACCTATCATTCCTTAAATCATCTGTAGTATTATTATTCCTGTTGATGGTAGTGTCCCACTTGAGTCCATGGTTCACCTAATGCTTACAGTTACTAGACAGAGTAAGCAATCACTCGAAGTGGTTCTCCTGGCTGGTTTTCCTCTGAATGAGCGTAACTTTCATCTAAAAGTTTTGGCCATTGGATAGTAAGTGTGCTTCTTTAGAAAAAGAAAAGAAAATATTCCTCTTCATCATCTTCATCATTTTCTTGTTTGTTGTCATCATCATCTCTTCACAATGGTCTGGCAGACATGAGGAGGCAAGGAGTGTAGACATTGATCATTGTGTAGAGTTAGACAATACTCTCACACTCACTCTGGTGGATGAAGGAGAAGGAATCTCTCTCTCTCTCTCTCTCTCTCTCTCTCTCTCTCTCTCTCTCTCTCTCTCTCTCTCTCTCTCTCTCTCTCTCTCTCTCTCTCTCTCTCTCTCCAAATGCTTGGCCTCTCTATTGGAGTTGGGGCAGTTATGAAGATTGCCCATCATATGAAAAGTTCCTGTTAGGAGGACATGCATGTGGGAAAAGGTGAGCAGACCTCATAGAGTGTCCTTTTGTGAGAAAGGAAGCACCAATTTATTCTACCTCTCGGTATCTCCTCACCCTCAAGATGAAAACTGGATGTTCAGTGCTTGATCCCAGTCAACTGGATTCTTTTTCTCTTTGATACCACTTTGACCAAAGATAATGATTTAAGGAATGTCTTGTATTCAACATTTCATCATTATCCCGTGGCTGGAATTTTCATGTGTCTTCCAGGGAAGATCAGAGGTTCAGGAATTCACATCCCTGAGAATGCGTTTCTTCAGCTGGAGAAATACTATACCTTTAGAAGGTATTTTCCCTATGGAACTTTACCTGACAGAGCTAGAGTGACATTTTGAAGAGGATATTGTGTTCATTCATGAACTTAATAATCTGAGGAGGGCAAATTTGGCTGCTTGAGGCTTATGATCTCATATCGAGTTGGCTACGGGTGCCCCTCTGAAAGAGTATCCATTGGTAAGAGCTCCCTTTGTCACAGTTAATGCATGGTATTTAGGAGTATGAATGCAAATTTGTTTGTGGAGCTGGAATTCTCTTGCCTTCAGCAGATCTGGTGCAAACTCCTTCCCCAGCCTATTTCTAGAGAGATATTACATTCCAGAGTATGCAGAGTTTATTGCTCTTCAGCTGGATTCATCAGTCTTGACTAATGACTTATATTCGAGAGACTTCATTAAAAAGGCATAACATTCTGTTCTTCAGAAACAGGTGTCATAGAATGTGTGGTTATGTTCCTCTCTACCCCACAAAAGGGTTTCTGTGCTGGATCTTTAGCTCAACTCATTGACAGACTTGTTAGTGACAGGCCTTGTAACACTATAAGTAAGGGCCATGTATTGGAGGTTGTTAGTGTCTGGGAAAGAGAGAAAGAGCCCATACTTTTCTCTCACCAACATTTGAACCAATGGATCAATATTGCTCTTCATAGAAGAAACAATAGTATTTCACTTCTTTCCAGGCAGGTCTCTAATGATAGCTCTCTTGCCCTTCATAATAGTTTGGGATAGGTTCATCTCTTTTGCCTCTTAAGTGTTCTGTGGAAAGCTGTTAGATTGAAAAGAGAGGATTATAGAGACTCAATCCTAAATCGAGCTATGTTGTTGAAACCTTCAGACAAGCACTTGGATCCTAGATTGTTGATGCCATTGAGGCTCTGCTTCACTACAACAAGGAAATCTCCTTACCATAAGCCAAGACAGACTGTAGGTTTCAACTACTAAAAAGACTTGTGATTCTTCTCAGTCTTTTCATCCTTCCCAGCCCTTTTTGCCTCCTGTTTCAGCCAGCCCAGAATGAGTGGGAAAGTCAAAAAGGGAAAGAGAGGCATCCCTGTTGAGGTCACCAACCCTCTTTCTCAGCTGCCACGAATATGGGGGTTGCCTTACTCAGACCAGGGCCAAATGGCAGCAAACTGGAGGTGTAACCCTAGGCGGTGTTTGTGTTACAAGACTGTTACAGGATACCATTCATGGGCTGTGTTCCTCCTTTGTCAAATTGCCCCATTCTATTTCCTTCTTACCATCTCATTCCCAGATCAAAGAAGGGTGATGTTGGAGAATGGTATATTAGAGAAAGTGGATTGACTATCTCCAGGCTTCTACAGCTGGTTGTTTCTCATGAAGAAATCAACTGGAGGATTGAGGCCAGTAAGCAATCTTTCCTTTTTGAATGAGTTTATCACACTCCATTCAGGTTGGAAACTTCCCATTCCATGTTAGCTTCTTTCAGAGAGGGAGACTTAATGTTTTCCATAGATATTCAGGATGCATACTTTCACATACCCAGATGTCAAGCTTCCTGGAAATTTCTATGATGGACACTGTTGGGATGAAAGCATTCGCAGCAGACTTCCTCGTAATCAAGTTCAAGAAAGAACCTCTCTCGACAGAAGCAACTGGCTCAGTTCAGACAGTCAGTTCTCGGTCATGTTTCATCTGTAGGAAATGTAGTATTTTGAAAAATGGTACGCTACAAAAAATTAGCATCAGCCTAATCGTCGTCATAAATTTTTTACATCAACTTTTTCCTTTATAGGATCAGACATGAAATGAGTTCACTGTCTTTCTTATACACTTTTTTGCCTGAAGTCTCATCAGTCATAAGTCTTCATTTGCCCTTTTTCAGTGATTTATTGGGTCTTCTGACATGCCTTTGTTGTAGTGCTTCCATATTTACTGCTTTACTGGTCCACTGTTAATTATCCCTGCTCATCTCATGGCCTACCCACCTCAGTCTTTTTGCAAGCCTGTGAATACCACACACATAAATTCCTCAGGCATAATGCAGTCTTCACCCAACCATATTCTGACCATTAGTCTTAATATATTTCTGCACCAGTGTCCTCCTGAAGGATGTGGTATTGTCTTCTCTTGTCGCAGCTGGATCTTGTAGCTGTAAATGTGTATAATTAGGAAGGAGGCCCTCTCTGAGGGCAGTAGCATTGAATATTATAGCTGTTTCCACGACATTTAATTTGTATAGAGTCTTCTCTGTTTGTCTTACAATCTTCTTTTCATCAGCATGTAGCTGGTATATCAAGTTTTATGTTGTCTTAGGTTTATTTCCTCTAACATGTCGATGGCGCACTGGCGGTCATCTATGAGAATACAAAAGCGAATGAATTTGGATACATGATGCACAGGTATTTATAGTAGGCTGAATTTTGATTAGTCATGGTTGGTGATGAAATCTGTCCTGGAGGCTTTGTGATCTTTTAGGCTTAATCAGTGTTGCTGGCTGGAGGTGGGTGTTGGCTCGGGTACCCACTGGTGTGGTTGGTATAATAGGCTGTCCAGGAAATAGATTCAAGACAACAGAAATCTTTATAATATGTCCTTAGGAAACTTGATATACCAGCTACATGCTGATGAAAATAAGATTGTTAGACGAATAGAGAAGACTATACAAATTAAATGCTGTGGAAATAGCTATTATTATTATTATTATTATTATTATTATTATTATTATTATTATTATTATTATTATTTTATTTTATTTTATTATTATTATTATTATTATCATTATCATTATTATTATTATATTATTATTATTATTATTATTATTATTATTAAAGAATTACATTAACAAGACTACTGAATCCGATTTCTCAACTCATGCGGATCACCCAAATTTATTTATTTTTATTAAATAAAAGGTGAAGATTGTGGCAAGATAAACTGGAAAGAACTCGGAAAGCTAGGCGGGAAAAGACCCAAGGAAATGGACTAAAGTAAAGTGAAGAAAGTAATGGAGGTTGAGCTAAAGGGATGCTGGAATGAACATTATTACATAATAACATCTCCAGTATGCCACACTAGGCACACTGCAAGTGGCACACCCTCAACAGGGTTTTCTGTATGAAAAGATATGTTATTTCATATTATCTTTGCTCCATTGTGTACATTTTGTTAGTTTTATTTCATATTCTATAGGTCTTGGCTGAAATAATGGAGGTTCTTCATGAAGGACATATAAAACCTGGTGTTTCTTCTCCTGATCAAGCTGTCAAGGACAAAGCAGATGCCACATGGATCAGGTTGCAGGTCAGTTTCTTTGTATTAACATTAAAAGTTAATATGAGTTGTTTTGCTGTTGTGGAGTCTTTGTAAATACAGGCACAAAAGCTATACTAAAGAAAAAATACGTTAAAACTCTTAGGTGGAGCAAAGTACACTACTGTGCAAACTTAAACTTTAAACTACATTCATTATATTGATACAGTTTGCATACAGTACTTAATGTGTGATTGTATATTATGTAGTTATTTGTAAATTTGATTCCAAGTGCAAAACAGGATTTTAGAGGTCTTGATACATTATTTTAAAAATATACAGTAAAAAGCTGGTGGTAGAACTATTAGCAGTACAGCACAGTATACTGAAAAGTATTTTCCAGTTATCAAAAATATTTTTTTTCAGGATCTGGTAAGCTACTGTGTGAGTGTTGGTCTTGCAGACAAAATAACTTGGTATTTCAGCTATATTCAAGGTCCTCTTGATAACGATCCAGGTGTTGTAGAAATCACTCTCTCAGCGATGAACATGGTAGCTGCACTTGCCAAAGCATTAACTTTAAGGTAATTATTAATCTTTTATATTAGTTTGTTGTTACTATCCTAGGAGAGCTGTTAACCAGCTCATTGGTCTGGTAAAACTAAGGTATACTTAATTTGTTACTATCCCCATGGGTTGGATTTAATTCATATAAAATATGTTTTGAGCAATTTTAGTAAAATCTAAGTTTTATATAAGTAACTTACCCAGTAATTACATAGGTATCAGTTTCTTTTAACAGCTATGGAATTACTGGGTAAGTATATATAAAACCTTATTTTATTATAAAATGTCATTTTTTCAAGGTTGACATATTGAAATTGTTTCCTGTGCTTGAGGATACATTCATGTATATCATCTTAAATGTTTATATGACAGCTTTTCCCTTCATGGTGCAAGGCATGGAATGCGTTCCCTCCAATCTTCTCTCCTGTACTATGTGGGACTTTCTTACTAAGATGTTTGAGTTACTAAATGTAAAATAATTTCCTTCAGTATTAGAGCTGCATCATCCTTGGAATGGGCATAAAGTAGTCTACACATACTTGTACAATATCCAGAAATTATGCACACGACTAAATATCACAAGCAACACGTAATAGAACAATTAATATATAAAGGCCCATTTTATATATCTTATACGTGATGATTCCAACTCTTCATCTAGTTTAGGATGTGCTGCACTATCTAATGAAACAAGCCATCATCTGTATCCAGTAATTCTTCAGTTTTCATAGCATAAATTTCTACAGTGTGATTAGCAGTTAAGGTTTTGAAACATGCTGTCACAAAAACTTAAGAATTTAATTTTGGAAGCTTTCAAAATTGTCCTAAAGATTCTTTCTTCCAATGCATCAAGATTTCCTTCCACAAATTATATGATGATATAAATGCTGAAGTATGCTTTGATACATGTACGGTAGGCATTAAAGGAAAGTAGTGTAAATAGACCAATGAGCTAGTTTAGCTCTCGTAGACTGGCCCAAAGGATTTGTATTGATAATATAAAGTTGAGATTTAACTTATTATATACAGCTTTTTAAAAGTTTTATTTTTTATTTATTTGAAAATGGTGGAGATTCTTACAATATTTCCTTATTGAATTAGTCTTAAGACTTAACCTTCATTGTCAATTACATTTAGGACATTTCCACAAAAACTATAAAACTGTACATATAGGGATTGGATCGTGTTAGGCTATTCATCAAATATCTGTGGGTCAAATGAGTGGCCAATTAGACCAGTAACAATGTCTTCTGAGTGTTATTCCTTTTGATATGGTGAATTCTGTATTCCGACATTAAACTTTATCTCTTTTAATTTGTTACTATCAGGTTCATTATCTCATATATTCTTCCACTTCTTGATCATAATGGGTTTTAGTGATGTTAAATAATCACCAGTTGAAATCTATATGTGATCTTGATAAAAGAGACAAGGCTGGTACAGTGACTAAATCAAACATACTTGTTCTTATAAGTGATTCATTACTCTTTTAAAACCCATCATCTGTAGTAAATGTCAGGCATTGTTGAGTTATGACTTTGATACTAACAACTAAAAACAAAATGAATAAATACTGATTGTGGTGCTGTTCATTCCAAAAAGAATGCCAACTTGAAGTAATGTTGATGTGAACTGTTCACATTCATCAGACCCACTGGTTTGATGGATAACTTACATGAACCAAACCAATGCCTGAAAGTAGCAACTGCTGAACAACTCTTAGAATCAAACATATGTTAAATAAGTATCTAATTTTCAATTACTGTAGTAATATATATCAAGTATCAGAAATAAATCCTTGAAAGAAATTTTTTCAGTTTTCAACATACAGTATTCACTTCATCCAATTATTAAAGTTTTAAGGAGTTGCAGTGTATTGAATAAAATCAGTATATTCTTGTAGAAACAACTATGGGCCAACCCATGAGTTAAAAATGTCAACTCATTGGTAATAATAATAATAATAATAATAGTAATAATAATAATAATATAATAGTAATAAAAGTAAACGAAGACCCAGAAATATACAGACAGAAGAATGAAAAAAGGAACAGAGGATGTTACAACAAACCAATGCACAGACAGTACATGAGACAGACTAAAGAACTGGCCAGCGATGAAATGTGGCAGTGGCTACAGAGGGGAGAACTCAAGAAGGAAACAGAAGGAATGCTAACAGTGGTGCAAGATCTGGCCCTAAGAACCAGATATGTTCAAAGAACAATAGATGGAAATAACATCTCACCCACATGCAGGAAGTGCAATATGAAAGACAAGACCATAAACCACATAGCAAGTGAATGTCCAGCGCTTGCACAGAACCAGTACAAAAAGAGGCATGATTCAGTAGGAAAAGCCTTCCACTGGAGCCTGTGCAAGAAACACCAGCTAGCTTGCAGTAATAAGTGGTATGAACACCAACCTGAGGGAGTGATAGAAAACAGTTAGGCAAAGATCCCCTGGGACTATGGTATCAGAACAGATAGGGTGATACGTGCCAATAGACCAGACGTGATGTTGATTGACTTAATCAAGAAGAAAGTATCACTCATTGATGTTGCAATACCATGGGACACCAGAGTAGATGAGAAAGAAAAAAAAAATTGGTAAGTATCAAGACCTGAAAATCGAAATAAGAAGGATATGGGATATGCCAGTGGAAAATGTACCCATAATCATAGGAACACTAAGCATGATCCCAAGATCCCTGGAAAGGAATCTGGAAAAACTAGATGCCAAAGTAGCTCCAGAACTCATGCAAAAGAGTGTACTACTAGAAACAGTGCAGGTAGTGAGAAAAGTGATGGACTCCTAAGGAGGCAGGACGCAACCTGGAACCCCACACTATAAAAACCACCCAATCAAATAGGATGACTGTGATAGACAAAAAAAAAAAATAATAATAATTTGGAAGAAAAGCTACTGTATGTGGTCTGTCTCTTCATAGGATACGTTCTGGTCTTTTTCCGTTTGCTTATTAATTATCTGTTTACTATATTTGTTTAGTTTGGTGGTAAATTATGTTTCTGATGGTTTGAATGGGGCACTCATTTTTTTCAATAAGCGAATCTGAATTATCAAAGCAAATTGAAAGATTTAAGGTTTTAATTGCTTGAGGGTATACTAGAAAACATTTTCCTTTTATTTATTTATTTTTAAAAATTTAGCAGTCAAATATGTGTTTGGTGCTTTAACAGAAGTACAGTTCCAAGTTAGGATTGAGATACTCTAGTGTAATTAGTATGTGAGAGTGAATTTGTTGAGAGCAATTTCATCATTGGCTAAATAAACAAAAGCTGAATAGTATTGGACATGTTTACCCAAGTGCCTTCTGCAGAAGTTTTTGCCAAGAATGTCATTCTTTATCTGCCAGAAACTCATGTTTCCACTCTTTCCATTTATAAAACTTATTTGCCTTTGTACTTTGCTCTAGGATTAATCTGATGTAAATATTTCTTCCATCATTCATTATAGAAAGTAAACTTTTTCCACAGGAATTTACCTGATGACCCAACACAGTTGATTGGAACTCTTCACGTAACTGATGCTTGTGGGGTCGTAAGCTTATTATATGGCATTTTATTGCACCAAGGTGGAAGATCAGCATTGCCGCAAGCTCCTCCTAAACTTTCACAAACAACCCAGGCTCTTACTATTGCTGCTACAACTTTGCTGCACAATTTAGCATCCCTTAATCTTATAATGTTTCAGGTTAGTGAATTATAAAGTTCTTAAATTTTCAAAAAGATATTCTTTTCTCAGCCCATATGAAACTTTTGAGTTGTGCTTTTTTTGAAGTATAATGTTCTTAATTGGGTAATGGGGAGTACGGTGACCCCTTAGATTTATGTACAGGAAAATCTTATATTATGGCATCAATAGGATATTACACTAGCGTTGAAAAGAGAATTGCCCTAATATATTGCATATTCTTATACATAATAGTAGGTTTAAAAAACTATAAGATAAACTTTGCTTGTATGGGAATACAAACCATCGCCTTATATATAAGAGTATCTTCCATCACAAGCTGGAAACTAGTTGAAACTTGGTAGTGTGAGGTGGTTAACAAGTAGAAATGGGGTAAACAGGGGAGTATCCCTCTCTCACTGACAGTCGCACTCGCTTTTCTTTCACTCGCAGTAGAGAACAGATGTGCTACATTTTGCTTTCTTGACTGCCACTTGAGAACTTGTATTTTGTACGAGTGTTCTCTCATTACAGTTCTCTTTTATTTAGTTTGTTGTTGCCTTGGTTCTTGTGTTTTATTCTTAAGGAATAAAAACTTAACATTGTTATGAGTCCAGTAATGACTATGCTTCTTTAATTAATTTTGTCAGAGAATTTCATGTAATAGACTTTTCCTTGCTAGAAAGTTTTTCTGGGATTTCACAGCAATGTAGCAGTTTCTAATTAAGGGTTCATCAGCAGCTGTGTCATTCTCTGACTTATACGAATAATATTGACTTTTCAGGTGTCCATAAGGCTCAGTCATTATGGAAGTTCTTGTGAGAGTTTTGTCTACATAGGATTAGGTAGTTTCCTGTTGTGGCCTTCCTAATTAACCTGGTGGAGGAAGAAGGCCTTCATGATCTCCAAAGGTTTTCTGGTTGCAGTTGTCTGTCCTTTGGAGATTCCTCAGATGGGTGTGCTTTTGTCTTTGATTCCTGGCTTAAACAGCCTTGTGGTGTGAGGCAATTAAGGACAGTGGAGGGAGAAGTAGTAGAGCAGCCATCAGTCTTCTTCATCTTCATCTACTACTCTGTTGTGTACCTCCACCTTGACCCCACTCCCTTTCCCCATGTAGGTGGAAATCGAAAAAACTGGAGTCTAGTCCTCGCTTAAAAAGCCTTGATAGGTTTCTGCGCTCCCTTCCCTTTGGGGTAGGGCAGGGATGTATGGTCACTGGTGGTGAGTTACATCCGTAGGTAGGGTCAGCTATGTGGTGCAAGCCCACTCACAACTTGAGGTCTGCTCTCATCTCATCTGTTAGTAAGCTCTCGGGCCCTTATCGAATTGAGGCTGTTTGGCCTGTTTGCCTGGTGCACAAGTCATCCCCTTCTTACTGTGACTCCTAGTAGTCACACACAAAGAGGTTTGTGCAATCTGCTTACTAGTCATGTACCTGGTCTGTGGATTGGGATTACGCTGGCAACAGGATATGTTGCTGTCTTAGTCTGTCCATGGTCAGATGATCATGGGGCATGGGTGAGCAGAGCTACTCTTCTCACCACAACTCTTCAGAATCACACAGAGAAGGGTTTGCATGGCCTGCTTGGTGAATGGTTTGTGTGGTTTGTTCACTAGTCGCATACCCAGTCAGCGGAGAGTTTACTGCAGACATTTGGGTATATTGCTTTCTAGGTCAGATGGTTGTGGTGACCAGGTGAGCAGAGCAACTCCTCTCTCTGCAACTCCTTGGGTTTCCACAGAGAGGGGTTTGCGTTACCCTCTCGTTGTAGGTTAGCACAACCCATATGCAAGACATGTACTTAGTCTGTGTATCAGTTTTGAGATGGCTTTGGGGAAGGTTCTCCTTCCCATCCCTCTTTTGGAGGTTTTGGGAGAGAAACTGCATCATTTCCATGCTCAAGATGTTCATGCTTTCCGGAGCTTGTGCAGTCCGAGCAGTCCTTCTCCAGGGGGAGTTTTTTTAACTCCTCCTTTCCTGGGCGCAGCTAACAGTGCAGCTGGTGGGGTAATTGGAGGAGTGGTGCCAGGGCTTGTTTCTCTCCTTTCTCAGTTTTACCAAGTCTTGAAGCAGGAGGGTGTGGTTGTGTCTAGATCGGAATGGAGTTTTGACAGTAATCTTTCCATGACTTGTAAGTTCTCCAACAAGAAGCTTCTCTGGTTTGTTACGGGTTTGGGAACCCCCCTGGGGAGCAAAGTTCTAGCAGATCCCCTCCTATGGGTTGGATGGGACCAGATGGTCCCATTTTTCCAGTTCTTTTGCATACTGCACTAGAGCAGCTGTTCTCGAAGCTACTGGAGGCACTCACGATGTAAGAAGAAAAGCCCTTCCTAACCAGCATAGAAAATGTTCATGTCTACCAACATCAGGCACATTTTTAACCAAGACCCACACCTGATGATAACTCCAACACCAAGAGACGACAGAATGAGTATTACTGGGTGTGAGCAGCACCAATTTGGCCCCTTAACCAACCAGAACATTCACCTGGAAATACCTGCAGCTGGGTCATCACACGAGGAGAGTAGCGAGAACCATCCCCATCACTGAGTGAGGCTGCAGCAGCGTGTCCATCAAAGCTAAAATTTGGCTTAGGAGAAAATCTCACCAGCCAATCAAAGTGCAAAATTTATTCCCAGCAAGCCAGCAGCTCTTAAGAATCCTGCCTCATGCTGACCACATGTATATTAAGTAGCCATTCTCACCACTGGAGATCAGTCTACTTTCATCTTTTGGCATGATCATGGTCAGTGGAGTCTGAGTGGAATGTGACTTGGAAACTTGAGAAATTACTTAACCGAGGAAACCGAGGAACACCTCAAGAAGTAAAATGGAGACATTGCAGCTACTTTGCAACTTTAATATATTATATTTTTTTATTGAAATAATTCCTACCAACAGAATGACAAATGCAGGAGAATTAATGGTGGAATGCAGTAACAGAGAAAGAGCAATCATAAGAAATATAAAAAAGAGCATACACATTAAATGCAGCTTATGCAGTCATATTTAATTCCATTTGTTTGAAAGGGGGTTGTCTTCCATTTAGGTGTTTCCTTACAGGTAGGCACCAGCTGGTTGCTATTAATGGGATCTTCAGTGAACCAAGACCTATTGTGTCTGGAATTCCATATGGTAGTGTTCATGATCCACCGTTATTTTTAGTGTATGTAAGTGTTATGGTTGTTGGCCTAAAAGACAAGATTGTTCAGTATCCCAGTGGTGCAACACTTGTGGGTGTAGTGATGTCTCCACTTATGAGAAATGAAGCTGCCCTTAGTCTCAGTTGTGACATGGACCAGATTAGTGAATGGTGTAGTCAGTGGGGTATGAAGCTGAACTCCATTAAAATGAAACACCATTATTAGCAGATCTCTTACATATTTTCCACCCCATCCTCCCCTTCAGGTGGATGGGACTCTGCTGAATGTGTCTGAAGCTTTAACTATTCTATGTATAACTTTTGATTCACATCTTTTGAGAAACATCTAATGAAAGCGTCGGCAAATGCAGCATGAAAGTTACATATTGCATGAAAGGCCTCATGCATATAAAAGTGATAAAATCAGTGTCGCCTATTATAGGTCATTAGTCCTTCCTTTACTAAAATACTGTTCTCCAGTGTGGATGTCTGCTTCTGCCAGAGATTTATCTCTTAGATAGAATGGTTCTTAGTGGTAGGTTTCTGTTTCCTAATATTAGCAGTTATGATTGAACCATCGACTGATGGTCTCTTGTTTGTCGATTTTTCATAGGTTTTATTTTAACAAAGATCTTTCAAAGTCATAGTTGATCCATGATCCCCTTTTCCTGCTGAGAGCAACCAAATTTGCTGAACAGCAGCACCAATATGCAGTAAATGTGCCTTGCTGTCGAACTTCTCAGTTTCAGAGGTCCTTTATTCCTCACACCTTAGGACTGTGGAACAGTCTCCCTGAGGATGTTATGCAATTGGAACTTCAAAAGTTCAAGCGAAGATGCAATGCACCACTACCCTAATACAGTTCTCCTCGGATTTTAACAATTTACTTACACTTTTATCTATCTATTTATTAATTTGTGAATTTATTTTTTCTTTTTTAATAAGTGATCTCTTGTTTCTGTATTTCCCTTTACCTCCTGTTACTTCTTTCTAATAAACACCCTATTCCTTGGAAGCTTGAATTTCAAGTCAATGGCCCCTGTGTAATTGCTGCATATAAATAGGTTCATTTTCTAAATAATAATAATAATAATATATAAAAAAGAAATGCTTTCATAAATGGGAAATGTTCAGGGACTAGGGAAACACAGTACAGTAGAAACTTTAATACTTGTCTCCCCCCACCTCTCTCTCTCTCTCTCAACAGATTCAGATTCCAAATACTGCAATTTTAAACTTACTGAAGATATGTTACTGTGATACTGTGTTTTATTTGGTGTGGTACACAAAAATTTACAAAACCCCTACACCAGTAGAGTTGAATAGGAACTTTGTGTAAATATTATGCAGTTTACTATATCTACTGATTATTGCAATGATACTAATCACATTTTAATTAGTTACCAGAATTTGGAATTAAATAAAAGTACACAGTGTGAGAGAAAAAGAGTAAAGTGACTGACAGGCAGACACATATTCATATGATTGCTATGGAAGCTACAACTTGAATGTAATCTTGAGAACATCTTTATGTAAATTTGTTTATTTACATTTCAGTGTTAACAACAGGTAATTAAGAAGCATTATTTTCATTGAAGCTTACGTTATATTAATGATACATAGCACGAGAGAGAGGAAAGAGTGAGACAGATTTTCTCATGGCTATTGCTTGAAATGTCCAAAACATGCCACTATAAGTGCAGTGGCTATTAGCATAATTAGAGGGGAGGCAGGACTTTGAAATATGTATTAATAGGGCTTTAGGTCCTGCTTTGTTTTGAATGCTATAACAAGATTGTACGGTATTTAGTCATATAAGGTATTGCTTACACTTTTTTCTTCATTACAGGGGGTTTTAGGTAGTGAAGGTATATCTCTGGAATTACGCCACATTGCTTCCTACCTGCTTTGGTATTGTTCCTATTGGCCATGTGAAGAAATACTTCATAATGTTATTGCTCTTGTTGGTTATTATGCTGTAAACAATAAGGAAAATCAGGTATGGATCAATTTCACTTCATTTTATCATTTATATGAATTCTTTTGTCACCCCGTGCTCTATTATATGTATTAGAATACAGTACTTTTAGTTTTTATAAATGCTTTTGTATTAATTGAATGAAAAATTTAATATATAAAATTTCTTTGATTTTCAGTTAAATATGTGATGTTAAAGCACTTTACAATTTTTCCATACTCTTGTTACTGTAAAATAGAATAAGGCAGTCCCCGCTTACCTGTGGCATCGGTTAATGGCGTTTTGGTGTTACAGCACTTGGCTAGCGACTTCGTTAACTGGATTTTCGGTGCCAGTAAGCAGTGTATCTGCGTTGGTAAGCGGTTTATTGGCGCCGGTAAGCAGTTTATCAGTGCTGATATAAGGTTAACAGCGCCGATATCTGGTTAACGGCTCTGTTAAGTGGTTTTTTTGGCGCCATTATCGCCGATTTTTGGTTAGTGGCGCTTATCCAGGGACAGAACCCCCGCCGTTAACCAGGGGACTGCCTGTACTGTATTTGCTCCATGAAATTTATCCTGCTTGGAATTAATACCTAAAGTGGAGCATACTTTAGGCAGCACTGAAGGCTCTTGGTATTGTTTCTTTAGCCTCTAGTGGCAGCCATCCCCCTCCCCTCACCCCCTCTCTCTCTCTCTCTCTCTCTCTCTCTCTCTCTCTCTCTCTCTCTCTCTCTCTCTCTCTCTCTCTCTCTCTCTCTCTCTCTCTCTCTCTCTCTCTCTCTCTCTCTCTCTCTCTCTCTGAGGCCAATTTTTCCTTGTATCAAATCTTATGAGGATGGATTATTGTATATAAAACTAGTTGGCTTACCCTTCTCTCACCCCATCCATTGAAAAGTGTCATTGATTGGATGATAATATGGCTCAAGTCATATCGTCTCCCACACCAACAGTGTGGAGCCATCTCATGATATTCATTTCTCAATCAAAATTATATTTATTAAAGGAGCATGACTTTATATTTGTGTATAGGGGAAATTAATGTGAAAATTGTAAAGAACACAAAGTACAGTAAATATTAAAAAGATAAATAAAAAAAAAAAGAGGAAGAACACAGGAACACCAAGTATAATAAGTTAATTTAACAAACATCAGGCTCACAGATACAAAAAGGTCACGGTAGATACACTACTGTGAAAAACAGGGACCAGGACTTAGAACCTGGTAGTGCCTTAAGGCTTTTCCCAGTTTGTTCAAAAGTTGTTTTAAGTAGCCATGTTGAAAATCATCATGAAGCAGCGTATTGATAAAAAATGACGGCAAGATATTAAAGTCTTTTGCCTTCCACCCAAACTTTTGCAACTGTACAGAACTGTGAGCAGAAGCTTCAAAAGTCATATTATGTGGTATAACTGGGGAAAGGATTGAAAGGGAAGTTCTAATATTTTAAAATAGAAATATTTTTATCATAAATCTGTGTCAAAAGTGTATTATTGATGACTATTAACAGTATTTAAAAAAGGCCTGCTTTGTGAGTAACTATTAAAGGTGTCAAGTACTCTGGGGTATATAGAATGATGCCAAATCATAAATCCAAAGATGAAGCTATTGTATCATAATCTGCCATTATTAATAATGTTAATAGTTAAACCAAGTTATTAATGAAAATATAAATATAAATTAGCAATACAATACTGTATTAGGACTAGAATTAGCCCCTGTAGGAATAATTGATTCTGTATGATATGTATTAGCATCTTTGTTAATGCAATTAGATGAATTAGAAATTATTTAAATTTGATGGGATATTTATGGATAACAAATGTGAATGGTGTGTTATTGTATGAAGGTACCTTTTTAAATCAATAATGAATATAGTAATATTCATGTGATAGATAGATGTATACTATTTCAGAGGCTTATTTGGAAATGTTTTGTAAAATAAAGACCCAACTGTTGCTGAATGTCTAAACTACATGTTATATACTAATTTAGTTATTGTAGTATTTCTAAGCTTGTGAATATCGAGATATTGTCTTATCAGATGTTAATGTCTTTTTTCTCTAATAATTATCCAAATTTAGCAATAATGTGTGTTTTTAAGCTTTCTTATAATGCAGACCAGTTGTATGAGAAATACATTATGTAGGTGTTGACAAGAACTAGAGCTGGTGATAAAGCTCATATGTACTTCAACATTGATAGGTACAAAAGACGCGAGATTGTTTGATGTGCTGTTGAAAGTAGGTATGAGAAGTAAATACACAAAAGTCTGTTCGGATGTTTGAAAGTCTAGTGTTCTTGGGCAAATGAATTCCTGAGATTGAGGTCACCATAGTAAGTACCGCTAAGTGTTGCCTTGCACTGCCCAAGCAAGCACTGTATAAGTGTTGAAATGGTTTGGTTGTCTCATTGAGCTACTATGCAATGGTAATAGTTGAGATTGTGAAAAGAAATGTGATCTGAGGTGTGATTGTGTACCTTCAGAATGTCAGATTTGAATTTTGTAAGTGAATGTATATGTTGTTACTGATTGCTTAGTGGTATTTTATAATTTGTTACAGAACTGTTTACTTTCATTTGAAGTTAAAATATTGTAGGATGTCTGTATTAGTTTAAAATAGAGAAAGGCTATTGTATAATTCCATATGTTTTTAGGTTATTGTAGACACTATTCATGTAATATTGAGAAAAACTTTTCCAGATGGTTATACAGAGTGGAGAGGTCCCAAGTGTCTTACAGCAGCTGTGTAATTTGCCTTGGCAGTACTTCAGTGACCCCCATCTCACTGCTGTTCTTTTCCCAACTCTTCTTGCTTGTTGTTTGGATAACCCTGATAACATGGTGATATTGCAGCAGGAAATGAGCTTCCAGGTTGGTAGCAAGAACATTTTACTTTTATCAGTTAATCACTTTCATTGTTTTCCTCCAACTTTCAATGTCATGGCATTTGTTATTGAATTAATGGTACATTAGTAATAATTGTTATTGAATTAATGGTCCTTTAGTAATAACAGATTTCCTTGCAATGATATTTTTTCTTGGTAATTACTCTCTAACTGTTATTTAGGTTGGGTGCCGTTGCTGCTGAAACTCACTGTTACTATTACACCCTTTGATGGCTGTTTAGAAAGTTTACATTTTATGAAATTGTAGTGTCGTATTAGTGATTATTATACAAAGGATGAAGGGAAAATTATGTAAATCTTATTTATTTCTGCTAGGTCCTTGAAGACTTCCTGCACAATGGTCAAGCTTCAGATAAACCTCTTGTGTCCATTCTTCAGAGAACTCATGTTCAAGGATAATTCGTTTGGCAGTTGATATATCCTCTTCCAGCAAGCTAACTTATAAGGTATTTAGGAGACTAAATAGTTTTGAATCTCAGCAAGTTTTTGTATTAAAGACTATGTATTAATATATCTGTAGCATTTGACAAGATATATACTGTACTGTATAACAAAGATGTGTTAATGTTTATCAAGGCACTTCATGCTTGTAATTTGTGGGGTTATTTTTGTTGACTATGTTAGTCATTACTATTGTAGCAATATTCAAGCTGTTATTGGGAAAGGATTTATTATCCTTATGTAATGAGAATTTTGCATACTTGAAGTTAATGTAAATTTGCATCATATTGTACAGTGATAATAATTACTGTTTAAGTTTGAGATGTTATTTGCTTTGCCGGATATTGTGTGATATGTAAAAGATTATACAAAAGGTCATTCAGGTATAGTTTAAAATACCTGTAGGTAAGAGTATTCATAAGATTTGTCATAAAGGCCATTGAAGGAACATTAGAATATAAAGGTATTTTTAATTTTCATGAAGATTCAATTGGCTTTTGTATCCCACTTACCAAAGTGTCTTAAGAACTTTATATAAGCGAAGTTTATTGATTACACCCAAATTTCTAGTCATTCCATCTGGTAAAAGTAGGTGCTAAGTCAGTAATATCACATAAAGGAAAAAAAATCCATTTATAAGCATCATTATTTCATGGATGAAAGTACCATTCTGAACTTACAGTGGATTGAACCTTGATTTTATGTGTACAGTGGCTCCAGCTTGTTAGATACTTTGGCCATCTAGCCTATCGATAAGTAACAAAGACCCAGTATACCCAATACTTGAACATTTTCAAGGTCTCCCTAGCTAACACTGACTCTACATGATTTATAGCCTCAGCTAAACAGTACTTTACTCTAACTGTCCAATATATCAGAAAATCTGTCATGCTTAACAAGATAGCCTTGCAGAATTCATCTTATAATTTAGCAGATTAGCAAAGAAGCTGGATAAATTTTAGTGTTGCTGTTTTGATGAAAAAATAAGATAGGTGAAAAGAGGGCTCTATTTGATAAAGTTATTCCAGTCTTTGGCAGTGGTTTTCTACCTAGAAATTCAGGGAAAGGTGTGTTTGACGATTATTTTTGTCTAAGGCTTTGATTTGGGTGTGACATGGACTTTTCTGGCATTTTTTAACCAAAATTGAGGCTATGATTTGGGTTTGGCATGATTTACTCTTTCTAGGCTTTATTTCTTTTGATAAAAGCAATCTTGCAAATATTGAAATGAACAAAATTTCTAGAAAAACTCAATTTTCATCAATAGGTCTCTGTTTTCATTGAAGACATGTCCACACACTCCTCTGTTATTATGTCTGATGAAAATACTTTTACAAACTTTCATAATTTTCAGCATTATTGTTCTGTTAGTGCAACTGACATGACAAGAGCAAAGATACAAATTCCTATAAATGATTGTGGCATTGCTGAAGCCCACAGTTGTCAAGGTATGACCACACCAACTACATCTTTTCACTGTCTAAAGCTATGAATGGCTGAAGTTCATGGCTTTATTGCAAAATTTTCATATATAATCATATTAGAGAACTAAGCCAGCCATGAGTCCAAATAGGAATAGATGTAAAAGTAATATCCCCTATCTTGAGAATTTTACACACCCATTTAATGCACCTTACATGACCCAGTTCCTGCATTTAGATAATACATTACAAAATTAATAATAAAAAATTTTATGTGAGTGCACAAATTTTATTCAAGAGGATATGCTGATTATTGGATATAAGTCCCTTTAAGAAATTATGGCAATCTCTTCAACATTTTCTGTGTATCCGATTCTGAAGTTTTTACAAAGATATGGTATGAATGGTTTTATTCTACAACTCAAGAGCCAGCCTTCCAGGTTTGACCTGAGAATCTGTGAATGTAATTTGTAGTATGGTCTTACTGTATTTCATAACAAACTGATTGATGGTCCTCATAAGTGTGTGCTCATCTCAAACTTATAATTGGCATTTTTGGCAGTTTTTCTATTTTACATAGTACTCTTACATAATTGTTATCTTTAGCAGTTTTTTGTACTTTATATAATTCCTCATATTTTACTGTAGTGACACTAAGTAATTTCATACCTTATTCTCTTTTTACTCAATTAACATGAAACTACCAATTGCTATAGTAGTGAGAACACATATCTTCCAGGTAGAGGTAATCATTATCCAATGGTGCCTTTGCTCTAATTGTCAATTGTTTCAGTACCTCAGAAAGGGATTAGAATTTTTTTTCTTTTGCTGTTACGTGAAATATTTTTTATCAAGTGGTAAGGAGGGAGTGACAAATGGCAGACACTGGAGCTGATGTTTAGATAATCATAATTTTTTGGTATGCTGATACTATGTTAGGTTATGGTATGTCACAGCTTGTGGAGGTGGATATTCCCACAGACAAAGATGTCCTAACAGTTGTGCATTAAATGTTGGGTGTTTCACCTGTAGTTTGTAATCACATAGCTGTTATCTGAGATATAACAGTAAGAGATGCACAGATTTGATGTTAACAGTGAGATAAAAGAAATGTAATCTTGGTTGATATTTTCTAAAAGTACCTTTTTTTCATGTTGATGAGAAGGATTCTTATTTTCTTTTATTTGACCTCATTGTTAATACTGATTGAATTTAAGAACATCCAGTGTCTCCTAGGGTATAGAAAATACAATCAGTAATCTTCATTACAGGATACTACCCGGAGCAATTCAAGGAATTGGCTTATCGTGTTTTGAAACTAGTCCCATTGAGCATAGATATGGCAGTTTCAGTAATTTATCCATGATTCCATGCTCTCATTACAGCCATAAGTTTGTGTTTTAAGGATCTACAATTCAATAAAATCTAAATTGTGTCAAAACCACTTTTCAACCAGAATTTCGTTTTGGGGGATCAGGAAAAAGTTACAGGAGTGAAGATCAGGCAGATAGTTATGGGATCGGTAGGAATTCAGTGTCATGTTTTTATAAGCCAAACGTGGCCACACAGTGCGTGATGCAAGTTTTTCTTACTTTATAACATCTACCTTTAACACATACAACTTACCTGTTAGTTACATATAGCTTTAGTCTTAGACTAAAGCTATATGTAACTAACAGGTAAGTATGTGTTAAACATTATTTTAGAATAAAAATGTCATATTTATGCAGATCAGGAAAATAACTGATCCTCTAAAACACAAATTTGCAAAAATACATAAAACTCAAGAATATGGAGCAGCCTTTCACCCTGACAGCCTTTGGCACACCCCATGACAAACTGTAAAGCTCGCCTCATTTATAATCTTACTTTTTTTAATCTGGCAAAAATGCACTTAGAAGTACTGTAGTTAGCATCTTGATGATGATAGGTAAGTGTAACGTGTCTGAATGGCATCATTATACGTTTTTCAAATAATTACTTGTTCTAAATGAAAGCCTATTTGATAAACCAGATCTCTCCCTCACATATGTGCTGTGTATGTTAAAAATGGCACCTAATTGAGAGACTATGAAAAATGTCTTTGGAAGTCCAGAATTAAATAGCACGGTTGCTGAAGTCAGAGTATTGAAGTGGGTTGTGAATACACTATTTTGTTTAGAATGTATTTATGTATTTTCATATATTTTAATGCAAAGTAGAACAATCTCGCTAAGTATTAGAAGAAACATGTTATTATCAACATTTTCTAAAGACTAGATTTTACTTAAAACTTGGAATTGATAAAATTTTCTATATGTGAAACCTTATATGTAGGTAATAACCATGTTGGTTTGGGTGAGCCTATCCAACTTAGTAAACCCCATCCCTAGTAATTGATGATGCCTTTCTTCTATCTCAGGTCACCGTGATATATTGCTTTTTGTGTGTCCATATACACAGTACTGTATAGCATTTCCATTCCTCAACAAATATTTACATTGCTTTCCCCATTGTCCTCCTTTTTCCATTTTCTGAGAGATGCTGATAATCACACTTGGTTTTTCCAGGCATCTTGTTATTTTTCAGTGCCAATGGTGCCATCTGTTGGTGGGCATGCTGTTTTGTGGGTAGAGCCATTTCTGTTATAGACCAGCATCTTGCTTTCCTTAATTGCAGCACATTTGTGCATTTTGCTTAATAATACTCAGCATAAAATAAGTTACATATCCTGAAGACTTACAATATATTAAGGGCTATGATAGTGGTAGTTAAGCGTGTGTGTGTGATTGTAAATATTGTATATCTAATAAAGGTTGCCCATAAAAATCGTGGCAGAGGGTAGATTTTATAGCGTTATAATTTGGAAACTATTGTTTATCAAAGGACAGGTAGCAGATTAAGAGGTCAGATCAGTGGTATTTTATATAGATGAAGGATTGTTCCAGAAGTTGGCCGCTGTTTCACTCCTGTGGGCATTGTCTTCATAATCCTTTTTACTGCTGGCTGTAGGAAGATTTTTATCATCGAATCTGAATCCCAGGCTCCTTTTGAATGGTTCATTATATTTCTTTGAAATATGGTGAACCTCTCAAAAGAAGCTTGGGCTTCAGATCTGATTAATAAAACCCTCATCCAACCGGTGGTAAAAAGGATTATGAAGAAGTAGTCAACATAAGTGACATTGTGGCCGACTTCTGGAACATTCCTTCAGCTGTATAAATACAGTTATATAAACATAGTATTTTATATTATATATGATATATGGTTATATATTTTATATTATATATGATATATGGTTATATTTATGTAATAATTTTTATGTTACAAGTACTCTAAGCAGTTAAGGACTGCAACTTGCTGTGTACCCTGTGGTTATTAAAGGTGAACTCAGTGATGGATGGTACAAGAATGCATAAATACAGATGCATTTTTTTGAAAGTTTATATTGTCCATCATTGATTTCACTTAAACTTTTTAACTTTTGTAAGTTTTTAAAGTGACTATTGCTAACAATTTTTGTATAAAACATAGAAGCTGCAAACAGTGTAAGTAGTAGCGATGGTTCTGTGTAAGTGCATGCATAATCTTAAACTCACTATCATAGAAAAAGTTGCTAGTGTTCCATTGATAGGCTGGAGTACAGTAAACTAGGCCTAGGGTATTTCCCAAACTGGAAGCTGTTTTGTTAGGGGAAGGTATTGGAATGCCTATTTTGTCTATTCTTACTGGTAAACAAAGATGACAATCCTGGCTAGTGGCAATGGTTTTTGCCATGTTGTTGTTTGCACTTTAGAAAGTGAACATGTCAGTAAGGCCACACGTTAACGTTACTTGTACACGATTGTCAAATGCATCACTTCATAATAGAATTAAAAATGTATCCTAAAGCTTTTAGAAGTGTAGGCCTAATTAAACAATAACAGGAAACCTAACAATATATTTTTTAATTAAAAATTCTATGGTAACAATAGTGAATTTGTAAAAGTATAAACTCTTACAGTATAGTAATGATTATAAAAGCCATTTCGTGTAGATTGATGCCTGTTGAAAGTCACAGTGTTTGGAAAGGCCCCAAATACCAGGAAACTACTGCTAAGAAAATCAAGTGGAGATGTTGTCCTGCCATAAGATATTGGTGGCTGTATGGTACACCACCGTGTAAAGTTTCACATAGTCATTTTTATCAATTCAGAGTTTTGAATAGAAACTAGTCTTTGGAAAATGTTGATTAATTACATGCTTTTTCTAATATTTGGTGGGATTGTTTCAATTCATGCCAAAATATGTAGAAAATACAGAACAATTTTCTGCATGTAATAATGTATATCTGAAACCCATT
This sequence comes from Macrobrachium rosenbergii, assembly GCF_040412425.1. Classification (NCBI taxonomy): domain Eukaryota; kingdom Metazoa; phylum Arthropoda; class Malacostraca; order Decapoda; family Palaemonidae; genus Macrobrachium; species Macrobrachium rosenbergii. Next base: position 8,025,822 of record NC_089752.1, read on the forward strand.
TCAAGACATTGACTTTGGCAGCTGTGCCATTTCAAAGTCTCACAACACAGTAGCATTAGGCATACCATATATTTGAGGAGAAATTTCAGTTATTAAGTTTTTATTTAGATCACTCTGTAATCATATGAAACACAATTATGCTATTTGGACATGTTATATTTTGGCAGTCATCTACCTGCTGACCACTTAGAATTGCATTTTCCACCAGATTAAAATGACAGAGTATGTAAAGTGACACATAATTATGCTATTTGGACATATTATATCCTGACAATCATCTACCTGCCGGCCATTTCTAAGTGCATTTTACACCAAATTAAAAACACAGAGATGTAAAGTGGCAGCAGGCCATGTTACAGTTGGTTTGCCTTTAGAATGAACATATTTGAAACTTTTTGTGGACTCATTTGCATGAACATTATCCTCAAGCTGGTTTTTGAAAGCTTTAGGTAATTATATTGCTTGAAAATTGGTTTAGGTGTAGGTTTTTGTAAATGTAGCCATATCACTAAGAACAAAGAATGTCATAAAACCAGTGTTGTTCTGAGCTTAACATATACTGTAATATCAAAATGAAAGGGGTGAAAGTTAACATTTGCTTGTGCCTTTAACTCATTGTTTGTTTCTGTTTTAGAAGGGATCACTCCACTTTCTGTGGTTAACCATGAAAGTAAACAAGGAATGTTAAAAAAAGGAAATGAAATAAATATGTATGCATGAAGAATGATAAATTAGACTGCAACAGTTTAGAAATAAAGTAGAAAATAAAGTTGCTTCCACTCCAGTAATTATTTTTGTCAACTAGTCATGAACTGTGACCATGCAATGTGTATTGATAAAGTTAGTTGCAGTGCCTGATAAATAGTGCCATTGCATATTATAGGGTAATTAGGTTTTAAGAGTTGTATATAATGGTCATGAATGTTTATTTTATTTGGCCAAAACTCCCTTTTCCATACACATGAATACATTCACCCCATAGTTATGTTGCACTCTTACAAGGCATTACTGTCAGAAAAGATAAATTTACATTACAGATACAGATTAGAACGTAAGTATAAAACAATTGTCCGGATGTTTCAAGTAAAATCTAGTTTAAAATTGGAGAGAAAATAGCAGTTCTAAATCTGGTGCTACTTCTTATTTAAAGAGAAGGTAGTGACATTACTATACTTTGAGGCCATCCTTTGAAAACTAACTGTTTTACCATGCAGTGCTTTGAGGGGGTTTAGTAACGAAATGTTTCGTGGGCTAATTTTAACAGATTTGTTTTCTTCTTTTGATAGGGAAAATGGTATTCTTGATTTATTAGAACTTGGAAAAAGTGAAATGTGTTAATTTACATATGAAAAATTTGTTCCCAGCAACCTCAGGCAGGGAAAGTCCAGCCAAGGTTCTTGAGAGATAAAGTGGAACAAGGTGTGAAGTGAAAATCCCAGAGTAATAGTATATGTGAATAAAACTTTCACTGTTCTTTATAATTTTGTATTGTTAGATCTCTCAGAACTTACACAAGACTTGAACATTCCTCTTGTTTGAACCCTCAAAACTTTATGAGTAATTGTGTTCCTGGCATTGTCTTATTGAAGTAGCATTTTTCTTTTAATCTCTACAAAATAGATATTTAACTGGAAATGTGTCCCCACTTTACATTAAGAATGCCTTTGTTATTTTGCAATTAGTTGTTACACTGTTTGAATCCAGTTTTATTTTAGTGTGTTAATACCCTCATATCTGCAGTATCTTTAATAGCAGAGAATAAGTATAAGGGATTTGAATACTGTAATACTTTTGAAAAGACCGGCACCATTGCGCCACTTTTTCCTTCTGCCCCCACTTGCATTGCTTTCAGACTTTAACTTTTCACCCATTCCCAAATTACTTGTCCAACTTCATTGACTTTACTTTACTATACCTTTTCAACTTTCATTTGAGAATGCATTTACATGCTTTTCCAATGAGTTGTAAAATTGCTTCTCACTTGTCTTTTTAAATTATTTTATACAATAATCTGCCTTCTTTCTCAACCCCTGTTTTTACGTGAATATGCTAGTAAATGCAATAATATTACAGTATAGTTGAGCCTATTTACCTTCAATATGCATTGTACCAACAAGTTTGACAAATGGGACATATTTCAGTAAATCTATTTTTATGCACAGATATTGATCAAGTTGCATAATTATCAAGGTGAGATTAAGTTCTATTACATTTACCGTAGTACAGTATACCTGTACAATGTGTACTGTATTTACCTGATCATGATTTATATATATCTTATGTATATACTTTACACAGTCAATTTTTTGTCTTTTCATATTAATGCTCTTTTTTGTGAAAGTTTGCTGTGATGGTTAATGACCTTTCATGTTTGTTTCATTTGAATTTAAACTCATTTGGAATACTGTAATAATAATAATAATAATAATAATAATAATAAGATTCAGTCCTATGTGAGAAAATTTGTTTACTAATAAGGGTATATATAAAGCAAAGTTTGTAAGGATTACTTTCCTTGTATATTTTAAAGCACTGTTGGTGTATTTTGACTCATGATTTGGAGACTGAACATGTTACTGGACCAATTTGCCTTATAGTGCTTAATGTAACTTATTAAATTTAACTTATTATAACTACAGTATTCAGGAGATGAACCCTATTCATATGGAACAAGCCCACAGGGGCCATTTGAAAATCAAGCTTCCAAAGAATATGGTGTTCATCTGAAAGAAGTAACAAATTAATGAATAAATAGATAAAAGTGTAAGTAAATTATAAAATTCAAAGAAAACTCCCTTAGAGTAGTAATGCATTGCATCTTTGCTTGAACTTTTGAAGTTCCAATTGCACAACATCCTCAGGGAGACTGTTCCACAGTCCAACAGTGTGAGGAATATAGAACCTCTGGGACTGAGAAGTTTGACTGTGTATGTTATGATGAAAGATGGTTGTTGTGTTGTAAAGAATTTGAATGATATCTGGTTAGTCACCATTGAAGTGTAATAATTGTGACCATATTGAAATCCACATATACAATCTCACATCTTATGTGCAGTCAGTCCAAGTACTTATGATGTACGAACATGAACAAAGATTTTTGAAGAATTTAGTTACAGTAGTGACTTCCATTCTTATCGGAATTTCCTTCTGCCCACATGATATTACGTTAGATTATAATTTTTGTTGAATATGGTCATGCCACATCATGTGCTCAAGCCATTTTGAAGCTTTATTGCAGATATTTCAAAAGCAATAAAGTTTGAGCAGAGGACTATCATATTTTAAAAATTTTTAAAGTACTCTTTCTGTTAGTTATAATGATAGGAATTATGTTGATTAGACATGAGTTTTAAAATTTCAATTTTTCTGGATCAGGAACTACCGTCAATACATTTATATTTTTATGCATGTAATTGTAGAAATATGTCAGCTTTTTCTTATGAAATGTTGTTTTTGTTACATGTGTAGCTGATATTGGGCATTAAATTGCAAGGTTCATGTCTAATATGAGTTTTATGATGCATCACATAAAGGTAAACTTGTGGCCAGTGTTAGTGTTGAACTGTTTGTTTTATATTAGTTAATAATGTTGCTGGTATAGTGTGGAAGCTAGGTCATGTATAGAAATCTTGGGAATTCCATGCAAGAGTTTTTGCACTCAATAAAATTTTTCTGAATTGATGTGACTTATACTGTAGTCAGACATAATACTATAGTCAGACATATACAGTATCGTGTTCTGTAAAATGTATGCATGACTTAGGCAAAGTGTATAATAAGCAGTTTAATGTTTTAACATTAAGTAATACTATGTTAGGTAAGGTTAGCTATCTTAGATTAGGTCAGACTAGCTTAGGTTATGTTAAAACTGAGGCAGTCTAAATTTCTGCTTTAACACAGTTTTGCCATTTCATACTTTACCATACTTTACCAAATTGGGTTAACTGTTTATAGGAAATAGTTTGACAAGAATGTGCTGATTGTCTTATGTAACATGTGTTTAGAATTCATTGGTATCATTTATAATATATTAATTTCACAATGCCAATTGCGTATAGACTGAAGCATCAAAGTATGAGAAAGTAGTTATTCGCTTCTTCCATGCTTCTTGGAACATTGCTGGTACCTTGTAAAACTTTTCATATTGTAATAGTATTTATTTATGGCAATTATGAATTTCTGTACCTTAGTTATATCTACTTCCTTCCATAATCTTAGGAGCAATTGACTGAACTTCCAAGCCAGGTAGGGTTTGTATACCAAAGTAACATACGTAGTTCTAGTTGCCAAAGGTTTGTTTAGCATTTATTTTTATTGGGGTAGAACTGTTAGTACATGTTAGAACAAAACTGAAAGATAGCAGGTTAAATGGGCAGTTAAGATTATATCCATTCTTATGTTTGATATCTAGATGTTTCCAAACTGGAAAAATTTTTATGGCATTCATTGTTGTAGTCATTCTTTTTCATGAATTTTTTTTTCTAAACATTTTCTTGAACTGTGTCCTGGTACAAATGGCAGCTCTAGTTTTAGAGGGTTGCATATTCTTGATGTGACTCTATTTTTTATTTATGTTTATACAGTGCTAATGAGGGGTAATAATGAAATGTAACATGTCTTTAAAGCTGGGAAATTAAAGTTTTTATGATTTTTTAATAATTTGGCTGTAAAAATAAAAGCTAATACAGTATGTAGGGTAACCTTTAGTTATAGAACTCTGTTATCTTGTGTAAGTCTTGTAAACTTTTCGTTGGTAGGCTGTGGTCTTGTTACCTTTTATTATGCCAGTTACAATTATCGTTTCCTACAGTTCTATCAGAACTATCTCTATTAGGATCATTTTAAGGCTACTTTCAAGTTATCCAGTATGATTTTCTATGAAAGTGAAACTACTGAATAGTAAAGTAAAACACTGCCTATTGCTGAGATGCTGTTGCTATACTTGAAGCTTGTATTAGTGACATATCATTATTATATTTACAAAGTAACTGAAAATGAAGGGTTTTCATTGAAAAATTTATGTAAAGTAGTTACATAGTGGTAAAAGTGCACAGATGAGAGCAAAAATTATTTAGAGATTCTGATTCCCAGAAGCTGCTTACAGACAAAGCCTACAGCATCTTAATACTCAGTATGGCACTAAGAGTTTATGTGTAGGTTCCGTGAATTAAATGGGATAGCCTTATTGATATCTGCCGGCATCAATGAAACCTTAATTGGGAGACGCTGGAGTAAAATTGTTTTATTCAGTATTTAGAAATAACGCAGTCAGCATTGTATGGGGGTTACATAGAATTAAAGGATTGTGTGGTGCTTGGAAGATTTTCTTTTATATTGCAAATGTAGAAGCTTGTGGAAATGTTGAATGGAGTTGTCTACTTGTGTTCATGCTACTAGAACTACAGCTACTGCTTATTTTTACTATTATTTTCAGTATTGTTTTCACAGTATGTATCAAAATTAACAGAAAAAAATAGAAAGCTTGTTCATCAGTCTTCTACATAATAGAATGCTCCAAGAGGAAAATATGGAAAGATTAGTAAAATATGTAAAAGAGGACGAATAAAAATAAGCATGTAGGTGAGACTGTGAGTAAAAAAGTTTAGAATAGTAAGGTAGAAATTTCCTTTTGCATTTTATGCCTCAAGTTATACATAAATTCAATTTTGAGGGCTTAATTAGGCTTCATATAAATAAGTTTTGATCTGGTTTCAGTCTTGCAATTTTTCCTTTCTACTTTCCTCTTGGTGTCCTGCTCTTTTTTCTTCTCTTCTCTTAATTTAAAAAAAAAAGTCGATCAAAACACTCTACTGTAAGGGAGTGGCATGACACATATTTACTCTTCGTATTTTTTATGAATATTTAAAAAAAAAGTAAAATACATTTTTATATGAAAATTGTTATTAAAATTACAATTCTGTAGACTAGATCTGTGACGTACATGCTAAACATAGAAAGTGTGTGTGGGAAATGCTTATGGCAGTGGTATTACAGATAGCAACAAGAGTACTGTAATAGCTTTCATGTGGTTAGAGTACGCAGAGTATTGCATTTGCCTGAGTAATGGTGATACTGTGCTTCATAGCTATTCATTTGATTACTAGAATATACAATGAATAGTAATAATTCCATAAAAGACTGAAGTGTTATTAGTGAGGCTAAAGATAACCCAAGTAGTCATGAAAAGTTACAGAAATATAGAAGTGGATATGGCATTACTCTCTTGAGTGCCCTTCATTTTCTTTACCTTGATGTTTTCATAAACAAATTTTCACCTGTATTTTATTAAGTATAATTATTTTCACCAAACTTTTATTGCTTGTATACTAATTTTTTAAAAAAGCTGTGCTTTCATATAAAAATATTACAGGTGTATAGGTTTAGGTTTTTGTAGCCAACTTTTGGGTTTACAATTTGCTATGACATCCAGTATTTTATCAGTTTGTCATTCCCCATTTGGTGTAATTGTTAGAGCTAAATTGGTATTTGATTAGGATTCATTTCAATCACATATTCTGGAAAAGTCTGATAGCTCTCAGATATCTTTTCAGGGAATATAGTCTATCCTCAGACTGTCCTCTCAGTTTGTTGCACACTTTGTTCACCCAGTTCATAATTGAAGAATGTGAAACCCAAGATGTCTCTCCAGTTCTGTTGAGTTTTACAGAACATCCATAACTTGTTGAAATGACAGAAAAAGAATCTGATGTATTAGCTGGTGTGATAAGAAAGCACAGGTACCATGCTGTAGGAGTTTGCATGGGTCGAGATTGTGCAATACTTGAAAAATTATAATTCTGAAGTTCTAAGCAAGACACTGATGCACATTTTCTGTTATTTAATTGGGTTCCCATTTTTCATACTGTGAAATGTATCTAGTGTATTAATAGATATAGCTAGGTTAAATGGATTTCATGATTTTGCACTTTATAAATATAAATGAAGTTAGGATTCATTCACTGTTGTGGAGTGTCTCATTTTTATTTAAGGTGTAGGGTTTTGTGAGATGTTGAGAGTGCTGTAGTGAGTCTTTAGAGTAATTTGCTGTATACACATGTTACTTTTTGCTAGTTCTGAGTGATTACATTAATAGGATTTTGTGTTAGAGTTTAAGCTAATCCATGCACCATACTTGTGGATTCCTGACAATCATTCAACCAAAAACTTGTGAAACTTATAGGTCAGCCAACAGTCCAAGATGGCTCTGGTGGGGTTTTTCTTGAGATCTTTGGGATTTTGTTCATTAACAAAAACAATAAAAATGATAATGATGATATTGTGTTTGAATGCATGCACTGATGATTTGTGTGTGTTTTTAGGATTAGTTTTGTCAAGCAAATGAAAAATTATTTTCCTTCCATTGTAGGATATTGAACATTTGAGATATTTTTAATAACCCCTCAAGATTAAATAACAACACTTGCAATACGCCCTCAAGACATGGTTGGATAGTGCTGGTTAGAAATGTTGCCATATTTCTTAGATTTTTAAATAGAATTGAGAGTTTTAATGAAATGGCTAAAGTAAAATATAATTTGAACATTTATGAAAAAATAACTACAATTTAAGAAATTTCCACTTGAATACGCTTTGCTAAGTGTGTGCATTTATTATAGCAATAATAAATAGTTTGGCAATGCTTGCATATCTTAATTGTCCCACCAGAGCAAAATTTGAATGTTAAGTGGTTTTTAGGTCATTGTAAATTAAAGACAACAGCCATCCCTTTCAAATATGCCATACTCAAAAATCCGTTTTCATTTTTCCGTAATTTTAGGCAGAAATCCAGAATATCAGATAATTCTGCAAGGTGTAAAATGTAGGAATACAATAGTAGTGGCTTCAGGATTGAACTTTTTTTTTTTATTTAAAAGGTATGATAGATAGGTTACATCTTACATAATCCTGGTTTGTTTTTAATATTAACTTTTGCTTCTATTTTAAAATAGTGTTCGCTAAAATTTAGGTAATCATCAAGCAAATTACTGTATTGCAAAGTAAAGTACTAAATATGGGTCCAGATATTGTAGACCCATAAAATGATAAATACTAACACGTATCGAGTGGTTAGCTTTTTTTTTTTTCTTGTCTTATGCAGAATTTGTATTTAGTCTCTTTGTTTGTGAATACTCCCTTGAAATAAATAGCTTTATCAAACAAGTCATAGATTTAGTCTTCACATATTATGTATATAATGTACATTTATTGTTTTTGTAATTTTTTGTATCGTAACTGTTATATACAGGTTTATTTAGGTTATGTTTCATAGAATATGCTATTATATTGCCATATCATTGCATAGCATGAGCTTGTTATGAAGTATATATATTCATAAATGTAAGAAAAGAGTTTGAATGTTTTAGAAACAAGATATTAAAGGAATGGGGAACTTTATGCAAATACAGTATATCATCTGATTACTGCATTAAACTACTGTACTGCTGCTCACTAGGTTCAAAAATTTCCTGAAAATTAAATCACTGTGATTTCTTTCTTTCTTAATGTGGGAAATGCACCTTTAAGGAAAGAAATGTAATTTTTTTTTAATAAATATAGGGATATTGTGAAAGTTTAAAGCATTCCATGGTTTATTACTGTCATTTGAAATATTTGCATTCAAATTAATTTGTTCAAAATAGCAATTTCATAAAGCACAATAGCTACAGTATATTGTGATGCCTATTTGAGAATAATGCTTAACTGTTTGTCAGATCATGTTATAAAGGAAAACTTTGCCAAAAAAATAATCACAATATGTAACTTATGTTACAGAAGCTTCTATGATATTAAAGAGCTTAAAGTATTCCTAAAGGAGACTTTGTAGAATACTCCTTGGGATAGGGTATTTCGCAAAAATAAATGTAAACATAATTTGGTAAGGCTAGCATATAGTATGAGTTGTTATGCATGCATTCCATTGTTAAGATGTCTTACTTGTGCTCTATTCAAATGTGAAATGTTCATTACTTACCTTCTGCTGTTTGCTGTTTTGAAGTGGAACTTTTATTCCTTAATGCAGGCCGTAGATTTCGTACACTTATTTAAATTCTTCTTTATTTTGAGAAAATACTAAGGGAGGATTGGTTGTCATCACTTTGTTTTTTGAAGTCCTCACATTTTGCAGCAGCAAAGTTGTTGAATATAATAGTTACTAACTTCTTGATAGTTTTAAGAGAACTACTGTATTTTTTACTTATAGTTTTCTTTATGGTGATACAAGTAGAGTTGCTTGTCTTTAATTTGAGATTCTGTGTTATGTTCTTGAAGCTTGACTTCCATAAAGAATGTAATATTCTTATAATTTAAGTCATTATAAGAGCCACTCAAAAATGACAAAATGAAAATAGTGAATGGTAATAGATGGTGCAAAAGTTGATATCAAAAGATCTTAGAAGTGCTGGTAACTTTTTATTTGTTGCTGTGAATGCTATTTTCTGTGAATGTGTAAGGTTAAGACTTAAAGGTTATTTTAACGATTAATAGCTAAATTGGTCATATTGCCAGCTCTCTACTGTTTTATTTTCTATTAGGCAGCGTGGAGACTTTTTGGATAGAGTATACTGTTGTCATATGTTGTTTCTAATGTTGAATTTAACATTGTGTTGTACCTTATAAAGCAATTTAATATGCTTGGTGATATACTGTATGTTTCCAGATTCACGTTTTAGCTAAGTCTTTGATGCTTTATTATTGTTGCTGATGTTTATTTTTTCTAGATTTTGAAGTAATGGAATCTCAAGACTATTGTGTATGTAACTTCCATAGATTAAATTCATTGGAGAAAAGAATGTACTATGCATTTACATAAGTGAAAAATACAAAATGATGAAATTTTTTTGGAAAATATATGTTAGTATGTTACTGTTTTCTCTTTTATGTACTCTATAATCCATGGAATTTTGTTAACCATCCAATTCCTACACAAGTTTTGCTTTTTTAAGTACAAGCATTCATAAATTACAATTAAAAAAATATGAAATTTATTTTATAGAAAAATGTGATAAGTGAGTCCAGTAGTGTATAATCCCTTTGCTATTAAGATTTAGTGATTCTTTAATTCCTGAATACCTGTGCCCTGTTGCCTAAACAATGAACTTTTTTGTATATCATGATTTTTAGTGGAATGATTATTGACATACACTATTGCTTTTGTTAAAATAAGGGCCATTGCCATAGTTGTGGGAAGTATTTCTCAAGGTAAAATTTATTAACAATTCACTTTGATAGATTTCTTTCTTTTACCATGCATGAAACAAAACTTAAATTTGACACATAAACAATAGTCTTGATGGTAACTTTTCTTCTTTTTTTTTTTGTTGTTGCTGAAAACTTTGTAAAATTTTCAAGCCATAAACTATAGGTATGAATTACGTTTGTTACTGTAAGGACATTCTTTTGAGATGTATGTTGAAGTATCATTTTACCTTCTGTATTGAAGTGACCTTAAAAAGATTGCTTATGTAAAAGTTTCCTGTATGTTACAAAATGTTTAGTCTTGTTTCTCAGTAGATTTATCCTAACATACAGTCTTTTGTATTTCTTGTAATAAAAGTTTACAGAATACTAACTTTGTGATAGGCAGTTGAGACTTACATGGTTTAATCAGGTTTTGCTGTTTATTTATCCTTTTGTTTAAATGTGCAAATACAGTATATGAAAAATAGTTTGTCTGTGATCTGTTTCTGTGGGGAAAAGCTGTGTTGATTTTCACCAAAAAATAATTTATTGACAGATTATACCATTACCTAAAAATATATGGGATAGAACATACTGGTAAAGGAAAAATTTTTATTCTTTGCCAAGGCACAACCAAGGAGCTGTCATGAAGCATCCAGGGGATCTTCCTCTTTAGCATACATATAATAAAATATTGGCTTTCAAGTTCCAGGACCACTTATGGGCTTCTCTGAAGAATTCCTCATTATGGGAACATCTTAATGTGAACAAGCAGTAAGGTAAATTACAAAATGACTCATTCAATAATGGTAGAAACACTTGGGAAATGCCCATTAAAACCAGTGATCCCATCTAGGGATTAAGATGAAAAGAAGTTAGGAGAGCCCAATGTAGATTCATAAGGACAGAAGAGAGAAGAAAAACTAGATTTGTAGTAGTTGAGAACTGCACTGGAAATTTTTCCAGGTGAGATCAGCCGTCAGATGTTCTCATAGTATGGGTACAGTCTTTGCTCAAGTATCAAATTTCTCTTCTGAAGTGCAGGTACAGCAATTTCCCACCAGATTCAAAAGAAGCACAAATAGCACTAGAACATCAAATAAGGAATGACAAGATGGCTGTGGAGCAAGACCAGTTTGAACATGGATTTTTTTAAAAGGAAAGTTATAACGAAAACAAAAGTATACCTAAATATGAATGGCCATAATCTTAGGGTTGTAATTACCAAGGCAGTGATATGCCCATAGGAATTCAATAGGAGAGGCTTGGATGTTAATGTCATGGAGGCTCTAGAAGAACATAGCTTTTTTTTTGTGTAAATAAAGTAGGTGGAAGAGAGCCAAAGGTATAGGAGAATTGAATTTTCATGAAGACCCTGATTGAGAAGAAATTTTGCATTGGTTATTTAAAAGAACTTGGCTGCATGGCTAGCAGCAAGAAACGTGTCGGGAGTTGATTCAGTTACTTCCTCATTACTAACAGAAAAGACAGTGACCTCATTGCCTTCCATATCAGTTTTGGTTGAACAGGACAACTAAATTGGATGTATATTTCCAGTTTAGAAAACTTTGCTTTTGGATGAGAAAATAGCAAAATCTTTCTGTAAAGTATTTGGTAAACGGGAGCCAGAGCAGAGAATATTTGAAGAAGATAGAACAGGAATTTTTAGCCTGATTGCAATGTAGAACATCAATTTAAGGTCCAGGAGTCCAGATGTTGATGTATTAATGTTACAATTTCTCCAGTGTCTCATTTAAAACAAAACTATGATTGTTATAATAAGAGATCCTAACTAGTTAGTGGGGGAACAACATTCATTGGCTTTTCAGAGATGTTTGGTAAAGTCAAGTCTGAGTGGTGTCCACAAAAAGAAAGGTTATACATCAGACCCCAAATGCTTTAAAATGGAAGAGAAAATTGAGGTAGTTTTGAGATAGTCTAAGAATTCATTGGCAGAAACATGAATACTACCAAATGTGACCAATCTCTTAGCAGTCAGTATACTGTACTGTATAGGTGATGATTATTATTATTATTATTATTATTATTATTATTACTATATGTACGATTGGTTAACAAGACTACCTGATCACATTTCTAGATGCTCTGAAGCAGGTATAAAAGATTAGATGAGGAGCAAAAATTGTAGGGAGACAAACTAGATGGAAACAGTTTTTACGTTCATATGTTAACACTGAGTTTTACTAGTACAGTATGTTATCATTCACCTTTTCATTATTGGTCACATCATTAATTTACATATTTCATCTTCATCGCTGTGCTGAATAATCCGGATGGGTTCCGGTGCTTGGTCTTCAAGACCTAAATTTCATAATCAAACTAGGTGGGAAGAAACTAATGTGAAAAGATGAAAAATAAAAGGAGAATGTATCATCCATGAACTGGTTTAGAATAAAAAATAGAAACAGTAAAAAGGAAAACATCCTTTATGAATTCATTCCTCTCAGCAGTGAAACCAATAAAGGAAAAGCCATCGAGTCAGACTTTTTTTTTTTTTTTCTTCCTATAATTGAGTCTATAAAGAAAAGTGCAGCTATAAGCAGAGAGCATTGATAATCGTCTTGTTCCAGAGCATTTTGAAAGCTAGAAATATCCAAGGTACATTACTGCAGATAAGACAATGGATGATGATTATCCAGAATGATTAGGGCAGATAAATGACATGGTCTTGCTTTACAGAATCTACACTAAAGGCCAAGGAAAAGATTGCAAGATTCCAAAGGTTATAGAACGAGTATTGAGACGTTTGAACTACCTTAGCTCTAGTAGGAGTATAATAAGATGATTATTGAGGGAGTTAGAACAGTCACCCATCTTAGGAATAGTCTATGCAAGAGAGAGATTCCAAGGTGAAGTATAAATAAAATCATTGGGCAAGTTCATCAGCAAAATCCTTGAAAAACTAAGAAAGGTTCCCACTATGCTTATAGGTCTTTCATGGCTAAGGCTGAGTTAAGGAGAACACATTGTCAAACACAGTATTTAAGAGGAGGATAATGTTCTTGTTCCATAAGGAACATGACTGACATACAGTAAGGCTCACAAACAAGATAGAGTATCATTAAGAGTCTTCAGTCATCTCAGCCTGGTAAACAATGAGAAACAACAACACTTAGGGGATCCAGTGAATCAAGAGTCCATGCGGTTTACAAATTCAAAGTGTTTGGAAGAGGCATGAAAGCCTTTCGATGCAAGCTACATTGGATACAAGATGACAACTGTTAAGTTTTCAGCTAAAGTCTCATTGCAATAATAGAGCCATCCACCAACTTTTTTTAATATGCATGATAAGAAACTGCCTGTAAGTGACCTTATTAGAAACACACACATTGTTCATCGGGAGGATAGCTATGGGAGGCTTGGGGAGGACGAAGTGGTGAACATCATGCTGCAACCTATACAATACTGAATGTCCAGTGTCTTCAGAATGTGTTCTCCCCAGCAGAAGCTGGCAAACCATCAGGACTCATCAGCTGAGGAGCCTGGTTTGTGCAGTGTCATGAAGAAGAATCCAGATCTGTGAAGTTTATTTCTTTTTTTCAATTTTTGGAGGGCTTTTATTTTAATCTTTGATATTTTACTGTTGTCAACCATCTATTGGAGTGTAATCCCGTTCTGGATCTGTTTTAGCCCTGATGATGACCATGAGTGAATGGCTGAAACAGCTGTCAGCAGAAGAGGACAAAATGAAATAACACGTCAACAATTCTTCTCTTTTCTTTCAGAGTTTAAGTGTTCTCTTTAAAAAAGTGGATAATACATCATTTGTTAAGATATATATATATATATACAGTGAACCCCCGTATTCATGCTGGGATCATCCCCACACCCCCGAATGGGTCAAATCCATGAATGCTTAAACCCCTCTAAAAACACTTAGAACTGCCCATAGCTTAAAAACAGAGAAAACCTAAAATGCTTATACCTGAATATTTTAATAGTTTTATCACAAAAAGTGCATTTATTCATGAAAATTATATGAAAAATACAGTAGTTAGTGAGATTTTCTCAGTGAAAAATACCCAGCAAAATCGGCGCGAATTTTCCGCGAATGATGGCTAGATATGTCTCACAGAGAAACCTGAATGCATGAGTCCGCGGCGTTGACAACGCTAATCAAGGGGTTCACTTGTATATATATATATATATATATATATATATATATAGGCTGTATATAGCTCCCGGTTCTGAAGGGTCCATTTAATGGGTTCTGAGGCGACGCTTTTGAAATATATTCATCAGAAATTATTTCCCGGTTTACAACGCATGTTCTGGGGTTACGACGTGTTGTATGACAATCCAACGGAAGAAATATGGCTCTAAAACGGCAGAATAATAAAAATTTTGAGTTTTTTTTTATGAAAAACTCAATAAAAATGTAGTTTACATCATTTTCAATACACCCAAAGCATTAAAAGTAAGTTTTTTCTTAGGATTTTTTACAATTTTCGACGATTTTTTGGTTTATGACGATTTTCGCCTTACGACACGACATAAAAACGTAACCCCCGTCATAAACCAGGGACTGCCTGTATGTGTATATATATATAATTATCTGTGTTTGTGTGTACACAAATGCTCAGTGGTACCTCTGTACTTGTACAACTCTCAACTTGTACAATTTGGTTATTGGACAGTTTGTCTGAGTAAAAATTTGCTCTATGTTCGTCCATTTTGCTCAGCTTTAGGAGTAATGACGACAACCAGCTAAAGCACATATGAAATTTAGTGAGTCATGTGCATGCTGATCCAAAATGAAATACATGGAAGGGTTCAGTCTACACATAAGTCTCACCCAGTGCACATCTCTGCTAAACTGTGTGTTTTTTGTTATTATGTACTGTATAATGCGAAGTAACTGTACTGTATGTAAATCATCATTGCCCCTTAGAAGGCTAGAGATACCAGCAAGGTTGCGCCTGCTGTAGAGGATGTTGTCTCTTTGGGCAAGTCCATGGACTTTGGATGTTGGTGGGGAGTAAGTGGTGGAGCACAAATCAGAGCTCACCACAAAAGAACAGTAGGACCTTCAGAGGGAGCAGCAACAGACAACAGCTGAGGAATTGTCTTCAGAGGAGGAGGAAAGGGAGAATGTTCCCAGCTCATAAATAAATTAAATTTGTTCACACTGGGGAGAAATACAAAGATTCCTTGAAAAAATATCACCTTGACGAAGCTGTAACAACTGTGTTATAAACCTGGTGAAAGATTATGCTACCTCACACTTTAGGAACATTTTAAAATACAGGAAAAGCAAACATTATGGGATTGGTTTTTGTGAGAAACAGAGGGAGTCTCCAGAAGAAGCAGTAAAAAGAGACAGAAAAGAGACACAACCCTAGAAGTAGAGTTGCCAGCCATATTTTAAAGAAGGGGACTCCCTTTCCAAACAATAACAACTCCTCTCCTCTTCATCTTCCTCACCACCTTCCACAAAGGTTATCAACTCTCCTGAGTACAGGTACAGTGAGAATAAATGTTCATTATTTCATCTATTTTGCTTAGGGTTTTTTTGTATGACTTGTGCATGCTAGGCTTTTGAAATTTAATTCAAAATGCATATTTTTTTGTAATTTTTAGTCTGGAACAGATTAATCCAATTTACATTGTCTTAGGAATAAAAATTTATTCATTACAAAGACAGATCGGTATTTGCACAGCTTTCTGGAAGGGATTAAGTCCAAGCACTGAGGTACCACTATATATATATATATATATATATATATATATATATATATATATATATATATATATATATATATATATATATAATATAAAAATATATATATATATTATATATATATATATATATATATATATATATATACATATATATTTATATATATCATATATGAATATATATATACTGTATATATATATGTATGTATACATTTTTTCTTTTCACGCCTTAGTCAACGGATGTATAGCTGAACAGACAATTTGGCTAAAGGATGTTTTGTCCAAGAAAAAACCCATTCTGTTAATGAACGTTTGCTCGGTTTGGGGGCGGAAAAAGACGACTTGCAAGAACGGGTGTGGGATAATGTTCGTCATGTGTTTGCTGTTCCCAGAAACACAGAGGGAAGGGTTCGGTTTCTCTGTGGGTCTCGCTCCGAATCTTTATCGCTGCTAAACTTCTGTGTGTTTTTGTTGGCCATATCGTGCAAAGTCTTTTGCACATGCACAAATCATAACTGAGAGTTAAGGCTAGAGATAACAGCAGGGCTGCGCCTGTTGTGGGGGATATTGTGTCTGGGCAGGTTCATGGGCATAGAGGACAGTGATGATGTGGAATTAATGGAGGAGCACAAAGCAGAGCTCAGCACAGAACAGCAGATCTTCAGACGGAGTAGTAACAGACAACTGAGGAATTGTTCTCAGTTCATTAACGAAATGTGTTAAAATTGGGGGGAAATGTAAAGTTTCATTGAAAAATATCACCCTGACAGGCTGCTGTTAACTCCAGTTATGTTATAAGCCTGTTGAATGACCATACCATACACACACACACACACACACATATATATATATATATATATATATATATATATATATATATAACCATACCGTTACAGGGTCACGTGAATAAATGTACTGCAAGAGCCGGAAGGAAATATTAAAGTAGCCTACCATGCACTTTGTTTTATTTAACATACACCTTTTCGGGGAGCGTTGCAACGTGTAAAAAGTCCAGGGACATCAAAAAGTAAAAGTGAACGTATATAAACAATAAAAAAGAATAAGCAACAGCCAACAAAGATACAGTAAACGAGGAAACACGACTACAATCAGGTAAAAAGGCACTATTTACATGATTTTGAATTGCTGAACCATTCCCTTCATATCTCTCAGCAATTCAAACTCGTGTATTTACGTTTTTACCTGTTTCGTTTTTAGGATCACTGTATGTGACGTTTCTAAGGTTGCAGTGTTCTTTGCACGTTTACTGTCTACTGCCCTATACCCTTAAGTGGTGAGTATTAAATACGCGAAAGCGCTGGGTACTTATGGCTTTTAAGATTTCCTTCTGGCCCTTGCAGCATATACTGTGCACACACGCACGGTATATATATACACATAGTTCATTTATAAAGAAGTAATGTTATCTTTTGAGGAGAAAATGTAAATTTGCTTGAAAAATATCTCCCTGACAATGCTATAAACTTAACTGTTATAAACCTTGTTAATGATCATGCCCCATATACTTATATTAATATATATATATATATATATATATACTTATATTAATATATATATATATATATATATGCTATGTGTGTGTGTGTTGTGTGTGTGTTTGTGCGCGCCCGTATGTGTAATACTTTACCATTACAGTGTTAATGTTTGCAGTGTGCTATCTGTTTGCGGAGACCCCGAGGCTTCACGTGACTTCATCCAGAAATAAGAACGATGTTTCATAAAAAAAAAAACACCCGAAAATAGAGCCATTTCATAAAAAGCTGTGAGTTTTATTCATTGAGTTGCCTTACCTTTAGTCAGGCAGGTGTAATAGATACCCACTCACTCACCTCCAGAACCCAATCAAAATCGGTTTTAAAAGAATGCTGTCTTGACTCTATAAAGTGAGTAGAATTACTCTCGAATTTCCTTGATGGCCGCCAGTCACCTTCTTCAAACCAACGTAAAATGCCGTTTCAGTGTCAATGTTTTGAGACGAGAAAAGCGGAAATTATTACCTACGGTTCGTAGGTAGTAATTTCCGCTTGGCTCTAACGTGTCCCACTTACCATAATTACATGATAACTGCCGAGGCGCACTTTGTCTACGATGTTCTGGCTCCTCGAGTGTGAGGTTTGAGGCTGGAATACCCCTTAGGGGGTCAGTGCCACCAGTGCACTTCACGCGGTGCATTGTAGGCATTACTTTAGCTTTAGGTCCTTTGCAGCGTCCCTTCGGCCTCTACCTCCAATACCTTTCATTCATTTTACTATATCTCTTCATATTCTCTTTCTCCCATCTTACTATCCACCCTTGCCTAACTATTGTTTCAGCATTAATTCAGCGACGAGTTGACCTCATATGTCCCAGCGGTTGGCCTATAATCGAAATTTTATATTCCATTCCAATCCAATTTGGGATTAACGTACAAAGTTTGCAGTGGTTATTGTCTTGATTCATAATAAAGAGAAACCGATCGCCCATCTCATGGCACATAATAAGCTGCTTGGGCCATTAAGCCCCCATCAATTCCATAAATGGTCACCGTTCCTCACCCCGAGTCCATCATTTTCAATCACATAAGATTATTTAGTGTTTATAATTTGTTTAAAACTTCTACGTTTGATTGCAGATGTTTAACGCTTTCCTTAACCGGAAACAAAGTCAAATTGAAAGTGTTTGTTCGTGCGTTAAGGAAACAAAATAAATCAAAGATTTTTCTCAAAACAGCTTTAAAATTAAGAAAATAATTTGTATTGATGTTTGAGAAGCTCATTATCAATGCAAAAGCCTGCAACTATCCTTATGCTTTATATTCTTGAAACCCAAAGCAGGCTCACGGAGCAGCCCCAGCATACATCGCGAGCAGCTGTCTCGCAAGATTCCCAGTTAAAGCCCACCTGCCCTACCTCAGTGCTTACTAGACCAGGATGTTGGACTGTTCATTGGTTGTTTTTGTTATGATGAATTAAATCTAGCCTCACAAGCCTTTGCCTGCAACACGTTGGGAAAGTGCATTATCTTCTATTTTGTTGCTACATAAAATCGCCTTGCCAACTCTATATTAAGAATATTGATGTGTGTAGGTGTACTGCTGGTCTCTGAATCACACGCAGTTCCCCACCATTGATAGACGAATGTAAGCTGATTAGATATGTGATAGTTTGTAACAGAAATATTGGCAGGAGAATGTGGCGGTCAAGTATGGCACATAACCCGGCTTTTAGGAAGATGATTTTGCAATTAAAAATCCAGCATTATAATAGAAATTAGGACTATGATATCACATCAGAGATGGGGTAAGAATATTAACCTCTTTACCCAGAATATTAGACATTCTCTTTCTAACGGTATCCGTGCATGGCGTCATTATTTTTTCTCCTCATCATCCATGTATTTGAGAACGTTATTATGTGTAACATGAATACATTGATGTTCAGATAAGGATAGTTAGGAATATAGGCAAGAAAATAAATTTTATATCCCGATTCTGTATTAGAAAATGCGTTAAGAGCGGTGATAAAAACTTTTTTATGACAACAAAGGCACTTGAAACACGAACAACCTGCTTATACTACCATATAGTAATAATGTCAAAGATAATCACCTTTTACATTTGCTTAAGAACCTTGGAATTAATGTAGCATTTAAGAACAATATATAATGAAAGAAATACTTTTAATGAACTCTTCTAACAGTAATAAAGGATCTTATGTATCAAATCAATATGAAATTGATATCCAACTTTTATTATTGGTCAGAGCAGAAGATGAAAGAGAATGGAATAGCATAAAAAAAATTATGGTATGCACAAGTTAACAGTGGAATTTTCGCACAAGTTAGTGAAAACAATCATACAACCAACTGGGCAGGGGCAAAAAAGATAGTTTATTCCAATAATATTCTGGAAAGAAACATCAGTGCGTCTAGTTTTACAAAAGAAAGCTTTTGCAGGAATGTGAATATCAGTAAAACGTGTATTAAGTCGATCAATTAATTTCAAGAGGAATATTCAGAATGTATAGATTTTAAGAAAGGTGTGAGTCCTAAAGCATAGTTTAAAAAAAAAAGTTAAAGTCCTCCTGGGCCTCTGTAGGCTTATAGGGTAGGCGGTGATCTGTTTCTTAGGCCGACAGCCAGTGGGGGACGGGTCCCAATGCCTAAAGCACAGACTGAATTTTAAATAAGAGTACTGATCCCAGACAAACGAGTTTACTGCTCTTCCCTCTTTACTTTCCCGCCAGTCAGGCGTTAATACTGGTTTCCAACCGTCTACGTTCGTTTGTACTATACTTCTATCATATATGTTTTGTACATTTCTACCACTAAATAGCAGTCCTCTAGAAGAAGTGTTAATTAAACAGACGAAACTGCACATGTACATCACACATTAACCAGGTACTGCAGATACTGTATATTCCCTGAACAAACCGTAAACCATATAATAGACGTTTTCCTCTCCATTGGGTGGTTCTAGAATGTCAGCATTCTGATTTGGAGTAAATCTCCAAAATTGATGTTGCTAACTCCATGCCCCTTTCATCCTTGTTTGTATCTACCACAGTCAATAATTACCTGACACTTAACTCCTGCTTAGGTTCTCAGAGGAGCAGGGGGATTTATTCAGGCTTACTTGGAAAATGAATCGGGGTCCTACATCTTTGATGAGAACATCTTAACCACAGATATATACTGTATGTGTGTGTGCGTGTAGTAAGGTCAGCCAGAGTTGTCGCAATTTAGCACTTGAAATATGATTGCGGTGGTAGTGATTACTGTGGCTTTTTTTTTTTTTTCATAGAGCAACCCCATGTTAGAAGAAACTGCTTGGTACTGAAAAATAAAGGTTGATATCGGGCTCCGATCATTTGTTAATAAATTTTTCTGTGAAGAAATATAAATGTCATTAACAGTAATGACGTTTAAAACGAAATTATTTGATCATACTTGTGGTTTCATATAGGTTTCACAATCGAAAGTTCCCGGAAACTTATCGCATTGATCGGAGCAAGTTTTAGTAGGACAGTGGTGGATAAGTCTGATGAGACGAATCTAAATTTAGACATGAACAGTCAACACAGTAGGCTACAATCAAATTTCTCCCTCGCTGCAATCACCCAATCGACTTGTTGAAATGGATGAATGCCATAATATCTATTACCTCTTACACTCGTGGAGTAGATAAAACTGAAGGTGTGGATATACCTAAATTCAAATCCCACCCGCAACAGACTTGCTAGCCAGGTAGCCAAGATCCGGATTTTCCGCAACATTCCTTAAATAGGTGCTGGTCGTTTACGTAATCAGACAACGACCAGACGCTTCAGCATGACGTCACTGCTACGGGCTGTAGGTAGAATGATGTGTCATGACGAAGGTGTTCTGTCTGCTTACTTGCTGCAAGGGCAGGTACTTTTTTACAATTGTTCTTGGAGAAGTAAAATATTATTATGTGATGAAATGACCGGTGGGAAATTAGATTTTAGGAGTTTGAACGGGGCTATCATTCTGGGATAATTCATTTTTCACACATGACCTCCGATATGAGACTGGCTCAGCTTTTACTTACGCTAATAGTTGGCGAATGATAGCAAAAATGTTTTCTCATTGCTTCTATGGTAGGCTACTATGTTGCCGCTATATACATGAAACGGAAACGCTAGCTTTGGGCATTACATAAAGCAAATCCCTGACTTGCCATATATGGTTTTCGTGATACAGGATAAGGACATTAAGTAAGCTTCCCTATTATAAATATCGGACACTTATTCAACTGGAGGAAATATGATTCACAGTGGTGGCTTTAGCGGGTCTTGTCGTGCTGCCAGCCTTGGACATCACAACATCACGTGATGCTGTAATGTTTCCTCTTGAAAGAAGAGAAATCACGTGAATTGATTTACTTGTAGTTATTGAGTAAAACAACACGCTTTCTAAACTTGTAACTTAAATTGAATCGGATATAGCACTAAACAAAGATAAATCTGTCTAAAAAAGGGCCCTTTGTTATAAAGCACATACGAACGTTTTTATTTTGCGTCTGGCAACGTCTATAGGTGAATTCTCAAAGTGAGAGTATCGTAAAGGAAACAAAATGCCTTCTAGGTTTCATGAAGTGTATTACCAGATTTATGGATGACGAACTGAATTGTTCTTGTGTTTTTTATGAACTCTGCATCTTTTCTGTACAAATAAACATAATGGAAAATGTTAGGAGGGATTTCTTTTGTAAAAGGGGCGGGGCCACACCCTCCAACGCCTGGTGACTGCCACCATCGTACGACCACGCGAACAGCTTGGAGGGATTGTATTGTCGCTCTTCAGTTGTGCGTTCGGATGTTACGAAGTAAGCGTGTGAAATTATTTAGGTCGTAAGTGACAAGTGTTATTTTTCGTTTAATACGGACCGATAAGGTAACGTCATGTCAGCGAGCAACTTTTTGTCAAAACTCCGACGCGCAACTCCTCAGGTAAGTTTGAAACTGCAAGGAAATTTGAGACAAACGATTACCGGTACCGAAGTATAAGCGGCAGCTGTCAAGCAACATTTCAATTTGTTTTGGCAGGGAAAACGTTGCTCTTAGCTTCAAGCTTTTGACAGTTATTTCTCTGTGTCTTTTGACAGTTATTTTCCTTCTACTTTTCTCTGTCTTCTGACAGTTATTTTCCCATCTTATTCCAGTCACTTCGAGCATTGCTATTAATGTATCCCACACATTGAGTTGCATATTTGCCTTTGCAGCTCGCTTTCTCTCTCTCACCCCTCGTAAAAAAAAACCATTAGTGAATATTGGTCGTTTCGTTGTTATTCATTGGAATATTTAGGACCAAACTTGTGCTGGTAGGTCTAGCAACCGCACCCTCCCCTGGTTAAAGATGGAAGCCTAATTCTAGGTTCTTGCACTGTTGTTTATACTGTTGCAGTGGAGCTGGGGGATTTTTGTACTTTAAGGCAAATTGGTCACGCTTTGTGTAAAAGCTGTATTCAAGACGTTATTAACGGCAGTTATGGGCTAGACTTCCGCCCCATCCTGTAACAGTACTGGTAGGCCTAGCCTATATAATATTTCCTAATGTAAAGAGCCTGTAAAGTGTTGAGGACCAGAAGTAGGAAACAAATGGAAGTATTTCCTGTAAAATGTCGACGAATACAGGCCAAGAGGGTGATGTAAGCCTCCCTGACTTTGTATACAACTGGCACAGTATAACAGTTATGTAACTTAACTAGAATATTTTAATATGAATTATTCATATCATTGTCTAGGGTGAGCCCAGTTCTGTTTTCCACCATATGCTCAGCTGTTTTTTGTAACGTGTTCATTGCTGTGTGGTAGGCTAGTCGAGTATTTTTTTTCATCATACTCGTAAATCAATACGATGCCATATAACTTTCCAGCCATGAGTGAGAGCGTGACATCATTGCATGAACTTTAAAGCCGACCTGTTGCATCGATTGCTCCAGATTTTTTGAAGGCAGGCGTAGTCCGTTCGATGTTGAAGGAAGGGAGGCTTTTGTTTCACGTTTTTTTATTTATTTTTTATTTATATTCCTGTAAAAACTGAATGTCAGTTTCGGTTGTTGATCATGAGAGAAAATTATTAAATGATTTCAGCATCACATTCTCTCTCTCTCTCTCTCTCTCTCTCTCTCTCTCTCTCTCTCTCTCTCTCTCTCTCTCTGAAACTAAAGGCACGTCGTCTGTATATCGACCACTGTAAACTCATGTATCACGCCCCTAACCATGGTAATCAGGGTTTATAGGCTGTGTATCGCTCTCATAATATCAGTAAGGAAAGATCCTAAGACCTAAGGTATCCCACAGCTTGTATTCTTTTCTGTGAGGAAAGTGTGGAATTTTCCTGATAACTGATAACTTTAGGTTTGGTTGATGTACTGTGGTTAGGTTTCTTTGCCACCTCCTTTATATTAAGAAAACTATCCCCGGTATCTAAATTTAGAAATGTTGTGGGCACTTGTTGCCACGGAAAGCGAAGCGAACGCCACGATGGCTGCATTCAGTGAGCTTAAACTAAAGACCACTTTCCTATGCTGTAAGGATTGTCATCAGATATAAATCAGCAATGTGCTGTATTACATAAGTTATTTTCACCACCCGTTTGTTACACAGAAGTGCGTCTGGCCCAAACTAGACATTTTGGTTAACAAGTAGATTAAGCCCTTATGATTATTTTACCATACATAACATTTTCGTTCAAGAATGCATGCATGTAACTAGAATGTACAAGTATTGACCTTAGGGATGTTACGTATTGTCTCGTCTTGGACAAAGATACGTTTATTCTCCGCAGGGGCAAGAGGTTATAAGTACCCCCAGAAAATCTTTTGTTACCAACACACAGATCTAAAGATATACATTTAATTTTATGTAATAGGATAGATCTTGTATGCTGACCATTCTATTAGAAATACTTTTTGTGGATGGGGAAGAAAGCGACCGGTAAGAGTAATTAATTTATTCTGTCGTTGCTTGTCATTCTTCGATGAAAAGCATCTGCCGGTCCTTTTGTCTTTTGTCAGTGGAATCATGAAAGCCTGACTTAAAGATAAGATATCTGCAGAATCGTGATTATGAGCGGAAATTTTGTACAGGAAACCAGGTTAAAGCGTTGTGCAGTAAACAACATCTTTTATAGATTTCTCAGCTGCTATCTGTATATGCATTTCATGATTGGATTTTCCTAGTGATGGGTGGAGCCATTACCTTTATTTGATGACTACATGTAGATATTCAAATACGCTTTTTTTTTCAACAGTGCAATATTCAAAACACAGCAGTTTAGATGTATTGGTGGTAGGTCATCAGAACCGAAGTATGTTTCTAAATAGCTGAATTGAACCGGTCCTGGTCGTTTCGGCCGTAAGTCACTTTAGGCCGTAACATCCAAAACAATGTAAGACGTTATGTTTATGGTCTTTACCATTATTATTTTGTTTTACGTACATCCCCAAGGGGCTGGTACTAAACACTGCGCCCATTTTGCACGTAAACGAATGCGAATTGAACTGACACTTTTCGAGAGGCTTTGAGTTACAATGCCTGTATACAACTGAGGCCATTGAAGATGATAGTGATTTCTGCGTGATGTTCGTAATTTGGGTGAAGACTGTCACAATAGAATCCTTACAATAAGTTAACGTATTACATTACTTCAGATTAATGGGTTAAACTTGTAACTCGAAATGGATTTCATATGCACTGAGTGGCCGAAAGTGCCCCAGCGATAAGCTTGACAGCTTAAATTTCATAAATCAAGATTGATAAAATCTTGCTATGAAGTTAGCTGTTATATCTTATAATTTTCTCCAGATACACCGTATACTTCTGATTTCAAATAATTTTCTCCAGATATACCGTATACATCCGATTTCAAACACCAGATTTATCTATAGCAGGCGGAAAATATTATACTCTCCCTCTGTTTGGGTAGTGCACGCCGGCAGTAACTTCTGTTAGGCGTAAGTCACGAACTAGTTAACGAATAGATGGTTCTCGCGATGAAAGACTTTGCATCAGCTATCGAGGAGAACATTTTTTTTTTTTATTATAAGTTCATAATTAGACACTGATGCCCATGCTCCAATTTTAGTTATTATTTTCCTAACTTTTTTTAAAGTACAGTATATAAAACATTGATGAATTTTCGTGATCAGTCTTCACTTACACTTGATCATCTGAATTTTAGGTACTGTCTTTAGCCCCATAGGTTAAGGGAACAGTTATTTTTACGATGTCTTTTTTTGAAATGTTTTAAAAATATGCATCATTACTATGCAGATTGTTTCATTTTAGTACTTATGAGATATGCAATACAAAAGACCACTGGGCCGACCTTAGCATTCTCGTCCATGTCAAGCATTTTGGCCACAGAGAGAGAAAGAATACTACTGTACTATAATAAACCGTTTTCTCCTCTTTCGGTTTCCTGCTTAGTATTATTAATTGCAAATAGCATTTGCTCAAAATCGTTACCTTATTGAATGTATGTGTAAGGCAGCCTGCTTGAATGTATTGAGCTATATATATGTATATGTGTATGTATATATATATATATATATATATATATATATATATATGTGTGTGTGTGTGTGTGTATATATATGTATATATATATATATATATATATATATAATATATATACTCGTATAAACTATAAACTATACTCTTTCTTACGGGTAACTCCAGATCTTAACCCTTTTCTTTCCCCGTAATAATTTTATGATGCAATTGCAAGCTTTCATGCCCCCTACCCTGTCTTGGACCCACTGCGGTTGATGAATTACGTACATACTTTGGTGGGTTTTAACGGAACTCTCCTGAAATGTTCAGCCTCTCCAGGAGTCGAATCAATGCCTTTTAGCTGATGAGGAGAGCAATCAAGCTTTTATTTACTGTTTATTCCTTTTATTTTTCTAGGACCCGACCCCGCCAAAGGTGTTCTGTAACAAGACCTTTAGATTCAACTCGTCATATACATAATGCAGAAACATTCTGTGATATTTTATACAGCGTACCTCATATTAATTATCAGATCCACAGCACTCAGAGAAAATTACTCTAATTTTTTCTTGAACGACTTATGTACTTTCGTTCCTCCTGATATCAGGTGGGAGCATATTGTAGTCTTGAAGCTGCAAGATGAAAGGTTCGAAAGCCAACGTTCAAATTGCATATAGGCTCAAATAACTTGAGACCATCTGTAGCTGTTCATGTGTTGACTCCCTCCATAGGCTGTATTATAAGCAGCAAGCCCTTCAGACATTTCGGACACCCAGTCTAGATAACTTGGTGAGTCATTACGCATTTTAAACATCATTCTAGCGTTGATAAGCAGCCATTGCAACTTGAACAATACAGGCGTAATCCAGTCGCGCGGTGCAACGCCCTGTATTAATCTTGCCTCTATTGGGTGTATTTAGCAGCTTCCTAGGTTGTATTGTAGGAAGATTATGATAGTTGTAATAATCCAGTTTATGATACAATCACAAGTTTTTTTTTTTTATAAAACTATATTTTTTAGCAAGAGTAATATTTCTAAGATGAGGGCCAGTGGCTCTTACAAGATTTTGTATTTGAGCACTAAAAGACAAATTACATTCTATTAGTACACTTAAATCAGTCACTTTATCAGCGATCTGAACTAAATTACCATTTATATTTAGCCGGAAATCACCAAGATTTCTTAAATTGATTTTCCTTCCTACCAACATAAATTCAGTTTTATTTTCGTTTAATTCTATTGCTGTAAATGTCATCTTTACGCTTAATGCATGTGTGTGTGTGATTTGTTTTTTCTTTTATTTGACGCGAAGGTAATCTAGCAGCGTTCACTAATCATTTAAAAAATATATGAATTAAATTCCCACTTGCTCGCCTAAAAGATTTTATTGGCAATTTCGATTATTATCACTAAAAAATTTAAGACCATTAAATATCCGGTAACAACGGGTATTCTAAGTATATGAAACTTTAAATGAAAATTATAAAAATTACTAAGCCATTTACTTTATAGTTCTTAAATCTTCTTAAATCTTACGGCTTATCAGCCATTAGCAAGATTGTCGTTCTTAATGCGCATATATCCGTAGATATACAAAAATGGCTTTAATTCACTTAGCAAGTTTCCACAAAACAGATGAAAGAAGAGTTCCGCCATGTAAGGGAGCATGTGTGACGAAAGTGTATTAACGCTTTGTAATGTACTTTGTTCTTCGTATGAACGTTCATTAATTACGATTGCATACCAGGCATTCCTGCTGAATCTTACGCACGTGTTGCTGCTCGTTTATGTACATGGTGAGTGGTCTGGTTGATCACTTTTCCTTTTTGCATTTTGTATGTGATGCATAGTTTTTGCTGAAAAAATATGCACTACATATTTTTCAATAAAAAATATGCGTTACATATTTTTTAACAAAAAATATGCGTCACGTTTTTCAACAAAAAATATGCATATTTAAAAAAAATATGCATCACATTTTTTTTTGAAATGCAGATTTCATTATCATCATCATCTCACACCAGACTTTTTTTTTTTTTCTTTTACTATTGGACGGTATGTGGATTCTCGGATAATGTACAAATGCGTCAACGGAAAGTGCTAAGTCACTTGAAAGTTACTGTTCAAAATCATTCAGATTGTTTATTCAGAAAAATATTGCCCATTTAGTGTGATGTTACGCGTCTTCGAGGGGAAGGCTTTGGCATTCGTAGTTGCAATGTAGTGGACGAGAACCTTGTCAAGCCGAGCGTAAGGACTGTTTAGGAGAGCATTGTTTGCTAGTTAGTTCAAGGGGCGGCTCGTTGGGTTTTTGCTTCGCGTATGAATTCACAAGGTCGTTGGAATCAGAAAGGTCAGGGGTGTTATTTACGCCTTTTAGTAAAGTCTTTGCATTATGAAGTTGATTGGTAACTGTAATGGATCAGGGGTATACTTCCTTGCACCGATTTTTCCAACTGGAAGTTGGACAAAATAAACTCAGATGATTGTTAGAAGCTCGATACCATCCTCTCTCTGTCAATTTAAGTTACCCCACTTTGATTTTTAGCACATTCTCTCTCTCTCTCTCTCTCTCTCTCTCTCTCTCTCTCTCTCTCTCTCTCTCTCTCTCTCTCTCTCTCATGTGCTAATTTAGAACACACGGAATTCGGGTACCGGATCACGTGCCTTTATGCTTATCGAGTGTCGTTGGCATGCCTCTGTATCAAGTCTCTTATGAAAATAAATCAGGAATTGTGCTTGTTAAGGTAATTGTCGTCATTTGGTTGATGAATTTCGAGTGTGACTGCGGTCGCTTGAATTCGGCTTCCACGAACGAGTAAAGTTCAGCAACCTTCAATTGCAGCCGGGGTTTCGCTATGGTCTTTTAGATCGTTTACACGCTTTCCTCTAGTGATTCTGGACAAGGCGTTCCTTGGTCAGAATGGAGATATGTGCTTTGTTATGAGATCTCGAACCCTCTTCAGTAGCATAGGAATGTGATTAAACTTCTTTGTCAGGAAATTGGATATCTTTTTTTTTTTCTATTCCAATTTGCTCTTTTAACCTGCTTCTCTATGCTGAAAAAAAACTTTGCTATTCTTAAGGCATGTGAGATTTACCTATCGTTGTTAGATCAAGTGAAAGCGTTCTTTCGAATGTTTAGCAAGGATTATTTTTTCTTAAACTAGATCATTTGAGGTAAGGTCGTAAATCGTGTATTGCTTTCGATTTTAAGTTTAACGTTATTGCCTAAGGTCTTATGAAACAAGCAAGATTATTTACTGTCCTTGATTAGCTTAAAACCTTGCACAAGACCTGTAAACATTTTGGCCCAAAATACAGATGAACAGCAGGCATTCAACAGCGCAACACACAGGCACTTACAAACACCTCGATACGAGGTGCGCGTGTACGACAATACAAAGACCCCATCAACCGCATGATTGAAATAAGAAAGGCCTGGTATAAAGCAACACAAAGCGGTGAAAACGTGTATTGCAACACATTCGTGAAAATCTGCACCGTGAAGAGCACGGCATTCAACATATAACAGCCTTCAAAAGGGTAATGCAGAGCGGCGGTGAATAACGCAACTTTCAGCAAAAAGCGTGAACAGGGTCACAATGAAAGTTCAAGCACGAACTCGAACAGATCCGAACATAAAAGACTCATTAAATGTCAGTGCTGCATACAAGGCGCAAGATCTGTGTCACACACCGAGCCCCGATGAAACCAGAAACCAGTTGCCCATACCTGTAAGGCATTGCAGCATAAACTCATAGGCAGAGCAAAGCAGCAAGAGCAGCTGTGAATAGCGCTGCACAAAACAACTCTAAACAGAGCATTGCCCTAAGTCCACACGAAGAACGCTAAACAAACGAGTGTTTCAAAACGCATCGATTTTTTTTATTATGCCCAGTTCTTAAGGGTCACGTTTTAAAACAAGTGTCGTCAGTTCACTGATGGAAAACAATGGTAAAGGTGGTCTTTTTCATCACATTTCTCCAGGTAAAAGAAAACTGTATTAGGTCCTTGTGGTTTTTTGATAGGGTTTAATTGACGATCGGCATTTATTTGCTATTAAGAATATGCTTTCCAAAGATGAAAATATTTGGAATCTCTCTCTCTCTCTCTCTCTCTCTCTCTCTCTCTCTCTCTCTCTCTCTCTCTCTCTCTCTAAAAGAGGGAATTAATTGTCAGTGGAAATGGCCAGACTACTTTATATTTACTGAAACAGAATGTAGCTTCAGTTATACACAGTCAGTGATAATGTTTAAAGGTAAACCCACTGTGAAGGTGTTGCTTCCTTTATGTTGTTCAATGGTTTGCAGTAAAGGAAATTGGCATTTCTTTGAGAAGTAACTTTGTATGAGAATGAATGGAATAAATGAGATATCTGGTAATTATTACGCATTACATTTTCTTTTATTCCTGTGACAGTATGTTTGCTTTATGGTCAGCAGAATTTATTTCTACGCAGAGGTTGCGTTATTACAGTAGAAATAATTTTATTAAGTATTCATGTAATTCTTTTAGGGTGATAGCAATTTCTCGTCAGTGTTATTAACCATCCAAAAGTTTCACTGACGTACATTTTCGTTCGTAAAGTCAGTTGTTTTAGTATTTTTGCTGATGATGAGAAACAACACTAGTTTTGTAACAGCTCCTATGAATTTAGAATTGTTGAAAATCATTTCACGTTTTAGTGTACTTTGTTATTCCATAGAGGAATACTCCAAAACATTACGCATGTTTTGTAAATAATGCAGGTGTGCAGTCAGCCTTACCGTACATGTGGGCAGTTGCTCAACGAGAGGAGTAGGTGAAACACGAGAGGAAAAAAAAAGACCCCCCACCTCCCGACGTGGATACCCCTCCAAGGCCCTCTCTCACCCCGCCATATTACCCCACGAGCCGACATCTTCCCTTTTCACGGTTTGGGCAGTATCGATCTCGTATTGTTGATCAATGCTACTGGGATGTCTTGCTTTTCGAGCGCCTCTGACGGTGCATGACAGGCTAGTGTGCTTGTTATGTTTTGCTCTTGTAACCCGTTTAGGCTTAGGTGTCTTTCCTCATTCGCTTTCAGTCATGAGATTGTGTAGATCTCTTATGGGTCTCCGTTCGTATTGTCTTCAAATGCGTTTATTGCAAAACTTCCAGGTATATTGAGGTCGCACTCTCTCTCTCTCTCTCTCTCTCTCTCTCTCTCTCTCTCTCTCTCTCTCTCTCTCTCTCTCTGGGGCGTTATCTTTGTTTCTTTTGAAAACAGGTAATGCAAACAATGGATCGTACTCTCATCCTTGCTGTACTTTGGTATTAGCCTAACGAGCTACTTAGTCCTCTTCATTTTCTAGCAACTTATTGATCGATAACATTTTTCAGTAGTCGCTGTTTGACTACATTAAGTTTTCTTCGTTGTTTGGCATATGTTACCTTAGAAATAAGGTTAGGCCTAAAAGAACGCAGAAATAGTCGACCAGGTTATTTACAGGAGGATTTATTCATTTTCTTCTTGTATTGTTCATACTGGAAGCTGTTTTATATATACTATATATATATATATATATATATATTATATATATATATATATACACTGTATATATATATATATATATATATATATATATATATATATATATATATATATATATATATATATAACATATATTAATTTTTGTCACAAACTGTGACAGTTTTTTATATTCACAAATATTAAGCTGCAAGGGGAATTGTTATTGATAGTGCTTCGTAACCAGTGGGATTCGAACCGAAAGACAAGGAGAGAACTGAAGGGCGTTATGTTTCGGTTGGTACTTTAACCTATTTTATACAGAGATTTTACCCAAAAAATGTGGAAGTTTTCGCTTCCTCTAAACCTTGTGTAGAGATGTTTCATTCACCTATTTACAACGGTCATCAGGATCTCGTCGAAACCCCCTTTACACATTGCGTCAGTTCGCATTTCATCTTCGACATTCACTCACTAGTATGTAAAATCCCTTCTTTTTCGATTCCCTTTTTACACCAATATTATTCAGCAGTTTCTAGATCTTTTTATCGTTCTACTTATCTATTGATATTTAGTTTTATACCTACATTAGGTTACGCCCAGAAATTTTATCAAATAATGAGCTGTTACTGCCCTCCATAACGGGGTTAGTATAGAAAGGTGTCCTGGTATTCACATGAACTAAATCCAATATTTTACTAGTTAAATGAATGCAGTTTTTTTCTCAGTACTTCTAGAAGACAAAAAATAAGATAAATTTTGGAGTTATGATTTTGTAGTGGTTTAAATTTACGCCATTAAAATGCCCTTGGTGAAAGCACTGGTTTGTAAGAAAAGACGAGTACTCAAGTCATGAGTTGTGCATTGCTCAGAGAAAGTTGCTCAAATAGGACACTCGATTGATCCTAGTGAAGGACAGTCATATCGATTTTAGAGCAAACATCTTAACAGCTGTTTATTAATTAGCGAAGCTAACACTAGGAAAGTCAACATACCTGTAGCTTTAGATTCCATGGAAGTACAGACGCGAGTACCAGGTTAGACTTAAATTTTTGAATAGTCCAAATTCTCACTTAAAATAATTTTTGTACTGTGATGAATTACAAGCCCAGCATTACGAGGAGAAAATTATATTTTTTTTAGATGTATCAATGATTAAACTTGAATTTTTAGAGAATGCTCTTTGTTCGATAACACCTCGAACGTATTTTCAGGGTTCGTCTTTAGGTGTGGAGAGAGTGCTATATTTTTATCGTGGATATGATATGCTGCGAATAATACCAGGCGTTTTAGTTTGCTTGCTTATGTTATCTACTGGTGTATTTGATCATTTTAAAACCAGATAGCCTATACCTTTACTGTGACTGATTCCTTTAAGTTATAAAGCGAGGACGTTTTGCCAAAAAAACTGTAATAGAATTATAGTTGAAATTCCGATTTTCAAGTTTCCTCACTTTTATCTGTGAGACAGCCATGAGGTATGCAGTTTCCTGATAAATTTCGAATAAGTAGCCCCAGATGTTTTAAGGTATTTCAGAAGGACATTTTTTAATTTCAGCATGAAAGTGTTCGACCTGAGGTTTCATGATAATTGTGTATGGCCCACGTTTACTCTGTAGGCTGTTATTGTAATTAGTCGTTGGCCTGTTCCAGAGCTCATATACTGTATAATATATAAATTATACACACATACACACACACACACACACACACACACACACACACACACACACACACACACACACACACACACACACACACGTAGATCAAAAGCCAACCCTTTCTCAGCAGAAGTCGTTCCACTAGATGACCCAGAGCGCTGTTTTTATTTATTTTTATCTCTAATTTATTTACATTACGATTGTGTAACAAGTTAACTTCCCCAGGTTTTCAGTGTATACACCTCTTATATAATTATATATATATACTGTATATATGTATATATACTGTATATATGTATATATATATATATATATATATATATATATATATATATATATATATATATATATATATATATATATATATATATATATATATATATATATATATATATATATATATATATATATATATATATATATATTCAGGGGTGTGTGTACAGAAAACTTGATGTTAACGTGTTACACTGTTGTAAAGTAAATGAGAATATAAAAACAAAAGTTGAAACAGCGCCATGGGTCATCTACTCGAACTACTGAGAAAGAAAGGAGTGGCTTTGGATCAGCGTGTATCCACAGATGTTCGTATTAGTTATACTACGACGGTAGGAAAGTAGACGGTGAATAACCTCAGAAATAAAAAAAATACGATGTAATTAGCTTGCACTTGCATCAATAGGCAGCGCGGAAACGTGATCGGGTATGGAGTTGAAAGGATTAGAACCTGTTGTTGTTACGGCGACACTTCTGCAAACCTGAAAGTCAAAACACGGTTTGTTTTGTATGTTAAATGTCACCCAAACAAACAACTGACCTTGTCTGAATGTCATTTGCCAAGCTATTAAAGATTTTTTATTTGTTTTGTCGTTTTGCCTGTATGGTAAAAAAACTGCGGTCGTTTGTTTCAGATATCAGGATAACCATTATTAGTTTCCTGTTGTTCACACATTTGCGTCACCAGAGCGAAAGGTCATTAACCGCTGTGCAAAGCTTTCATGGAGAAGTCCATTTTGGGGGGAAAAGTGAACCGGTAGAGATGTAAACTCTGGGAAACGAGGTCAGTCGCAAACCAGATTATACGCAGTTCAGCAGCAGTCGAGTGGGACAAATATAAGTCGAACTGGCGAAGCATTTGTAAGTACTAATAAATTTGTACCTGATTCCACGTGAAGATATATTTCTGAGCAAATTAGAAAGTGATCTTCGTATTACTAATAAACGAAAGTCGTTTATTCCCACGGTTTGCCCTTACAACTTTTAAACAGCTGTTTGAAGGCCATAATAAGGGCAAACCGTGGGAATTAACGATTTTCGTGTATTAGTAATACGAAGATCACTGTTTCTAGTTTGGTCTGCAAAGCCTATCTGATTAAAGTCTTTTCTGGATGAAATTAATCTTATTTATTTAAACAATAATCAGGACATTTGTCTCCAATACATATCACTTCAACGAAACCAGGTATGCAACTCTAAGGCCATTAGTCATAAGACCATCCTACAAAACATGTGATTAAAGTCATTCGCCAATAGATTTTCTTAGTTTTCCTTTCTTACCAATGCAAACACCACGGTCAGTTTAATGTTTCCAAACCAGTTCCACTGAATGGTAAATTAACTCATCAGATAAATATATCTTCATGTGGAATAATTAAGGAGCAATTTAATGTCCCCTACAAATGCTTCGCCACTTCGGCTAATATCTGTCCCACTCGAGTGCTGTTGGCTTGTGTACAGCCTAATCTGGTTTTAGGCTGCTCCTATTTTCACCCCGAGTTACAACTCAGCTGGTTCAGTTTTTCCCGCAAATGGATTTCTCCGTGAAAGCTCGCAAAGCATTAACGAGCGTTCACTTTGTTCTTCATGAACGTGTGACCAATATGAATTTGACAATGATTATCCTGATATTAGAAACATACGATCGCAGTTTTACAGCCACACAGACAAAACCACGGCAGTTCAACGCAGTTGAAAACAGTGCAGTTTTCTTTACTCTTACGACGAAATTGGGGAATGAGTCTAGAACTGGCTTGATTTCATAATGTTACGTGGGAGTTAGATGCGAAGGTTATATCAAGAAACTAGTTCAAAATGTCCTCATATCTTGTGCATGACGGGAATATACTTCTCAAGAAAACACGGGGAAATTATTTCCATGAACATTCAAGAGTCCTGCTTTACTGACCGATGATTAATACGTGGAATTCATTAGCCTCCGTGCTTGTATTATGAATTGGTTATGGAATTTTTTTTCACGGCGGTTGGATTGATTCTTATAGGCCTATTGGTTGTCACAGTCTTGATGACCTGACCATGAACTGCTGCTAAAGTAAAACTGTTAAAGTAGTCTGCTGTCGTTTTATTATCATAGTAATCATCCTGATTAAATAGGGTGCGCATTTCGGCGTTGCTCTACCCAGCACACCTGTGTATGTATGCTCTAATTTTTCGAAGCCTTGAAAGGTGCCATTAGACGATCCTAAGAGGAAGCAAGGTGATGACAACTTCATTTATACTCCCCTCCTTCATCTTTCTGTAGTTTCCTCCAGGTCTGGGATCTATAAAGGAAGTAAGTTGACTAGCTCAGCCTCACAGCCTTTACTTGAACAGTTATGATGTAGCTTTATCATTTACTACTTCAGCCAAATTTATTTGGTCATGGTATCGGGAACATGTTTTTTCTTCTGTAGGAGTCTGAAATGTTCTTTAAGATGAAATTTAGAAAGAGATATGTGATTCATAGCATAGCATTTTTCTTAAAGTTAAAGGCTAATTTATGTGAAACAAGATTAGGTGGAAACTATCCTAGTCAGTGGAACAGTTCTCTATGACTTGCGCCGGCAATTCAGCCAAACACGCAAAATTCTGCGTCGATTTGTTTTAGTATTAAGCAGGACCTCCTGGTATTAAACGCAGGCACTGGAAAGACTTACGCTGAATCTTTCATTATGGCGAGTTTGTTGCGCAGAGAATCGATAGGCATACAGCTTAGATTGGTTCAGAACTAGACCGACGAATACCAGGAAACCAGTAGAAATATAAATTACACTCAGTTCTCAAAATAAACACAACTGTCACTGCGAATATCGCTTTCCTGAAGGTCAATAAAATTTAGAAGGTCAAAGATGGCGCAATTGAGTGGTCAGCTCACTCACTGTTAGGCCTACATCATCTTCTTGTTATCCCGATTTAGACCAGCTCTTTTGAACTACTTGTCCCTTCCTCATTGCCAGCAGTTAGCAGTGAATGGCGCGGAATGCTGAAAGGGTTTGCAGTTACCTCATCGTTAGTAGTTGTTTCTACCTCGTAATTTTTGTTCCACCCAGGTATTTTGTTATACTCTCTTATTTCGAAGTTTTAGCGAAATTGTCTATTGAAATGTTAACATGAATCGAATTAAATTTCTTGTTCTTTCCCGTACATCGTCCTTAAGATGTTTTCGAAATGTATTTTTAGATACGAATTCACTGTCATTAAAACAATTTTTTAGCGGTATGTCAAATAATCGTTGTACCTAAATGATACTTTCCAGCGGCTCACGGCCCTCATTGTGACCCAGTATTGAATATCAGACCCTGATTATATTGTTACCTGATAGGTTTTGGCAGATGTATTGGTAAACGCTGTTGACTAAAAGGTACATTTATTGTTTTTGCATTGCCAAGATTCAGCGCTGTATTTACACGTCGCAACCAAAGTTTGTGGTATTGGGCTACATCCAAGGCTTCCAAAATTCTAGAATACATGCTTGAAAGACATCAGTCTGGTTCGCGGTGGGCACGGTGGGGCTGTTCTCAATGCTTTTGAAGTTTGTGGTTGCATTGAGTGCAAGGTGTATTTGAGACTATAATTTCTCTCTCTCCTGACTTCCTGACCATAAGTCCATGTTGGGATACTTGCATGCTCACGCAATTCCCAGTATGTTCTTGCAAGGGGTTTCTTAGTGCCTCTTTTGCTGTAATGTTTTCTCTCTTGTAAACATTAGGACTGGGGTTTTACCTAAGGCTGTCGTTGATATCATACGTTTATCTTGGTAAAACGATTGGCACAACTGTAAATTGAAATTACTGGAGAAAAAACGTGTCGAAGTATTAAACCCTAAGTTTTAAAACCGACAAATTTACAGTTTTAGTGAAAAATTGTGATGATCGCCCTATGCAAATATTCGAATCCATGATTTTCCTTTACTTTCCTCTTCTTTATACAGGGCAGTCTTTTAAATTTTTACTTATCTATTTACTTTTTATGGCCTAGAATAGTAATTTTGTTTTTGATGCATAAATGCTAGCACATTTTCAGTATTAAGCTGCTCATTGGTGACATAAATATTAGTATCAACAAACTGCTTTTAAAACACCAATTGCGTGACTCAAAACAATGAACTTAACTGTCATTTTGCGTCATGGAAGCAATGTAGAGGACATTATAACACGAACTTGTTTATAACATATACTTACGCCTACTTTATACACGTTACGTGCATACCGAATGGTCTAAACTCTAGAGATTTCTGCTCATTTCGTGGAAGGCTTATCATGATGGAAGGATGTCCCCCATTAAAATTGGTGGACACGAATTTTGTACATGACCAGGGACCACAATTATACATTCGGCTCAAGTAGAGTAAAGTCACTTCGCCATTCCCACGCCTGGGAATGGCTGTGTGGAGAGACTCAGTGTAGATTATCTCGGGGACTTCTCTGTGGCATTGTTTGTTTTTGCAGTTTTTCATTTTTTATCTTGTAGTTTGGATAACTTTTAGTTTGGATAATTTTAACTAGGGTCACCTAACGACCTATTGTCGCTGTACGTGGACGCATAAATACTGTTAAGTAGATAACAATTACGAGTAGAGATCACACCGTAAGTCTTATAAACGTACATACGGTATTTGTAGTTGAGATGAATGGGTTGTTTTAAATAACACATGAAGCAGCGTTTTTCGCCTTTTTGTTTGCTGCCTCAGAAATAACGGAAGTGCCTGTTAAAAATATGCCGTTTTTTTTTTTTTTTTTTTTTTTTTTTTTTTTTTTTTTCAAAATACTTCGCTGTTTGTTGCCCAGAATATTGAACGATATAAGAGTCAGCGACAAAGGCCTCTTGTGGGGGAATAAATGATGATAGTTTTAATTTGAATAACCCCCATGTTAAATGCGCTTAAGAATATGATGAATACACACACACACACACACTCACACTTCTCTGCCTATAAAACATACATTAAACCTCTAATTGCATTCTGTGTCCATCGTGCTTAGTATAAATCCACGCGAAAATAGAGGTAATTGAATATTTCGTGAGGATCATGGTAAGCTCGTAGGTCACGTCAGATGATGAGTGATTCGTCATCTGGGAGATTGGTACTCCTGCCAGTGACAACCTTCTACCTCAGTTACGAGTGTTGTTACCACTGGGCCGAAGTCGAGGATTGTCACTACCGGGAGTTCGAATCTCTCGGTTGAAGAATCACTTATCATTTTTAATTCCCCTACGTTGTTATTTCTGAGGTAAAGCGAAATTTGTAGCTTAATGTTTTGAATATAGATGATGTCTGGGTGATGTGATAGTATATGCATATATAAACACACAATATTACAATATTTGTGTGTTGATAGTTCTTGCAGCAAGAAAATGGTAAAGAAGAAAATTGTGAGTACAGTGTCCCTACACATTCAGTACTGTATGCGCGAGTGCAGCAGCTCTGCAGTCGTTTCGACACATCCTAGAAGTTGATTTGATTCTGACTGTCCTGGCCTGTTATATATATATATATATATATATATATATATATATATATATATATATATATATATATATATATACATGTGCATTTATATATATATATATATATATATATATATATATACATATGCATTTATATATATATATATATATATATATATATATATATATATATATATATATATATATAGCATAGTAGAATAGCACAGTTCGGAATCGAATCAGCGTTGGTCTTCCCTTCTAGATAGTGATGTAGGCTAATTATTTTCACAATGTTCGTCTTAACCTTATTGAGTCAAGCTATTGTATTACAAGGACTCACAGCACATAAGTATTGTAAATGCATAATCCTCTTGATTTTCCAGTTGTCAAATTTGGTGTAGTAGTAGGCACTTTCTCATAAATAGAAAACGTGCACTCAGAAAGTATTGGTATTCATAACTTTCAACAGTATATCAGCAAGGCATGAAAAATTTTTACCGCAACAGATTCAGTTAACTGGCATGGGGTCAGTTGCAGTTTGTTTTCTTTGCCATTGTACTGATCCTTTTTCAGTATTAAATCTCGATAGTCTTACTCTCTATTTGGGTTTAGTTGTAACCTTTTAAATGTGTTTGTGTTTCAGTAAGTCTCAAATGTAATTACTAGCTGAACCATTAAGAATTCACACAATTTACTGTTATTTGTTGCCGCTTCTCGGAGTTTCTTAATATGGTATTCAGATTTTTCCTGCTCATTAAATAGTTTACATTCTTAGTGTGCAGTTCAAGTTCTTAACCTCTGCCACTTTCTCTCTTCACGTGTTTTTTCCTTCTTTGGATCCAATCTCCATCAACAGGCCCCACTATTACATTCACAAGATCATTCAGAAGGCAGTCAACACTGAGCACTTATTCTAAGTTGCCTTGAACCCTTGGAGTATTTTTATTTTCACTTATTATCATTTAATTTCAGTTTCCCGATATTTCCTGCGTCAGCACCTTGAACCATGTTACTCATCATGGTTGCTGCCTCCATGTGCAAAATTGACTAGAACATTCCTTAATAGGTAGACTTCGTATCAAGGATGGGAGTATCTTTAAGACATTAGCAACCTCTTTATTTTTCTGAACAATTGTACCCGAAGACAATTGTACCCGAAGAATTGTAAACCGTATTACAGAACTAATCATTTTTTTCCTTGACTCTATCAACATAAAGTTGTCTTCCATATTAAGGGGAATCGTCTTCCTCATCGCAGCTTCCAACAATGCAACCTTCTTTGCGAAATTATCAGTTCGCGGGTCAACTTTTACGTTCAGCAGTTTTGGCATCTCTCTAAGCAATGTCTTTTATGCCACAGCCCAATTTCATTCTTAATACAATGACAGCACTTCATGTCCATTCACTTTTGAATCCACGCTATTAAAATATTAAAGGCAGAACCACTTCAGTCTCATGGTATCACTGATCTCGCCTGGAAACACCTTTCACATCCTGTCCATTCCTTATCTTTTCATCTGTTGGATTTACAAGTAGGTTAAATCAACATTCCCTTTGCGCCAGCCATAACACAGTGTCATTGAAACTTCTATTTTTTTTTATCAATGGCCGTTCGTGTATAACAGATTTAGCATTAAAGAAGCAGGGGC
Source organism: Macrobrachium rosenbergii (assembly GCF_040412425.1). NCBI lineage: Eukaryota > Metazoa > Arthropoda > Malacostraca > Decapoda > Palaemonidae > Macrobrachium > Macrobrachium rosenbergii. The sequence continues at coordinate 8,066,243 of NC_089752.1, forward strand.
GTTATTTCAGATTTTTGTTGGGGGGGGGGGTGCCAAAGACGATTTGGCGAGCGAAGCGAGCCTAATCAGCTGTTTTTTTTTTATTTTGAGCTATTTTATGTGCTTTTTGAAGCACATAAAATAGATATAACTTAATGTGATGACACATTTGAATTTCGTGGGAATAATGGAAAACCAGCTGCTGTTACTTCATGGGGCTTGGGGGGTGAAGGGGGGCAAGTTGAGGTGGGGGGACAACTTGAGTTTTGGGGGAGGCAATTGCCCCTCCCAACCCCCCCTAATTGACGCCCCTGTAAAGAAGTATGATTTGTTTCGCTCTATATGTACAGTATATGTAAGAGCACGCGTAAAGCACGTGTCATCTCCAACGGTGTCGCATAAAATTTCGTTATTTGTCCTGATGTTCTTTTAAGAGAACATTAAATAAAGCTCACAATTTAGAGAAAAATGCGAAAAGAAGCAAAGCTCCATTTCACCATTCATGAATATCGAATCTTTACGGGCTCTTTAAATCCACTCACAATAAACGGCTTATTTACGCCCCCAGCTACAACTTCTTGTTTTTCCAAGAGATGAAGCGAGGTATGTGTTTTAGTGTGAAGCACCCGCATACCGGACAAAATGCAAGAGGGAAAACGAAACGAAATGGGACACAAGGCCATGGCAACAGCAGACGACAGCTCATGACGTCACTTTTCCTTTTGCCCTTTCCGACGGAGAGTAAACAAGGGGCATCAGATATTTTAGGAAAATAAACGAGCTAGGGCATCAAGCGCTCTGGTTTGAACTGAATTTTACTGAAGCCTTATTTCATTCTTACTTTGGGGGAATTGGTCTTTGGTGAAAGATTTCTGCCTTTTTAGAGATAATTTTACATGAAGGACCTTAATGCTTTCCTCACGGGTTATTTACAGTTCATAGAATGAAGGGTGAGCTGTGGTTCGGACGATGAATGTTATTTCTAAGTTCAATATTTGCTTAGCAAAGATGAAAAGTAGATCTTGGTTGCGGACTAGATTACACTGGGATTTGAGTGCTGTTTGCATGAACATCGTGATTCAGCATCTCTCTCTCTCTCTCTCTCTCTCTCTCTCTCTCTCTCTCTCTCTCTCTCTCTCTCTCTCCGAGGTAATTGCGAGGAGTATTTGTCTGTTCATTCCTACAAAAACTTGTGGTTTTTTTTTTTCTCTTAGTGATGAACTCTATTTTTGTTGATGCGATAATTTTTGCAGACTGGGAAATACCTCAAAGTTCTTATAGTTATTTTATATATATACACATACATATATATACATATATTGTATTATATATTATATATATATATATATATATATATATATATATATATATATATATATAAACTATATATATATATATATATATATATATATATATATATATATATATATATATATATATATATATATATATATATATATATATATATATATCTATATATATGTAGAATGTCTAGAAAAATTCATAGTAACTAGGTTATTCTTGGAGGTATTTTCCAGTCTTCAGCCATGACACCCAACACCCATATTTATTCATTTTTGAGAATAAAAATGGAATGTTCATTTTGCTTATCCTTGAAACTTGTCTGGACTGTCGGGTTAAAGACATCGTGGCCCTGAACCACTCCAGCCAGCAATTGGTGGTTGGATGTCGAATCCTTGTCTCATGACTCATGACCAATTCCCATTATTATGTTGTGATTTTTGGGGAATTATCATTTCTTGGATGAATGCTATATTGGAAATCTGATGTAGAGATCGTCGACTATCTCGCCAACTATAATTTTTTTTTCTTTGCCCGGAATTAATAGCTTGTAGCTACAGAAAATTGTTAATTTATCAATAGGAGGTATATCTGGTTGAGTTGCTACCATCTTGCCCTGCCTTACAGAAATTCATTGAAAGACGTCAGCTTCCATTCCTTGAAGGTCACCCAGGCAAAACACTGACTGTAAATAGGTCAGACTTCTCTCTCTCTCGCTATTCGTAAGATAAGGTTTGTTTCGCCGGCTTCATCCTAATAACAGACACATCCTGTCAGACCAGGAGAACTCGCTACGGTAGCAATTAGGTTTTTTTTTTTTTTTTTTTCCAAGTCATGTAACGCAAAAGACCTCTCCGCATCCTTGAGTGACCTATGCAATGTGCCTTTCGTAAGCAACGCAGATCACAAAAGTGGTTTTGTTTTTGACATGTCATCATTTCTTTAAACGATCCTTTGAGCTTCTGCAATTTATTTTTAGAAATTAAATCGTAAAATATGCTTAGTGGAGTGAAAGTTTGATGTATTGCGTTCTTGCAAATTTAAAGTGTGTGTGTGTGTGTTTGTGTATGTGCGTGAAACACACACACTTTTTAGATAGAATTATCCTAGAATGAAGGAAGTTGATAGGAAGAAATTTCCAGCATTCGGCAATGATTCCAGGTATTCACACACACTCTTTAAACTGAATCATCCTGGAATATGAAAGTCGATAAGAAGAAATTTCCAGCATTCGGCAATAATTCCAGGTATGGCTTGCAGCTGTTGCTGTCGTTGAACTGTTGTGGAGAGGCGAGTTTTTATAGCACATCCGCCGAGACTGGCGCAAGCAGCGTGGGCGGTTTTCCCTCCTCTTGACCTTTTTTCTTATTTTTTGTTGTGTTCATCCGGCCGTCCCCTTAAAGCAACTGAGTGAAGTCCCTGTGGAAGTGAGTGAAATGGCAGAGACAATAACGTGTTTTTGTTTATTATTTTTCCATGTGCTTAAAAACTTTTTATAGTGAAGATGGGAAAAAATTTCTCTCTCTCTCTCTCTCTCTCTCTCTCTCTCTCTCTCTCTCTCTTTAATATTCCCTTTGTAAAAGAAATTTCTGGCCATATGAAGACAGTGATGTCATATCTGCCGACGTGCATGTGGAACACGCTTGTGGTCTGCCGTGGGAAACTCATTTTAACAAAGTTACAATTTGCTGTATTTAATTTGGTTTCCATTTTATTTTTTTTTTTTTTACTTGTCATTGACTTTTCAAGTTTCAAGACTTACTCTCTTTTTATCGCTATCTTTTAAATTTTCTCCTCTCGATATCAGCTATGGTGTTAGTAGTATTAGAATAGTAACAGTAATACATAATGACGTAGTTGAAACTGCAATAATATAATTGATGTAATAATATTTTGACAGTGTTTTAATTGATTACAGATTACTGAAATTTTACTCATTTAGTCTTCAATTTAATTTGGGCGCATTTTTACTAGTTTCGTTTTGTTCACAGTTTGACTGTTGTAGATCCCAGATTGTAATATAGTTTAATTGATTTAGTTTTACAATAAAAATTTGGAAGCTTTAACAACCGAAAGGTAAAGTGACTTGATAAAATTGAAGGCACATGCACCTCCGTGCATCCCATCTCCCTGACGACATTGATCTTTGCATTCTCCCGTGCACGTGATATTGCTGTATTTCTTAAATTAGTATATCAAGAAATAGTTAATTTAAGGTGCAATATTGAGCGTTTGGTGTATATGCAGTACATATATATATAATTATATATATATATATATATATATATATATATATATATATATATATATATATATATATATATATATATATATATATATATATATATATCCTGAATATCCCGTTATATTGAATTTATTTTACCTTGGTAATAACTCACATCCAAAATGCATCTGAGCCGACTAGGATTCGAACCTGTGACTTTTGGGTTATATACACATGTAGTTTGTTATATACACATGTAGATTGTTGATTTACCAGTTTGGATATCGAGCGATACAGTTGATTTCGACTCTGGTGGAGGTATTCCTGTCGATTGCAGGTTCTGTAGGCTGCTTTGAATGGAACTCGACCCACGACCACCTTGATGGCTGATTGCTAAGTTTCTAACACTTGGCTAATTATGATGGTTTTGTCACACGTGGATGATTTCGAACTACAAGTGATAAGCCATAAATACTTTGTAATGTCGAATTAATGAATGATTGGCATATCTGTTTCGTTTAATCTTTCTTTACGAATTATATTGGTGAAATTATTGGTGTGCAGTAAGTTTTGTTAACACGTACCTTTATTCATATATATATATATATATATATATATATATATATATATATATATATATAATTTATATATTACACACATGTATATATATATATATATATATATATATATATATATATATATATATATATTTATTTATACTATAATTGACTTCACTGTGTATATATCCATACTACTCGTGGTAGGCTTCAGTAAGACATGATGGTTTTGATTCAGCTTCTTTAATTTAAAAATACAAATAGCTAAATATATGTATGTATATATATATATATATATATATATATATATATATATATATATATATAAATTTAAATATAAAAATTTATATATATGTATATGAAATATATATACATATATATATATATATATATACATATATATATATATATATATATATATATATATATATATATATATATATTGATCATAGACTATTTTGCTGTGCAGTAGTACTAAACTGTACTCATGATATTAAATCAACGAATTAAAAGGAACATACAGTTTCTCCTGCTGCTATAGATAAAGTAGTTCATTAGGCAGGCGCTTTCTTTTGCTTTTACTCCTGTTGGTCCCGCCATTTCTTTTGACTTATGCACCTTTCACTCGACCATTTTTACGTCAACCCTTATTTGCCATTCGCAAATTGGAAGGTTGCATTGTCATGCTGAGTCACATGGTTTTTCGAATTGCCTCTGATTAGCGTTTCTGTATTCCCCGAAGACGATTTCCTTGGGCGACGCTGAACGTCCGAAGTAATTTCTATTTCTTCAGCGTGGAACATTGTACATATACCGAAAGATAAAGTGGTTACAATATACGTATGGGAAATGTGCGTTTGCATTATGAATGTAGTTGAATATAGTATTTAGGCCAAAGACCAAACACTGGTACCAAGGAAGTCGTTCAGCGCTGAAACGGAAATTGACAGTATAAGGTTTGAAAGGTGTAACAGGAGGAAAACCTCGCAGTTGCACTATGAATCAGTTGTTAGGAGAGGATGGAAAGTAAGATGGAAGAAAAAGAATATGAAAGGAGGTACAGGAAAAGGAACGAAAGGGTTTGCAGCTAGGGGCCGAAGGCACGCTGCAAAGAACCTTAAGTACTGTAATGATTACGGTGCACAGCATGAGGCGCACTGACGGCACTACCCTCCTACGGGGGTGTGCATTATGTGTACTGGCTTAGTTATATATATCAAGTGTTATAGTAAAAAAAGAGTCGAGAAAAGACCTAACATTGGACGGTGGTCACATTCACGAAACTCAGACAAAGGGTCCCTTCTTTCTACATTACGTAATTAGAAGGGGCCTATTTAGAGTCAAAATGCTTGCAAATGCTTTTAAACGTAGGGTAAATGTGAAGTCATTTGAAGAGAACCAGCCTCAGAAGCACTGGTAATACAGAGAATTGTAGCAGCCCTATTCTCTGTCTGGGTGCCTATTGTGAGAAGAATCTATTTTTATCTCGGCGAAGCTTACCGACGTTTGAACAGACAATAGTTCAAGCTCGGCAGCTATTGTTCTTCGTTGTTATTGTTGATTTGCCGTCATGATCTAAGATGATGGTTTTACATTCGTAGGAGAAATGGCGCTGAATAAGAAACAGTAACTTTGTCATGTGTTGTTAATTGAATACACACAAGTACATACACAAACACATATATATGTTATATATATATATATATAAATGTATATTTCACAAAATTACTTTTCTTCCCTCACTTTATTCATATCTAATATTATAATATTAGATAGAGATCATCCTACGTATATCCAAATGAATTTACTGAAAGTTGCAACATAATTATTTACAAGAAATCTTTTCGGTGATTTTTATCAGTCAAATTATAAACATAATTTATTTTGGACATCTTGTAGAGATAAGGTACATGAGTAACAGGTCACTCTTTGGACCCTTCGTTCTGCCATCATGGTTCTATCGTGTGCTCAGTTCCGAGGCGCTCCGAATTTCTTACAAATATCCGAAGCTATGCATCAAGACAAATCCAGATTTAAATAAGAATATTAGCAATAACGCCACACCAGACGTGGTCATAAATAACATCACCTTAAATCGTGTTGCCAGAACTGATGGTTAAAACAACAAACAACAATCACCATGAGCTGCTCCAGTCCTTAAGTTATTACCTAATTTAAACTTTACGTAATATCAGTTTATTTAACTTAAACGTTACAAAGTGCGGGCACTTGGCATCATCGTCAGCCGACCTTCAAGGTCATCACTCACAAATAGACTTATTTTTTTTTGTCAGATGGAGATTTTTTTTTCACGTCGAAATATTTTTTATCAGATCAAATATTTTTTATCAGATCGAAATTTTTTTATCAGATCAGAATATTTTTTTTTATCAGATCGAGATATTTTTTTATCAGATCGAGATTTTTTTATCAAGATCGAGTTTTTTTAAAGTTATTTTTAATCAGATCGAGATATATTTTTATATGATTAAGATATTTATCTGATCAAGATATTATTTATCTGATCAAGATATTTATCTGATCAAGATATTTCAGATCAAGATATTTACTATAAAACTTTACTATCTACATGGACAGGTCGGCCAGACAGGGGATTAATGATGAATCACCCGGGTGGACTGCATCGGTTGTGGGCCGTTAACCATGGTTCATAGGTTGTAGACCAGCGACCGTCTGGACCTTGTATTCCTCGCTGTAATTCAAGATAGTGTTAAAGAACTTTTTATAGCCATGCGTAATAATTGTGCAGTGTACGGTTGTTCGAATCCCAATTTTAAGACAAAAAAATTTAGGATGAGGTATTTCAGATTTCAAATGGGGAAACTACTGAGATACCTAGGTGAACACATATCGCCGTGCAGATTCAGTCATTCCTGAAAATGGAGTTATATGTTCTGCTCATGTCAAACCCTAGGATCATATATTTGAAAGAAAGTCACGGCTGCTGAGTGTTGAAAGCCCTAACAATAAGTGGTTATTAAAGGAAGACGCTGCGCTGTCTCTTCATTTGGCAAATGGTGTTTCAACTCCTCTGTTGCCTGTGTACATGAATAAAAAAAATTAGTACTTTAAATGAAATATACATACAGCGCATGTACGTATATGCATTGTGTATAAATTTTTCTCCGGTTAAAATGTATAAAAACCTTTTCATCTAGACAGTCGGGAATTGATGAACCAGTTGAGGTGATAGATTTTTTGCAACAATATGTGTGTACTGTATTTCAGAATTTAGCACCTTAACGTTTCTAAGAATTTCAAACAATTTCGAGAAAATTGAAACCTCCAGAAGTAAAATGAGGAAATGAAGAGGTTTAAATATTTAGCACAATTGTATGTAAATAAACGTTGCATGAGGACAAATTTCTTTACATTTATCGAGCTTTGAGGTATTTTGGGTAATCTTCGTCACAGTTTAAAACAATACAACGATAGAGATGTTAATGACTTGAACTCCTTACCCTTGTCTATCGATAAAAAGAATTAACTTACAATTTTGACCTTGGCTCCATTTTTTATCAAAATAACCGACGCGTTAAATAATGAGGTTACTGGTAGACTACCATTAAAATAAAGTTAATACTTGACGGAAACTATTAATACAAAGACGAGGAAGATGGTCGGTCGTTCTGTTGTAGTGATGAGACAGACCGAATACAGTCCTCATTGGAAGGGTGGGTATCGTTCTCAGCTAGCACTCTGCTGGTCCCGCGTTCGACTCTCCGACCGGCCAATGAAGAATTAGAGGAATTTATTTCTGGTGATAGAAATTCATTTCTCGTTATATTGTGGTTCGGATTCCACAATAAGCTGTAGGTCCCGTTGCTAGGTAACCGGTTGGTTCTTAGCCACGTAAAATAAATCTAATCCTTTGGGCCGGCCGGCCCTAGGAGAGCTGTTAATCAGCTCAGCGGTCTGGTTAAACTAAGGTATACTTAGTACCCACGTGGTGATCCTGCCAGCGACAAGCATGTGTGACGTCATTGTCTGGCCTACTTGTCGTAGTGGGAATACAAACAAAAGGGATAAAAAGGAGTTCCTTTATTTTTAGTAAAGTATTCCCATTTTTCTCTAGCTGAAGTAAGCTTCAAGCTATATATATATATATATATATATATATATATATATATATATATATATATATATATATATATATATATATATATATATATATATATATATATATAATTAATTTATATTATGTATGTTTGTATGCATGTATATATGTATATATGCATATATATAAATATATACATAGATATATAATTATATGTTATATTCGTAGATTGTCAAGTTTTATAGTAAATATCTTGATCAAATAAAAAATATCACGACCTGATAAATGACAATATTTGTGAGTGATGAACTTGAAGGTCAGCTGACGACGATGTCAAGTGCCCGCACTTCGTAACGTTTAAGTTGAATAAACTGATATTACGTAAAGTTTAAATTAGATAATAATTAATGACCAGATCAGCTGACAGAACCATGTTGGAGGAACGAAAGGTCCAAAGTGTGGCCTTTGTTACTCTTGTACCTTATCTCTGCAAGATCCCCAAAACAACAAATTATGTTTATAATCTTCCAGATAAAAACCGCCAAACAGATTTCTTGCAAACATGTCGCAACTTTCCGTAACTTCATTTGGATCTATGTAAATTAGTATGATCTTTTAATATTTTAATTAGGCCCATGAATAAAGTAAATGAAGAAAAGTAACTGTGAAATATGCCGAAATTGATGTGGGCTAAACATCCTTAAAACATGTGATTGATCATTTACCGGTTTAGTAAACGTTCTGCATTCGTTGTTATTGTTATTTATTGTTATTCTGGTACTCGTATTACGAGATGATTTGAAATGTTCAAATTAAAGGATAATTCTACTGTTTCCTCTTTTTAAGTCTTTTAATACTGCATTCTTAGTCCCCCCCATAATAATGCCGTTTTTCAGGATTTCTTACTACTGAGGGCAATGACTCTGATGAAGCGTTTTATATCGAAGACTCAGAGTATTAGGCCACAACTTTAATTCTCCAGAAGAAAGCGTTAGCCACAGTGTTGTAATACAGTGTATCCCATTCAGTAGAACTAGCGCTTTTATCCTTTGATAGGAAATAGAGTCACGATTTCAGTCGGCTTGCTTCACCTGCGCAGGGCGCTGCGAGTACTGTTTAGGTCGGTGGTGGTCGTTTACGGTGCTGCACAGTTTATGTATTGGTCATTTATCATCGCTGAAGCACTCGAGTGTATAAGCGGTAAATAGGTTTTTGTTTAAGGTGTGTATATATACAGTATACTGTATACTATATATATACATATATATATGCTATATATATATATATATATATATATATATATATATATATAAATATGTATGTATGTATGTATATGTATATGTATATGTATATATATATATATATATAATATATATATATATATATATATATATATATATATATATATATATATATATATTATGTATACACACACACACGAGATGCCATTTGCGTTACCTGGTAGTTAACACACATTGTGCAGCACAGTAGGTTCTTAGGTATTATGTCATCTTTTTGCAGGGAAAGGCTCACAGTGACCAAACATAGGTTGAAATTAGTGCGGTCTGTATGTATGTGATTAAATTAAGAAATGCACATCATAGTGATTTTAGGTGCATCGTTCGTGAACACTTATTGTCTATCGTGCACACTTACTGATTGGAAGCAAGAATATTTTTAACATTAGCCACAATGTTAGTCTTAGATTTAAAATATCTGACTTAAGTTTGTTTAACATCGTATTTCCAGTCAGCGGATAAGTATCCCATGAATCATTCGATATCCCAGCTCACCGTAACGTACTTCAATGTCATATATATATTTCACATTTTTTGAGAAGGTTAAGATCCTTTGTTATAACTTCGATCGGTAATAATATTCTAGAATTAGGTCACAAACCCAGCCAAGTGTGCGCATAAAAATTCTTTTAAATGATGCGGACATTAAGTTTCTCCTAAGTACATCTTTCTCAGGTATATAATTTACTAACCTTATCCCGGTATATGTTTAAATTTGAGTGTTTTTAGAATACTACCGTAATCTGTCTTATGTCTGGGCGGTTTCAGCGTGAAACGGGAATCAGTGATTTGTGCTTTTACGGAAACTGGAATGTTTAAGTAATGAGTAAATCGTTTCAGTTATACATTCCTCTCCTTTATTTCTGTGATGTTTTTTGTTATTCTTGAAGAGTTCTACGATACCTATCACTTAATGTGTAGGCCTATTAATGATTATACAGAATAATCGTTTTATATTTTTTTAGTCTTCAGGAATTATTTTTCTCTTCATAAGAAAATGTTAGGAATATGAAATCAATCTCTCTCTCTCTCTCTCTCTCTCTCTCTCTCTCTCTCTCTCTCTCTCTCTCTCTCTCTCTCTCTCTCATAGTACTGGTAATTTCGCTAGTCCACAGTCGGTGAAAAAGAGACGAGATTTCTTACCTGAGCAGAAGGTGAACATGCCTCGTAACTTGATATTAGTAGAAGTTCCGGAACGAGAATTGGCGCCACGTGGGAGATTGTTGTTGAACGCTGCATTGCAGGAACTTCATGCGTTGGATGGCGTTGAAAAACGGTTATTTGACCCACATGCCTTGTCTTCGAACGGTTAATACCGTACATGCATCCAGTAACACAAAACATTATTTCTTTTGCTGTATCTCATCATTCCTCTTGTAGATGAAAGCAGTAAATTTATTAAATTCACTGTTACTTTTATTAATTTTATTTATTAGGTTTTTCCAGGAGGATTCGAGAAAACTAGGAAACAGGGAAAACCTTGTGTGTGGAAGATATTCCAATTTTCAGCCAGAAAACTCTATATGAAAACGTTCGGTTCCAGAGCCGAAATTTTAGGCTTTAATGTGCTTTTCGAACTCCCTGCGTGAGGTAGATATTAACTGGCGACTAGAACCAACATAGTTTTTAGGCTATAATTATTTGTTTTGACGAATTATTGCAAAAAAAAAAAAGATAAATAAATAAATAAAAATAAGTCTTAATATCTCCTTTAACCTGGTGCTCGAAACTGTCGACTTCAGGTCATTGCTAAAGTGGATAATAACACTTTTTCCTAATTTTCATCCAGTAAGGTGCTCCGAAAAGATTTGTTTATATTAAGGAAGCAGGATATAGGGTCGTTAGCAGATATATCAGTAACACATTCCGGTAGCTATTGATTCTTCTTCTTCTTCTTTTTTTCTGTGATAAGCAGCAAAGTTTCAGAAGTTTCCAGGGGCAGAACGACAGACGAGCTGCTTACCGGCTAGCATTTTCCCGAGATGTAACCGAGTTCCGGGACGGCATGGCAAAAAAACCGGGGCTGGTGCAATACTAGCATACATCTCGGGAATTTGCTACCGGATATGTAGTGAGAGTAATATGAGCATTTCCATGAAAGACAGCCTGTTCTATCAGATGAAAATAAGTGATGTGACGCTATTTTTATACCGCAGTTCTATATATCAGAAATATTTCATTCTGACAAGTGGGTGAATGATAAAAATTCACGCCGGAACAATGTTTGTCAATTTTTAAGTATTGAATACTTCATAGTTGTGCTTACTATTCCTTACAGACAGTGAAAAATGCGCTCTAGTTATCTTGAAGCTGGCAGAATGTCTTCTCTCTTGCTGTTGGCGTGTTCAGTTTCACCATCGTTAGTAGAGTCATTAGCGTTTGGTATTTTACGTGTGATTGATGCAAGAACTGACCTAAATTTATAAGTTTTCTTGTTAATTATATGAAGTTGCTGTACGGAATATAACATATATGTTTAGCTGTTTTACAAGTCGCTAACTAGATACCCGTTGCTTACAAATTGGTCTGACTTGAAACGATGCGGGACATGCCCATTACTACCTTGCTCAGTTGCCTTTGAAAAAGAAAAAAAATATGAAGATAACATTCGGTTAAAAAGGACCATATTTAAGCTTACATTACCATCGTGGGTTGAGGCAAAGTAAATGCTGATGTAATGCCAGGGTTTTGTGGAGTAGACTGAACGCAGCCAGTGAGCCTTAAGTTTTATTCGAAATTTTTATTTAATGTTTCTTTTATTTGACGAAATATAAGCCAGATCAAAGTGATGTAGTATTGCCGCACTGACATTGTTCAATGAAGATCGCAACAAATGTGTCCCACTGAATCTGTATGAATAACGTTTCATCAAAGCGAAATTGGCAACCGCGATTTCATGGCAGACTGTTTTGTATATTACATTTATGATATTTATGAATCTGTTAATATAAATTTCGTTCCATATTTACGAAAGGTCAGTGATCATACCCAAGAACCATAGTGTCCCGAAACCGGTTTGAAACTGCGCTTCTGTGCAGTTTGCACACGCATCCCGACGGTCATTTGAGACTCTCTCTCTCTCTCTCTCTCTCTCTCTCTCTCTCTCTCTCTCTCTCTCTCTCTCTCTCTCTCTCTTCTCTCTTCTCTCTCTCTCTCTCTCTCTCTCTCTCTCTCTCTCTCTCTCATTAACTGTGAGCCCTGTGAATGACCGCGTGAAACATTCATTTTTTCCCGTCTCGGTATTCTAGTTGCAGTAGCTGTCCATCTTCAGTCAACGGTATTTTGCACGTGCCTTTTGCCTTGCTGGGAAAAGATGTTATGGCATCAGCGTCAGTAAGATTTGTACTTTAGATTTAGTATAAAGACTACAATTTTATCCATACATATACATATATGTATATATATATAATATATATATATATATATATATATATATATATATATATAAATATATATATATATATATATATATATATATATATATATATATATATATATAATGTAAGTGCAACTAACCTTGTCATTCTGTGAAGAGAGAGCCACCTCTGACGTGACATGCAAGTTTTAATTTTTTCTCTTTTCTTCGTTGTAATTCTAAGGTCACCTTTGTCTTTGGTTTAGTGTTTTATCAATATTTTTTTCTTTTTTACAAATATAAATACGCATTGTTTTATTAATTTGCTTGACTTTTTATGAAGGTAAATGTTCGCTCAGCATGCATCTAAATTTTTTCAGTATTTTGTCGGATTATACCTTATTCATTGGTATATATATATCTACATACCTTGTGCTATTCTTCCATTTATCACATGATTTAATAGATTAAATTGCGTCATTGTACATTTGGTTATTCACAAAACAGTCGAGTAATTAAGTATTAGAAGCTGTCATGCGAGCGGCAGTGTAGCCATCGACCCAGAAATGGAGCCACGGAGCTCCCGGTGGGAAGGGGGAGTGTCGGTTCCTGAATCCCGAAAGTGTCACGTATTTTCAGTATCAGCGAATCATTCAGCGACCTCGGCAGAAGTCATTGGTATGCTTCCCTGTACAATTTTTTTCCCTTTCCAGGGAACATCGCTGACTCATGCCAGTGACGCACAAGTTTTAGGGATGTCCGTGTTTGTTTTGCATTTGTGTTTCGTATGTGTTGATGTCTAGTGTACATCATTGACCCGTCATTTTCGTGCTGCTAGGTGACTGTTTGCTTGGTAACCCTATTAATAGTCGCAGTTTATTAATGTCCTCCCATTTATGTCCTGAACTTGGAATTCTTAGCTTTCTCCCGTGCTTCCCGAATCTCACGCTTCCATTGCTCTTATAAGATACTCGTTGCGCTCATAAGATACGCATTTATCTTAATTTTTAGAGATCCTTAACTCCCAGCTTTCATGGTAATAGCAAAGTTTATCAGGGAAGTTCCGTTTACTTCGCTTCATAGGAGAAAGGGCGTACACGCTCTTATATCGGAGGAAAAAAAATTGCAGTCGGCACGACCTTCAGATTTGAACGATGTTTTTTAAGCAGTCCACTTTTTCTTTAGGTAGGTATTAGGTACATAGTAGATGGAGGGAGTACAATAATTTAGATTTGTAAAGTAAATTTCATGAAGGATCTGTGCTTTGTATAAGCTGACCCCTTGTATGAATTCGCATGTTGTTATAACGATTCCCTGGAGAGAGTGGCGTAATAATAATTGTCAGTTCTCATATTCTCGTTCTTATTTCATGGGCCACAGTTGTGTCGGGCTCATTCGGTAAGAGTAAGGGTTGGTTAGAAGGGTGGCTTAATACCTCGTCTTAGTATGGAATGTATAGAATTTAGGCCAAAGGCCAAGCGCTGGGACCTATGAGGTCTGTTCAGCGCTGAAACGGAAAATTGACAGCAAAAAGTATTGAAAGGTGTTACAGAAGGAAGCCTTCGCATCGCAGTTGCACAGTGAATCAATTGTTAGGAGAGTGTGGAAAGGAAGATGGAAGAAAGAGAATATGAACGGAGGTACAGTAAAAGGAGTGAAAGGTGTAGCAGCTATGGGCCGAAGGGACGCAGCGAAGAACCTTCAGTAGTGCCTGCAGTGCGCCCCTCCTGTGAGGACTCGTCATAGTATTTACGCTGACCGCTTCTTAAATGACGGATAATTTAAGAAATCGGGAAAATGGAAGCAGTTAAAGGGTTCCAAACCTTGTAAAAAAGGTGGGGGTGGGAGTGGGTGGGTAAAGAAAAATTCAATAAACAAATAATCCTAAAATACTTGATTTTCACAGAGGAAATGAGGAAATAAAATGAACTCTTAAACTATCAAAGCAATGGATACATATCGTGTAGTGATTTGAGTATTTGGAAACAATTTTTTTAAACGGTGCTTGTGTGCTACTTTGTTTGAGCAACAGCCCTTTTGCAATTCAGAGGCAATTCACAGTGCAGACGGCAGTTCCAATTTTGCTGTTACCAGCAATTGCAAGTAGTTGACTGTAAGCATAGTCTTAGGTGTGGCACTGGCACAGTTGCACTTTCGTTTGCACGAAAGACCTGTAGATATTGCAGGTTTTTATTCTTGAATTATACATATATGTACGGTGCAGTGCGACGTTATTGTAGTCTCTCTCTCTCTCTCTCTCTCTCTCTCTCTCTCTCTCTCTCTCTCTCTCTCTCTCTCTCTCTTCTAGTGATCTAGGGATGATATTGATTTCAGTAACATACGACATGTCACGGTGAATATTTTTTTCATCACCTCCGTGAAAGGATTCGGATTCATGTTTCCCATAATTTAAATCCTCTTTAAGAATTTAAATCCTATTTGTATCCTTGTCATTAATGTTATCTCTTGGGATTTTTTGTAGGTTTGCATTTTTTGGAAATTCTCAGTAGATGACTAGGACACATTATTATAGGCTTCGTGTAATTTGATGGATGAGAAATATCTCATGATTTAATTACTGTTTTTTCTTTTAAAAATCCTATAATTTATACATGGAAAACAGAGCTGGTAAATACGTAATGCTTTTTATTCTACTGATAAAACATTGATGAATAATGAAATTACGGATGGTTAGTGTTTTCCCTATTTTGAATTTTTAAAATTTCTTAGAAAATCTGTGTAATATATATATATATATATATATATATATATATATATATATATATATATATATATATATATATAACCTAATAATATATATATATGTTTGTATATATATATTATATATATATATATATATATATATTATATATATACATATGGGTGTGTATATAATATATATTCACACATACTGTTTGTCATTGTTGAATATTTTTTAGATGTTAAAGGTATATAATGTTAATTGTAGAAAAAGTTAATCTTTCCAGTTTGTTCCCTGTTATACCAAATATGTTCGTCTGGCGTTTGTTAGCTACGTTGCATGGTATATAAACCTTACTTGTGCAGAATAACAATTGGAAATATAAGAAATACTTCTATCCGGGTTAGCAAACCTTCCGGAGCCACCACCAAGTGGCTACAATCATTTAAGTGCGGTTTAGCCGATCTAGACGTATAACGGCTGTCTAGACAGGAGCATGCTTTTGCTGGACGAGCTGTTGCCACCTGCGACAATTGTACTCGATCCTCTTGCTCGACTCGGTTTTAGACGGCCGATGGGTTAAGCAATACTCCCTTGACACATACGTCTAGTTTTTGTGCAGTCATGACGAATTGTGAGTTGCTGGTAAACTATTAAATTTTCATGTTATTTTTACACACATATATATATGTATAAAATAATATATATATATATATATATATATATATATATATATAATATATAATATATAATTATATATATATATATATATATATATATATATATATATATATATATATATATATATATATATATAATTATATATATATATGTGTATGTGTGTGCATATATACACACACTTTTTACGTAAATTACAATATACTATGGTGTTTTTTGCGGTGAGTTTGAATCTCGCCCAATATTTTGTTCGAGTATCAAGACTGTTTTGAACCTGTCAAGCAGCGAGATTGAATAACGAAGTACAGTAGAGGGCTTATAAAGGCGTGAGTTGGGAGCAGTTTAAGTAGCTTAAAGGCTTTCATTATTTTACACGCTGGAGGAAGAGGCCATAGAAAAGATCCCATCCCCTTCGTTCGTAAGGGTACGGAAGGCGTCGGACGTACGTACGTACGTACGTAAATGACGCCCCCCGGGGAAACCCAGTGAGCATGACTGTCATTAACGCATTGATTATTAGCAACGCTTTGTTTCGTGTCCCAGGGCCGTTGATACACATACAGTCCCACTGTTACTCTTGTTATTTAAAGGGCTTCTCTGAAAGGTTGCGGAAGGGAGTATTGCCGTCTGTGCAACTCACTAGGTGCACTGTAGGCATTACGTAAGTTCTTTGCAGCGTCCTTCGGCTATGGCTGCAACCCCTTTCATTCCTTTTACTATACCTCCATTCATATTCTCTTTCTTCCATCTTGCTACCTATCCTCTCCTGGCAATTGTTTCATACTGCAACTTCAAGGCATTCCTCCTGTTACGCCTTCAGACCTTTCTACTGTCAATTTCTGTTTCAGCGCTGAATGACCACATAGGTCCCAGCGCTTGGCCTTTGGCCTAAATTCTAAATTCCATTCCATTCAATCCTCTGTAAGCTCTTATACTATTTGGTTTTGTCCTAAGTGCCTTTAAGAGTTTTGTATAGTGTTGGTCGTTGTTTTAAGAAAAAGTTGGGATTTTATTAAAAAAAAACTAAAGCTGAAAAGCTGTATAGTGTACAAGTGTTAAAGACAGATTTTTTATATAGAACTCTGCTTGTACCAGAGGGGCCAGGAGACCGATAATTTGCAAGTTTTTGCGGTTGCTATACATCGAAGAGCTGCTTATCCACCCTGTCACTATTTATTGTTCGGCTTTTTTCCATATCCGTGTAAAATATTCCAGTCCAAGTTCTCTTTACCAGTTATGTCGTATATTTCATCGTTCTTACTACCATTCTTCATGCCACAGCTTTAGTTAACATGTGCTCGCGTGGCCTTGCTGAATTCTGACGACTGCCAGCTTTTGCAAGTTGTGCTCTTATATCTCCAGTCTTGACAAGTGGCAGTTTCTCCTTCATATCACTTCATACTGTATCGGTTGCGACATCTGACCTCTTCCCCAAAGAGGCACATCAATAGATGTATATTATTTTCTCCGGTTTCTGTGTTTTCTCTTGTCATTTTTTTAAGAACTGTATTCGCTGTAGAAATTAAATTTCTCCATCTTTTCAACTATTTGTTTTTCATCATAAAGATACATTTATTTATATAGTTAATAACTGACAGAATTCTTGAAACCAGTCCAAATGATTTAGGAAACACCGGAAAATTAAAGTATTCGCATTCCAGCAACTTATTACAAAGAGTACGCGTGTATGTATGTGTATATGTGTATATATATATATATATATATATATATATATATATGTATATATATATATATATGTATATATATATATATAAATATATATATATACACCTGGATCTTGTAGCCTACATGTATATATATGTGCGCGCGTGCGTGTGTATGCGTGCTTGTATTTGTGTGAATGAAATGAAATTCTGAAAATCAATAAATGAGAAAACACGTCTACTCATCAGAACAATGAGTTATGGTTGGGAACGGAAATGCAGTTGATTGCCTATCGGGCCGGATGATCGCTATATTCTGTGTTGGTAGCTGCGAGTATCACCACTCTTGCTTTGCGAAACATTTTGTTTTTTCTACACGAAAATATTGCGATATAGGATGTGTTTATCAAAGTCAAGGGATGTTAATTGTAGTCTTGCCTTGCGGAACTTTTTTTTTTTTCTACACAAAATATGCTTTGAATTAGCACGCACTGAAAACCAAATTACCCACATATCTTCAGTTTTCTTTTCACATTTATGTTGTTCATAGCTGTTGGATTAAAACGGTGATTCGTGGAATAATCAAAACTTAATTCAATGTTACTAAAATTCTGGAAATACCACATATCCTCAGCAGTTCAACTTTAGCCTATTCGTTCAGTAACGCGTAGTCTAACTGCCACAGACTTAGTACGTAAGAGAACTCTAGTGACTGATTCAGTAAAACAGTAAGTTACAATGCAAAAGGCATAACTATCTGTGCTTTGTGCTGTGGGAAAATATATTTAATGTTTTTCTGCAGTTGTCCAACCCTCTAGTAAATCGGCTTCACTCTTATGACGAGAACGTCATGTAACTCGCTGACAATAACGCAAAACCGTTTTACCGTTACTTCGTGGCGTACTTGGTGAACCCA
This sequence comes from Macrobrachium rosenbergii, assembly GCF_040412425.1. NCBI lineage: Eukaryota > Metazoa > Arthropoda > Malacostraca > Decapoda > Palaemonidae > Macrobrachium > Macrobrachium rosenbergii. Next base: position 8,084,995 of record NC_089752.1, read on the forward strand.
ACTACTCACTTCGATAAGCGCACATCCTATATCGCAACAGTACCCCAAGAAGTCATATGACGTTGTTGTTATGAGAGTGGAGTTTATTTACAACAGGGTTGGACATCTGCAGTAAAACCTAACACACGTTTTCCCATAGCACAAAGCATAGATAGTTATGCCCCTTGCATTGGAAGTTACTGTTTTATAGATTCAGTCACTAGAAATCTCACGTGTACTGCATCTGTGGTAGGTATGCTAAGCGTTATTGAACGAATAAAGACGGACTACTGAGGATGAGTGTTTTTTCAAGAATTTTAGTAATACTACTGAATAAAGCTTTTGATTACTCCACGAAATTCACTCTTTAATCCAGTTGCTATGAAAAGATAAATGATGTTAAAAGATAAATGAAGAAATGTAGGTACCATGGTTTTCAGCGCGTGCCAATTCAAAGCGTGTTTTAGGTAACAGAATACTTAAAATTATTATAAAAGAAACTAGTGCACTTATGTTTAAGTTGTCCTTCCTTTTTATATGAAACAAAAAAGCATTGTATATAAAGCGTATGAAAACCAGAGAATTGGAGAGACTCGTGAGCAAACAGCTGTTACAAACCAGAAATTGGTTCGATGACCGTGGTATTTCCATGGAAACGCTTCGACACTGTGCGTCGTGCTTATTGGGGTGTTGCCGAAGCTGCCTCTCGGAACTGGGAACTCTTGCACACACGTTGCGTGAAGTTTTGGATCGTTCTTTTATCATTTTTTCACTAGTTGCCATCCGGTTCTTTATCTATTAAGGCTTCGCAGAAAGCTCGGTATTTTAATTCTTTGGTGAGTTTTGCTCTCTCTCTCTCTCTCTCTCTCTCTCTCTCTCTCTCTCTCTCTCTCTCTCTCTCTCTCTCTCTCTCTCTCTGTTTCAGGTTCAATAGAAGAGGTTTTAAATGATGACGTTGATATTAACAATGTCATGGACTTTAATAATAGCTATTGATATTTTTTTATATTTAACCGTTTTTATATGTTAGATCATTGGTAATTAATTTATCAGTGTTGTTCTCCAAGCGTTTTTATCACTTCTGAATAACAAAACGGTCCCAGTGCCAGGTCGTCATATCAGACCAGACTTCCATAAATCAATCAGTCAGTCAGTCTTTATGTTCATCTGTTACTGTATGCCACGCTTTGCAGGCGACTCACACCAGTAAAGTGGTAATGTTCGTGTTCCATAAATATTGACGTGTTCCTCTGTGGCTGTATAATGATCATCATCATCTGAGGATGGGCAGAGAATGTTAAGTGAGGCATTTGTTAGTAATGATAAAAGTTTACATTATTCGCGATTGAAATGCTTGAATTATCTATGATACGTGTGCGTGAGCACGTCTGATTCACTTGAATTTGGTTTGAATTTCAACATAATTGTTGTCGATTTTGCCAGTTATCAGGATCTTGGCTGGTAGTTTTTTCATTGGTTTTGAATACGGGCAATGTTTTGTGTGGCACATTTCACCTTTAATTTTAAGACAACTTGTATTTCTTGTGATCGAGTGTGATTTTTTTTTTTTTTTCTTTGGAGAAAATCACTGTTCTGAGTATTGCGTGAACAGTAACTTTCATTTGTAGTGAATGAAGGGTATGCCATGCCAACTTTTTCCCTTGCCCAGTACAGCATTCCAGATGCTTGTATATCTCTTAAAATGCCTCTGCCATGAATCGGACAGCCCAGTGCCCTAACTGCTAGTTGAAACAGGAGAAACACAAGGGGAAGGAATTGTGGGATTTATCTCGGAAGGAAGACAGTGATGGTTTGTCTCGTGAAGGGTAGAAGATTGCAATTCATGGAATCGGGAAGCAGTAAGAGGAAAAACTCATTATTGCTTACGTGTGTAGTGCAGTACAGCCGCTTTTGCCCTAGTATTAACTTGCTCGTCCTTGTTTGCATATTCAACGAGGGGAAGGATGATGTTTGTTTGCTAGTTTACGTTTTCTTATAAAGTGCAAACATTCTTGTGTTAACAAGCCAAAATATAACGACCCTCTTCGTTGCTGTCTTTCGTAGAATAGAATGAACAACATAGATAAGAATGAGTAAAAACGAACACTATATACAAGTAATGAAATTAAATAACCTCGGAAATAAGCAGACGAAAGGAATGGTTTTCGGTGTTGGCGATTAGTATGCCATATACAAGCAGTGTGTGTAATCCTCAAAGTGGCTACCGGTACCTAAGTGTGTGATGCATATATTTGTTGGTTCTGTTTCTGTACTGTGGAAACGTTGATAAGTTTGTTTGTACAAATCGATCAGGGAATGGGGCTGGTTAGGGTTATTGACTTTGCTGAAGTTATTTCATTTTAGTGCATTGTGGCATATTCTGTTGACTACATAGTAAATGTTACCCAATAAAGTATTGGCCAGAACATTTAAAGTTCAGCTTACTCGGATTTATTCGGATTATTGATTAATATTCTATGGTAAAAAATCTTCCAACAGCTTTGCTATCATGTCCAAAACAGGTATGCAGTGGATGATTGGTTTATCGAATCCGGAAAGGGCATTGAATTGGTGCATTTCCTAGAATTCTTTGTCATGTCGAAAGTTCGGAAAGTCTGATTCATACCGCCGTATATTATCATTTAATATGCTCTGGTCGAATTTCGTTTACTAATTCAAGTTTACTTAAGCTTAAGAACCTTATCTGTCAAAGTTTCAGAAATATAAAGCTCCAGACGCAAGAACCTTTCGTAGAGAATAATAATGTTCAGCATTTCATCACTATCTAGACCGTGCATTTCATATACCCTCGCCCAAGGGTAGCTATCGTATAGCTGCGTGTTCGTTTGTTCGTCTGTACCATTTAAGTTTAGTGCGAGGATTCCAAATCTAGCAGTTATAAGTCATGGAGGGATGATATTTTGTCAGTTGCGATAGTAAGGAATGTTTATGCAATTAGATGGTTGTATATTACAACTTTATTTAGTGGAGGTATTACAAAACAAGTAACGGTTGAGGGGATAGATGTCGTTTTCGATTTATTTTAGGTCGGCTGCTTCTCCGGTCCCACTCCACCGAGGGCACTCTGTGGCAAGTATTCTCTAGACCAGTGGTTCTCAACCTCTTTTTGGCCCATGCACCCTTTCATCATATTATGTCAGAATGCCACCCCCCCCCACCAAAATTGTGATTGCGAAACCAGCAAAATACTAACACAAACACACAAGCTAGCGTGACCTCTCAGTAGTGCTGACCGATGCACACTGCGTTTTGTGTGGTCTGAGAGCCAGTTTGAGCCTGCCAATCTGTGGTCACAATTCCCACCCCCCCCCACCCCGAATCTCTGAAATTCTCTCCTAGAGGGGAATTTCCCCCCTGGTTGAGAACCACTGCTCTGTGGGACCCACGAATTCATTTGTCCTACACGCAATTAGGAGAGTCATACGGCGTACTTTTTATTAATTGTCAAGTCCTGACTAGCATAGCACTTAGCAAATAAATCATCAGATAGGGGTTACAAATTTGAAGGTTTTAAAACCAGCATTTGAGGTGTAGATTTGCCGAGATGACTTGAACCATTTGTAGCTAGCCGTGTATTAACTCGGTTGGCTTTTGAGGGGCTTATTATAACCCATTGTCGCTCCTACAAGAAAGTTTGTAGCAAGCACAGTCGTTCTACAGGAGACTTTGGTAGGAAATTTAAGTAATTTTCACGGGGGTTATGTGCCAACGGCGTCGGCGGCAACTGATGGGCACACATCCAAGTATTGACCATACCCAGTATCGCTTAACTTCATTGACCGTGATACCAACGGTGTGGAAAACATGTGATTGCTTGACCGCTCAGTATTGGTCGCCAATTCAAACCCAACGTTGCTTAAGAGCAAGTTTTATTTTATTTCTATTTTTTAGTCTGTTGGAATTTTGTTTGAGATGTTCCTTTATTGTTCGTCCTGCGCAGCGTGCCATTCCTACTTTTTTTTTATGTTTTGTCTTATAACTGCCTTTGCTAAATGTAAAATCAAAGCTCTTCATATTTATATTCAACCGATTGTTTCTAATTCACGCCCGTGCATACTGACAAGGTCAACCCAAGGTTCGGTCAAGTATACTGGAATCTGCTGCTTTAATCTTGGATCTGGCTTTGTACGGCGAGTTTGTTAAATTCTTGCTTTCAGTGCAACCTGTTTGAGGTCATTTATCATTCCTCTACTTTAATACTGTTCTCCGGTGTAGATGTTTGCTTCTGCCAGAGAGTCGTCTCTTTTAGATAGGATGATTTGTGGTGGCAGGTTTCTGTTTCTTAACAGATCTTTCACATTCACAATTAATCCTGATCCTCGTTTCCTGCCGAGAGCAACCAGATTTTCTGAACAGCAGCACCAGCATGCTGTAAATGTGCCTCTCTGTCGACCTACTTGGTTTCAGAGGTTCTTCATTCCCCCATACGTTGGACTGTGGAACAGTATTCCTGAGGATGTTGTGCGGTTGGAACCTCAAAAGTTCAAGCGATGATGCAACGCATTACTACCCTAAAACAATTCTCCTTGAATTTAAATAATTTACTTACATTTATATTATTAATTTGTTTTTATTTTCAAATAACTGATCTTTTCTTTCTGTATTTCCTGTTACCTAATGTTACTTCATTCAAATGAATCCCATATTCTTTGATAGCTTGAATTCCAAGACAGTGGCCCCTGTAGGCTTATTCCACGTGAATGGGGTTCATGCCCGGGATGATGATAATAATAATAATAATAATAATAATAATAATAATCTCTAAATTGAATGACAGGTCTTGTACAAGATTCTCTTCGTGACCGGAATGCAAGTTTCTTCTTTGCCACCAGTTCTTTCAAAACTTCTTTTCTGTTCATCCCTCTATTGTGCCAGGTCTGAAGGTCAGCTTTCAACTTTATTCAACTCAAGAGTTTAGAGAGTCTTCCTCAGTGCACATTCAGATCTTGAGCATTGGGGGGAAGAAAAATCATATTTTTAAATATCATTGTGTCGTTTTGGCGAGACCTCAACTCCACTTAGAGGTCCACGTAATATCCTCAGGGAAGGGTGTTAATTTTTTTTATAGTAGTTTTGGGATGTTACAAGTTTCCGATTGTCTTGATTATTGTGATGTAAAAATTTTCAGTTGGCATGTTTGCATCGATTCCCTTGGGTTTAGGAGCCGTTAACGCCACTTTATTTTCCCTTTGCGCATAACGTTTTCTCCTTTAAGCCTGCGTTCGGTATGGATTCGGATTTCTCTCGGGCTTGAAGACAGGTCAGTGTCTGTAAATTTGACACGTGCGCGGACTCATGCATCCATGCACGCCAGCCACACGCACACACACACACACATTATATATACATATATTTATAGAATGTTTGTATTTATGTATGTATATTGAACGCAAGTTATTTTGCAGTCTAGATTTCATACTAATGGAAGCAACCCACTTCCTTTCTTGATAAGAACGGACGGCTGGCAGTGACGTTGTTTAGACGAACGTGATCACTCTTATCATTGTTTACATTTATAGAATAGGTTGTATGGAGCTGTAGGGTTAGAAGGGAGATAAGAAATTTCATTTTGTCTGGATATTCACCTTCCGATGGTGAATACGTTGGAGTGGAGGTTTAGTGAGAATGTGCAGCAAACAATGCAGGAAGATGTCATTAGTATGTGACGATGGAAGGCCCTAGTATCAATTTCTAGGAAGAAACATGTTGCTGATTAACTCAAGTGATTCCATTATTGGGATCGATATTGCACTGAGTCGTGTCTAGTGACTTTTGAGAAAAGCGTAAAAAGACAGTCCATGAAGTGTGTCGCGCACGTGGGAAGTGAACTGTTTTCCAGGAATGGTTATAGGTCACGTTCAATAATTCATCCATTCTATCGACGTTGTGTTCACTTGCGCTGCTGATGGTACTGTAGTATTGACACTTTATGATTTCAGAGCAAGGAATGTAGTATATACTTATTTTAAGGTATGTATGTTAGCTTGATGCATGAAGGCTACAATTTTGGGCGATTGTATGTTTTTTTTTATTTTGGTATTATTGTTAGCAATGTATTGTTAGCAAAAAAAAAAAAAAAAAAAACCGTGATTTGCCAGGCAGTCATCCCTATGAATTGAATACCTATATGTGAATGAAGAAAACTGCCAGGATAAGCACAGAAAAATGTCTACGTAAATTAAAAGGTGCTGAAAAACCCTTGTCAGATTCAGAACAGCCAAGACAAAAGGAACGTTACACTTCGTGATGAAATAAACTAATTTTTGTTATATCAAGTTACTACCGCCATTGTCCTTCCGTTTTACAGTTAGGAGAATGGAAAACCACCGGTAAGTGAAGAATGGTACGTATATGACACCTAGGCAATGTTAAATGCTGATTCCGAGCGTTGGCACGAGGAGATCATGGATGTTCCCAAGTTGTATTTATTATTATTATTATTATTATTATTATTATTCAGAAGATGAACCCTATTCGTATGGAACAAACCCACAGGAGCCACCGACTTGAAATTCAAGCTTCCAAAGAATGTGTTCATTCGAAAGAGGTAACAGAAAGTAATGGGAAATACAGAAAGAGATCAGTTATTAGTAAAAGTAAAGATAAGTTAACAAATGACTAAATAATTAAAAGGATATTTATCGATCATTACCTGAATGGGAAGTCGTCCTCTAATGATTTAAATCGTAGTTATTATTTTTCACGAAGAACATCCAAGGAGGGCAATTTTGCCCAAAGATAGAGACCTAGTTTTGTTGGCAACTTTAAAAAGTCTGAAGCTTGTAGCTTATTTTTACTATATAATCTTGCACACACATGAAACCCCAGGAATGAAGTTTGGGCTATAAGCATGGCTCGGTATGTTTTTAAGCGCAGAAAAAATAGTAATAAAAATACAAGGATAGAAAAGCATAAGTGTGAATAAATCAGTGCTTTGTGAATCATAGAATGAGCTCAAGCTACGAAATCGGTTAACCTAATTTTTTATGTCTAATGTGAGAGCTCCCTTCCCTCAAATTTTCCTTATTGGATTTTTAAGTTTATGCCTTTACTTGCGTGAGTCATGAAATGAAAGCTCAGAAAAATGGAACCAACCTTTAAACTGCGTCTGGTTCTCCAAAATTAAAGAAATATTTTGCTCCATTTTTTCTGTATGATTAAATTAAGATTAATGTGCATATAACTGTGTATATGTCTGCATGCATGCTGTGGTCATCGATATAAACTGCTTAACTGTCCTAGAGTGCGTGACCTCATATAATTTAGGCACATGCAAGGTATTCCTAAAAAAATTATGCAACATTCTTCCGGCTATGCTGTACATTACTGTAATTCCTAGTCTTTAATCATGTTGAAGCTAGACTAAGATTGCTCGATGGTGTGATCTTTTTTTTTCTAACGCCAAGCTTTGGTATTCTCTATCTTGCTTCCGCTTTCCGTGCTGCATATAATTTCCGGTCATCCAAGAAGCAGATCTGTTGCTTCTTTCGAGGTTAAGGCTCGCTTGTTTTTCCAGTTTCCTTCGTCGTGGAAACTTCACCGGGTTTCCCGGCACATTGGTGTTTGTTATTATAATAACGATTAATTCTGAGGGGCATTTGAAGGACGTATGTGTACTGCATTTTGTGGCATCTGGGTGTTTTCTGTTGGCACAGTTGGTTGACTGACGCCGGATAACAAGGATATAATCTGTGTTTGTCGGCGTTTGTGCTTCCTTTAGCCTTGTCACCATGGCTTTCCGGACTAAGGTCTGAGTTTCCCATATCAAAAGTACATAGACTGTGTTTCTTTTCAACTTTTATTTAAATAGTAGTTTTTTCGGCCCGTCTCTTGAGTATTTATCACTTTTTTTCCTTTTTATGACACTTGGTTTTTGTATTCTGAATGCTTTCGATTCGAGTAACAGAATGTGAATGATAAGAAAGCTTTAAAAGGTGGAAAATAAAAACAAAAAAAGAATAGCAGCAAAATCGAAATCGATGAAATCCATTTCTTCTGAGCTTCTAAAGTTTACGCCCCATGCCACTCCCTATAGGCCTGAGTGTCTAGGAAGGCCTTGTAAAACAGCAGGTGGTGGCAGAACTTTGAGCAAACCTTAGCCATGTAATGGAAGCGGCAGTAGGTCACTAGTGAAACCCAAAGGGTACCATTGCAAGAGTGAGCATAGCATTGAAGACTTACGGTGTTTATCTAATTCAGTTTAATGAACAGTTGCGTTTGCTTAACAAATGTATATTCCGGTACCTCTTCTTTCCCATGTAGCGAGAGAATCTCACGTTTGTCAGCCAGCAGCAGTTCCCTATACTATATAGATTCGTGATCATTTTAAAGTAAAGCCTTTACGGGATTCCCTCTCTGTATTTTATTTAGTCAGTTTCTTTCCAGCTTCACGTTTTCGCGCATGCCCGGTCTCGATGACACAATGCTGACACGTAGAATTTCGAAACGTATCTATTTTTTATAAATAAAATCTGGCCACCACCACCAGGCTTTATATATCAGAATTAGGCAAGTTTAGAAATGCTACGTATGGTATGTGACAATCAATCTCAAGATATATGGTGTCATTCAGTTTGTTCTGTGTGGGTTGGATTGGAGACGGGATAAAGGATTTTCGGGGTTTTGTAGGTAGCGATCTGTCATTTCAAGTGCAAAGACTTCCGTTGTTTCGTCTCCGGATATTCATATCGTAGTTTTATCTCCGCCCGCTCGCATGCGCGTTCCCTCTCTCTCTCTCTCTCTCTCTTTCTTTGTTTCCCTCCTTTCAGTAGCTGTATTTCGTTATTTGGAGGTTAATTTGGAACAGTTTTCAAAATGTAAGGTTTTACAACATATTGCCTTCCCTTTTATTATATCTGCGTACCAGTTTTGTTTACCTATTATTTATTATTTCTATATGACCGACCTTGTTACGACGCCAATTTTTAGTATTAAGTCCACTCTCAAGTTTGTATCGTAAATATTCATCGGCTATGTACGCCAGTGAATATTGACTGAAGATCCTGACAAGGACAAGAAAGATAGATACCAAATAATGGCATCCGTCGTCGTGTGATCATGAGAGAACTGACTTGACTAAATGCTAGGCAACGGAAAAATTTATCTGTATAAAAATTTGAACAGGCCACGTTCAAAGTTCTGATTCGATAGTTCATGAAATTGAGCGGATCGTGCTTGAGTAGTGTTTAGTAGTGACTTATATAAAGTAGCTTAACAATCATAATGAGACTGATTGCGGACTAAAACGCAGGTTAGTGTAAAATAACAGCAGTTTTAATGTAGCCACGTTGGCCTGTGGTATTTAAGCATCGATTCAAAACCAGTCGTGGTTGGTAATAACTAATAAAAGAAATGTATGGCAAGAGTGAAAATGATCGTATTTAATGATATTTCTCTAGTGTTCATGAGTTTTGCATTGTTTCACCGTATATTTACATATATTTCTTTACTTGAAGCACGTGAGGTATCCCGCCTCTCTGAACGTGGTATGATCTTTTCCAGCAGTATATGCTCTTAGATCGCGACCTTTCGTAACAGGTTTAGTTTATTGACTGTGTTTTTGTTTTACTGCTGCCGATGATAGGTTGAGACAGCCCAAGGAAGGCTGCAGTGAATTATTGAAAAATTATCTAAAAATGTGACTTGGTTCACCTTGAAATAAGCAAGGAACTGAATAGGCGGTCTTTTACTCTGTAAGAAGATTAGCTTACAGTAAATTATATATATATATATATATATATATATATATATATATATATATATATATATATATATATATATATATATATATATATATAGTGTGTGTATTGTGTATGTATTATATATATATTATATATATATATATAATATATATATATATATATATATATATATATATATATATATATATATATATATATATATATATATATAATATATATAATATATATATATATATATATATATATATATATATATATATATATATATATATATATATATATATATATATAATATATATATATATATATATATATATATAGTGTATTTGTGTATGTATTATATATATATTATATATATATATATATATATATATATATATATATATATATATATAAATTCTTCTGTTAAATTTAGTATTTTGCATAGGTTGTTTTAATAGCTGCTTCTGTTCAAAACAGTGAAAGCCAAAATTATGTATATCAGTCCCCAGTCCAGGCCCACGTAGGTTACAGTTATTTTGTCAACCTTGCTCTTTGTTGATGTCTACTTTTACTTAATTCTTAATTACTTTTATTTTACTCTATATAAGAGAGAGAGAGAGAGAGAGAGAGAGAGAGAGAGAGAGAGAGAGAGAGAGAGAGAGAGAGAGAGAGAGAAAGCTGGTTGCTCGCTTGCTTGATTTGGTAAACTGGCTTAAACTATGGAGTGGGTACTAGGCAACTGAACCAATCAGACCTATTATATTCAGAGCTAAGCAGTAGACTTGAATAAATTCAAGCTGTAGTTTTTAGTACCCCACTTGTTTACCCTCCACGTGAATTGTTAAAGTCAGTGGTGGTGGTGTTATTAATGTCGATTCGTTTGAAGAAATATTTAAATAATATAGCCAAAGAACCAGCGGATAACATGCCCTAATATTAAAATAACTATATCCGATTTTTGCAGGTCGTTAACTGCTTCCGCGGCGCACAGCTCTACCATCGACAGCGGGCAGCAAGTGATGTTTACCCACCTGAGTTGATTGTCCTTTTCACATGGCTTGGTGCCAAACAGAAATACGCCTACAAGTATGCAAATTGTTGGACTCAACGAGGTCATGATGTCCTCCACATCACCACAAGTGTCAGAGACTTGCTTTTCCCAAAAACGGGAGCAGAGGTGAGGCCTGTGGAATAATGGTCTTTGAACTTCTCAAGTAGGAAGAATTACGGCTGTCATTGTTTTTAAATGTTAAAGCACTGCTGAGAACGTACAACAGTTCCTTTTTTAAAGTTAGTGAGAGGCTAATAGTTTGTTTTGTTACAGGTAACAGCTTCCAGAGTCGTGGATTTCTTAGATAAGTACGACAAAAGTGTTATCATTCATGGATTAAGTGTAGGCAGTTATCTCACACAGCGTGTTCTTCTACAAGCCAGGGATGCCACATTCCGAGTTACACACCAGATGTTTGACAGCTTCAGTAAGTTCTTATTTATATTTACACACAGTTTTTCGTTTAAAAAATGAACGTTGGTACAATGCCTTTAAAACCTACTGGTACTCCTTATTTTATAAACTGGTTATGATACTATGGAGCTTGGAGCTTTATGCTGAAGAGTACACAATGGGGAAAAATCATATTAGGAGTATACAGTCGGGAAAAATTTTCATGGAAGAACATTAAATGACTAAGCCAACGATAGTTGTGTGTAATACAGTTCTATTCTCTCAACACAGTGATTCTTCCATAGCTATGAACATAAAAACTGAATCATGTGAAACTAAGAGAAAGAACATGGTTAATGAGACTTCAGTTGCTAGATATTTCTTAGATCTTAGAGATACAGGTATGTCTGTATATCCTGAGACATTCAGTGTTAAAGAATGAAATACTAAAATAGGTACAGTATATGAGCCTTTAAGTCCCTGATGAAAGTTTAAGGATGGGAAAATTGACTGATTAAGCATGAGTTGAGTGGTAAAATCGTGTGAAGGATTGAATACTGCTGTTAACCAGTGCTGTATTATTGTTTTGACTCGAAAGTACATGCTAAGAAAACCTTTTTGAATGGGTCTATGGTGGGTAGTAACCAACAGTTCCAAGTTTTTTTGCATAAATTCATTGATATTCAGTTCATATATTGTTGGCTGTTAATTTCGGAAAGTTGAGACAAGTGTGAGTAGAAGTCCAGAGTGTTAAGTGATTGGAAAGGAAGGAAATGGGATCAAGGGATATACTAAATACGACTGCTTGCAGTTTTAGTTTACTGTAATTGCAAAACTTGCTACTGATTGATAGTTTGACAAATCAGACCTCATCCTCATGGTGTTTTCTGTCTGCCTTATCTTTTTTGACAGGATTGACCCTTCCTCTTGAGCACCAGGTTTAGGGGAGAATGAGTTTCATGAGGGCACTTGGCAAAACTGAAACCTTCCACTAAAATACCATATGAAATGACATTACAGTTTATGCTTTAAAAATTTGTCAAAGCACATCACTCCAATTTTAAAGCTTTTAAGCACTTACAGTTGACTGCTTTCCTGGCTAGGCAGTTGTTTTAGATCTATGGTATATGTGATTTAGGGAATTTAATCCCCAGAATGTTTATAGCTGTGTGCTGAACTTGATATGACTTATCTGACCAGAGGTAAAAAATATCATTGTTGTAGAGAGATTGATCACCTTTGAAAAGACATTTAATGCAGGTTTTAGCCAGTAACAGCCATTTAAATCATTTAAAATCTCAGCCATATGTAAGGGGAAGACTGTTCATGTTGGATGTGACTTTTAACTGTGCAGTACCTTCTTATCAGAATGCAGTTACTGAAGTATACTGCTACAAGAAAGATTGGGTTTTGGTTCCACAATTTGCAATATTCTTGTGTACCGATGGCCAAGGACTAACAACTAAGGATGAGGATAGGTGAAATAAACGAGTGGAAAGAAAGATAGTGTGTGTAAAATGCATGTGAGGAACGAGATTGTGACTAGAATGAATAGGGTTAAACATTTCAGACTACTAGAATTGTGTGAAGATACAATATAGTTCATACAGTTGAGTAGCTTGCACCATGTAGAAGTTGGCCCAGGTTTATTTAACAAAGGGTGATCAGTATTTTTAAAATTGATTTAATGTCTCCTGATGATTTTGGGGATTTTCTTCATGAATAAACCAAGGGCTTAGAGACTATTCTTTAATTTTTTTTACAGTATTCAGGACTGCTTTTCATACCTTCGTGTTGTAAAATATTTGATGTCTTTAATTTTTCTTTCAGCAACATGTTCTGGTATTGAGGCTGGTGTTGAAAATGCAGTGAATCCTAGATATAGAGATATTGCAAAGAAAAGTGTCAAGTAAGTGGTTCAGTGATTTTTTTTAGAATTGGAATGACTGTGTTCCCGCCATGTTCCTTTTCAAAAAATATAACTATCTAAGCAAGGGCAAATTTTTATGACTGCCATTGAAATACAGGGTGAATGCTTTTTTGTGTTTTGGTGACTGCGTTATATGGTTTTATTCTTGAGACAGTTTCCCGAAAAATGGCACATCAAGAGTAACAAACTACAAGAAGAGCATGAGATTCATGACATTAACTAGCCTATTCTTACTGACAAGCTTAAATTTAAGTGGTAGGTAATTGTACAAGATCCCTTGGTTAGGGAAAGCTCAGTAGTACATGTTGGAAATAATAAAGGATCCCCAACCAGTATATATTGGTGCAAATTTTGATATAACTACTTAGTGAAAAAAAGGTATGCTGTAGGCCTGTTCACTGTTAAAGTTTTAAGTCTTAAAATTTTTATGTAACTAGTTAATGAAATTCAGGTAAACACTTTGTTCACTAAGGGAGTGTTCCTGGATTTGTTTAATTTAGTACTGTACAGTATATAAGATACTGCTTGAAAAAGAAGTTTCAAGTGTTAGGAATTGAGAAAAAGCATATTTCAACCTATATAGAACACAAAAGAACTCCTGCATTGAGAGCTAATGGTAGAAATTGTGTTTAAGGCCCAATCAGTTTCCTGTCTTCAGACATTGGACATGAGAAGTTCACCTAAAAGAATCTTTCCTTTTTGTGTAGTTAATGGCAGTCAGGTTTGGAATTTTCACCAATTGGAGACAAGTGGGGTCTCCAGAAGCCACAGTTGTCACTTTTGTTAGGATTCATTATGTACAATAAACGGTATTTATCTCAGACATTACCTAAGGTTCTCTGCAGTGTCCCTCCCTTTGGCCACTAGCTGCAACCCCTTTTATTCCTTTTGCAATACAGTATTCTCTTACTATCCACCCTTTCCTAACAATTGATTTATTGTGCAACTGTGAGGTTTTCCTCCTGTTACACCTTTCAAACCTTTTTATTGTCAGTTTCTGTTTCAGCGCTGAATAACCTCATAGGTTGCAGCGCTTGGCCTTTCACCTTAATCTTACATTCTATTCACTCATATTCCATCATCATAGAAGTAATCGTACAAGTAACTTAAACAATAGTTTTTTAATGTTATGTAAAAATGCACAAGATGGAATATGGAGAGAATTTGTGTAGTCAGTTACTCCACCAGTAGAAAACATGGCTTAAAACAATGATTATGCTTCATTGCATTTTCTACATTATTGAGCTAAACATTACTTAAAAAATATTTGGAGCAGTTTACTCTTGGAGGAGTTCTAATCTTATTCAATTTAGGTCATCAGGAACTTTCCTCAGAATAGAGGATTACACATGTTCAGAGTGCATCATCGTATAATTTTAACTGTTACGTAATAATTTCCTTTCATGTTTCAGGTTATATACAAAGTGTGCTGATTTATCAAGCATAAATGAGGCCCAGAGATTTGCATTAACCACACCATGCCCAGCCCCTATTATGTTTATTCACAGGTAAGTGGTCAATTTGTGAATGTTTTTGTTTTCATTCAGACTTCACTGGATGTCACTGCAGATGTGTATGCATGTAAAGCACAAATGGCTTTTTTATGTAAACTTAATACAACCAAAAGTTTTATTGCTTATTTTGAATGTATTAATTCATCATATTAGATGGTTTCCAAGACCACAGCTGTAGGCTCTGTAATAATGTATAAATAAAAAGTGTATCTTAGAAGGGGTGCAGTTTTTAAACTTCATTCGGGTATTTTGTTTTGAGTGATGGGGTGGCTTTTAAAAAATTTTTTTTTTAAGTGAGAGGAGAAAATTTTATCAAGAACCAATTTAAAAAGTTGACAGCTGTGTAGGAGATGACAAATGGAACAAAAGGCAGAAGGTAATGCAGCTGAAGTCCAAGGGATGCTGTAGAGTGCTGTACACTCTGTGTAAAGTGTGTTGGAAGGTATAATGTAGCCAGTAACCCCTCACAGTGTATAACAGCTTAAATTACATTAGTTTGCCAATAGTACTAAAACTTGACTAATGAGGTGCAGTTAGCTATTACTGTAACTCTGTTCTGGTTCAAGTTGGCGTTATAAGAAATGTTTCCTACTTATTAGACTTCCAGCTATTGCTGTAACTAGGTTCTGGTTCAAGTTAGTGTTTAGAAATGCTTCATAATGAGCAGACTTCCATGTTGGACTTTCACAAGTTCTTCATTGGACTGGTTGGTAGCGTTTTCGGCTAGCACTCTGTAGGGCCGGCATTCGAATCTCTGGCCGGCCAATGAAGAATTAGAGGAATTTATTTCTGGTGATAGAAATTCATTTCTCAGTGTAATGTGGTTTGGATTCCACAATAAGCTGTAGGTCCCGTTGCTAGGTAACCAATTGGTTCTTAGCCGCGTAAAATAAGTCTAATCCTTTGGGCCAGCCCTTGGAGAGCTGTTAACCAGCTCAGTGGTCTGGTTAAACTAAGGTGTACTTAACTTTTTTTGGACTTTCACATTTGCTTGTATGCAAAAGTATACACTCCAAATAATTTGATCTAAAAATCTACAGATTTTCAATTTGAATTCAGTAGGTTTGTCATATGCACAAATAGACTACCATAGTTATCTTAAGCCTACAGATTTTTTTGTGTCAGCAAAGATCTGTTGAGAGAATAACTGAAGTCCTTCAGCATTTAATTTAATACCTTGCTTATTATAACTGGCATTTACTTTTGTAACCACTGTCAACAGGAAGGCAAGATTCTAAATGAGCATTGTGTTTTGAGCATACCAGAAATTTATGCAGAGACTTAAGTAAAGGGAAAAAAAAAGTTTTATATATATGATTATAATTGATTCATGGAATTTATGCCAAAAGCCAACCACTGGGGCAACCTCAGCCATTCAGTGATAAAGAAATTAAAGAGAGGGAGCTGTAGTGATTGGACAGCATGATAGAACTTTAACAATCTCAAAGGTAATGAAGGGGCAATAAAAGCAACTAGATATAAATGACAAATTGTCATTGAGCTTCACAGTTCCAAGCTCGGAAAGATAGGGAGGGTTGGAGTCAAGAAGGCCAGCCATCTGTAAAAATGTGCAAAACAAATACAGTAATTAAATGTCGTTAGAGGTCTCGATAAAAGTAACTACTTCGACGGGGGTTAAGCTGAGAGGAAAAAGAAGACAATGAGCTTCTTAGTGATTATAGTTTGATAGGTTCTGAGGTACTGACAGCCATGCAGGAAAAGCACTGTAGTGTATATGACAAGATTAACAGTGACAGTACATAACTTGTAATCCTTGAGACTTACACAAAACTTCCTCTTCGTGTAGCTTGACAAACAGAGCTGCTTGTTAGGTATTATAAGCCAGCAGATTGCAGGTTTTGAAATATTTATGTTTGACATAACAGACAAGTATCTCATGTAATAAATCATTCAGCAAGCAACTCGCATAAAGAGGAAAAAAGTGATGGCAAGCATGCAGGTCACCACTTGCAAGAGATGAAAAAAGTGATGCCAAGCATATGATAACCACTTACAGTAGAGACCACTTACAGTAGAGATAAAAAAAAGTGATAGGAAGTCTGTGGCTTAACCACCTGCAGTAGATAGGTTAACCACATGTAAGTGGCAAGCATGTGGAGTTGAATTTTAATTAGATGATTGTGAGAGGTCTCATGTTTGTGCATAAGTTTGATGTGTTCTAGCCTGGTGTCTACTGCCGAATAACCTAAAAAAAAAAAAGTATTAGTCAACCAAGTGGCACAGTAGTTTAAGCAGAGAAAGAAATTTCTTGTTTTCTTCATGAGAGTCGGGTTTTATATTTTTCCTTATATGACATGCAGGTGAAGTTTTATAGTTCTCCCTCTTGAATAGAAAAATAAGAATGAAGGGCATGTCTGTATGAAAGAAGTCAGTCAATCCCTTCCCCAGCCATATGTGTGTGAGGGAGACTGCAAAGTATTTGTTATACGGTCTAGGGCTTTTGGTGTATATTTTTTGGCAGAGGACATTTTGGCATTGGTGCACAAACTTTATGGGAGGATAATAAATACATTAAAAAATATACATTACCTTCTGCTTTTTGGGTAGGAGTGCGTAAATAACAGGATGAATGCCTCCAGGTTTCTTGGGCAATAAAATATATACTTGCAAAAACAATGGTGGTGCTAGATTAAAAGTTCCGTCCGCGTACCATGTGTCATAATCACGTAGAATTTCTTGAACCCAAGTTTTTCTTCCAAAAACTAAAATTCTATTAAATGATGGGTTGGTGTCAGCAGTCAGGAATTCTTCCTCGCTTCCGTCATAGGCTTTGTAAATTTTGTAATGGTCCGGAATTTCAAGATCAAAAGATGCTGGTCTTAAGTACCTTGGTGGCTACAGCAGGGGCTGAATGCAAGTGTTGGCAGCTTGAGATGGCAATGCCAGTCAATGTGGCGAAAGCAGATTTAATTGCTCAATTATAACCAATCTTGCATGTTTGAAGCTTCATTGATATTGGTTATCAAATAGCATCTCCTGCTGTCTATCTGTGAACCTGCAATGCTGGATTATCTAGTCACATTAGTCAAAGTTGAACCATATAATCATTGGTGGTGTAGATGCCTTTGGAGGAAACCATCCTCAGATGATTTACCTATTAACTTACATGAAGCCTCCAACAAATAAGAAATAGATTTTTCAGCCTCCAACGAATAAGAAATAGATTTTTCAAAGTTACTTCACTTTAATGATTGTAGGAAACTGTACCATACAGTTTGAAGTTCATTTTTTCCAGGACCTGAAACATATTTGAATTCCAGGCGGAGACTGCTGCATGCTGGTGCAGTGATATAAATTTTTGTGTGTTGTCTATGCAGATGTGATGCTTTGCCCATGTCAGATCTCTTGGTTTGAGTGTTATTTCCATGAGAAACTGGTCTTCATTGACATTACTTCATACTGGTGATGGTATAGTTAACACAGCATAGCCATTACTTCATACTGGTGATGGTATAGTTAACACAGCATAGCCATTCGGTGTCAGGCATGAATTGGGAGACATTGATAGTACAGGTATTAACAAACCTCGGGAAGATGATGAAGTTTAACAGTCACACCTCAAAGACTGGCATTATCATTGGCAACTCTATTTGTCTTGCAGTAGTGGCAAAGTAGGTGATTTTCAGTTTAACTGCTTCCTTTGCACATTACATATTTCAGGCATATGTAAAATAAAGTGTTGGGTATCCATGTAGAAAATTTATGATGCTTGTAATAAAGTGTTCTTTGGTTTGTTTTCAGCACTACTACTGACTTTTTCTTTTCTATGTAATGAAGACTAGAGTAGTTCAGTAAGATTAATTAGAATAGTCAAATAAGATCTTAATACAAGGAAGTCTGTATATTAACAAATAAATTGAGTTATTGCATTTGGCTGTGTATAGGGTTCCACTACTTTTTGTGAATTAAAAAAATGTTCTCTTAAAAACTATTGTTCATCTGCATTTTAAGGTGTAAATTTCTCCTACGTACCATTATTGTATTGCAAGCTTATTCTTTTCTCACATTATCAGCAGTCTAGCTTACTAATTTTGAGTTATTTCTAACAAACATCAAATGTAAAAACTTGAATGTTTTCAGTCTTACTTACCAGCTGAATTATTTCTTTCAGTCTAGCTGACAAAGTTGCTCCATATTCAGAAGTGGTGCCCATCATTAATGCAGCAACAAAAGTTTGTCCTGTTAGATTACATATTATACCAGAAGAGGAAAACATACCTCATGTTACAATCATGAAATGCTTAGGAGAAGAAAAGTACATGGGTATGCTTTATGATTTTATAGGTAAGTTTTATAAAAATTGTATTTAGAAGTGATATATAGATGATTGTCAATAAACAAGTTGAGGCCAGTACATATATTTTAATTTTGCCAGTGTATATATGTAATAATTTTGTCAAGAGTTAACTATACTGGACTCAGTAAAGGACTTTATAGATCTTGATCATAATTATGTTAAGAGTTAATTATGCTGGATTCAGAAAAGGACTTTAAAGATTTTAACAGCCCATCTGCCATTTCCTGGAGAGAATTTCTTACCATAGGTCTTTGTAGTGTAATGCCAACATCTAATTGGAAAAGACTACAGAAGGATCTATTCAGCCAACACTCTTATTAGTTTGGTGGTGTTGTGTGAATGAGTTACTAAGTTGTGGTATACTTTATGGAAGGGAGAGGGATACTTGTTTCTTGCAAGGGTTTATTGGGTCAGAGGGGTCAGGGTTTTAGTCAGATTTGAAAGGAACTTTAGGAAATTCCCTATTATGTGCCATGTTATTTAAGCACTTGGATATTTTACTGATAACAGCTGGTGGAGTTGTCTTAGTTCTCAGTTTCAAGAGTGCTTTGAAGCGGGAGAGATACTTCTTGATTTAGACATTTCCTGTTTAGACACTTGGTTTGAAATGTTCCAAATAAGATCATTCATAGACTGCAAAACCTCTTTCAGCAAGGACTGGCAGTACTGCTGCTATCCAGCTTGTGATATCCATAAATCTCCCTGGGACAATTTAGGAATTATTTAGGGCAGATTTCAAAAGGCTCAGTTGGGTGGAAGCTACATCTTGGCAAAGATACTCTTCATGTGGGTACAAGTTCTCTTAAAATGGTGGAGTATCATGGATGAGCATTCCACTATAAACAAGAGATTGGTTCATGAACTTCTGGAGGAATGTTGTGTTGGTCAGTTATCCTTGGTGATAGACTCTGCCAGGCATTTCTATGTAGTTGTTGGCATGGATAATTTTGATGTTCATCAGCTCAATGTTTGGTGGCATCTGCATCTTGAGTTTCCATTCGACATGTTTTCACTGTACCTTTTCAAAAGATAGCCCTCCAATTAGTTGTAAACATTTTATGATAACATTTAAGCTTTTTTAAATTCATGAAAAAAAATAGATTAAAACCTATTTACAATAATTATGAAGTACATGCTGTGAGCACAACCATTTTTAACTGATAATGTCAAAGTGTAAAAGAAAGCCACTTTAACTCCGCTAAAATTGAGGGCATTAAACATGATGCTAATAGTGTACTGCACTTTCATCATATAAATTCTTCATAGCCAGTTAAGATTACTATGAAGTATACTAGCTAAGCTTTAGCACCTTCCTGGGGTACATTCTCATGCAAAGATATCTGAAGGCAGACTCTTGACATCTGTTACATTATGTACCTTGTACAACTGGCAGAATCAGACCACCTTGTGGTATACATAGTAGAAACAGTTTAGAATTACTGTAATACATATTCCAGCTGCATACTTAAAGCCTAATTTAAGCTTCCTCCACTAATATTTCTAGTCATCAAAATATCTCGCTGTTGCCACTGTGACACCTTTATCTGTTTAATGGTGGTTGCTCAACAGGCTCTTCAAGGAGGTTTAATGGTGGTAGTTCAACAAGCTCTTCAAGGAGGGTTGCTCCCAATCCCTTACTGTGGCATAGTCAAAAGCAATATTAATCAGATGTGACATTGGTTTCAGTGCGTAGAGCTTTTCATGTCAAAAAGCCATTCCCTCTTGGGGCTGTATCTGCTGTTTTGAACAGATGGTTGTCTGTTATGGGTTATTAGATCTCTTTTTATTCTTGTTGCAATGAAAATTGGCTTAATTCCATTAAGGTCTGGTGTTGTCAAAAAGCCATTCCCTCTTAGTGCTGCATCTGCTGTTTTGAACAGATGGTTGTCTGTTATGGGTTATTTGATCTCTTTTTATTCTTGTTGCATAGGAAAATTGGCTTACTCCCATTAGGGTCTGGTGTTGTTTCCAAACTTGATCTCTTCATCAGACGAATTTCTGCAATAGTTATGAGTTCAGCAAGATGTACAGTAGATTAAAACTTTTGTCTAACTTCTGTACTTAATTTGCTAAACAGGAATTCCCATAACTTGGCAGAAAAGTGGGGTAGGCATTTGAAAATAACATTTTGTACAATACCATTGCTGTTTTTGGTTCACCATTTTTGGATGGTCATTATTCTCTTCTTTCACTGCTGTATTTCAGTATCCTGGGTAGTATTATTCACCCTCCTCATTGGTTTGCTCCCACAGCTTTGGTATATCAACCTGGGTAGCTTGCTATCAATGCAAATATATTGGAGCCTTTCATCCTAGTATGCTCATAGTGGCAGGTTTTTAGTTGCTCCAAGAATTCTCTGTGCTCTTTAGAAATTTTCTTAATGACAACACTTCTTTGGTCTAGAGTGAAGTAACAGACAGAAATGGGTTGGCCTCTTCACCACATAGTACCAGACCCTCAGTACAACACTGTCTTACACAAGAGAAATTTGGCAAGTTAGACCCTTCCTATTTCAGTCTTCAAACACTTTCATGCCTTCTTAAAGTTCATATTATATACTGTATCCACTTATGAGCTCTTATTATTCACATCTATGTACCTTGCAGTTGCTTCTGATGTTTCTTGGTGTAAAGATCAGCCAACAGTACTCGAAATTTATTCTCTTCCTTCAAGCACCATCTCTCTACTTTTAACTGCTCTCAGTCATACTACGCTATGCTTTAAGCAAAGTAGTACTTTTCCATGTTTTATAGTAATTATCCCAACTTATGGCTATCTTTTCCATGATGTCCTGTATTCCCATTTATTCTGGTAGATTTGATTAGCTCTCCAGCTGCTTTCAACAAATTTTAAGACCAGTGATAAAAAAGCTGGTGTGAAAATACAGCCAATCATTAGTTCAGTGAGCAATCTGTAAGGGAAATTACTTAATTTAGGGCCAGGGGAACAAACATTATATAGTTCATATTTAAAGTAAAAAAAAAAAAAGAAAAACTGCCAGTGTTACAAAAGGCAGTTCATATTTAAAGTAAAAAAAAAAAAAAAAACTGCCAGTGTTACAAAAGGCAGTTCATATTTAAAGTAAAAAAAAAAAAAAAAAAAAAAAAAAAAAAAAAAAAACTGCCAGTGTTACAAAAGGCAAAGGGCCTGATTTAAAATTTGGACAGGAAAACTTAAATCTCTTTAGAACGCTTGTTTTTGTAAAATATTAGTTACTGTCAAGTTATAAATATGCTAAAGGTTTTTTTTTTCTCTCTCCAGAGGAGTACAGAGAACCTGGTTTGATGGGCTGCACATCAGAGGTTAAGTCATCTTCCCCTGGAGGGGCTGAGTCACCAAACATTGCTGCACTGAGCTAAGAAATTATTTTGGCACAGAGAATGGACCACAATACCTGCACAAGGAAGAAAAGAAATTTAAGCAGTGGATTTGTTAGCCAATCAAGTGATTCTAAAAGTTCATATAATGGAGCAATGTATGCAAGATGCTGATGACTATTTTATGCCTATATATTTTTTAACAATTATACAATACAGTATACACAAGTCCAATCAAGTGATTTATACAATACAGTATACACAAGTCCAATCAAGTGATTCTAAAAGTTCATATAATGGAGCAATGTATGCAAGATGCTGATGACTATTTTATGCCTATATATTTTTTAACAATTATACAATACAGTATACACAAGTCTTTTTTGATTTTATGGAAAATAGTTTATATAATCATAACTAGTCTGCTACCTTTCCTTAAGGAGCCAAACTTCAGTAGGAATAAGAAGTTATAAGTTTTCCAAATACATTATATCAAAAATAACACTTGTTTCCTTGTAAAACTTTTATTTTTTACCTAATGGGAGGAATAAAAGAAGTTTTAATACTAAAAGCTTGAGTAAAAAAACAGCCAGCATTCATAAAATCTTGTTTTGCATTACATCAGTCAACACTCAGAAATCCAAATGGTTTATATAATGCCTAAAACAAAATTTTCTATGGTTTATATAATGCCTAAAACAAAATTTTCTAAAGGGTCCATTATTGGAACATAAGGTAAACTATTGCCATTTTGTAGTTAACTGGATAATGAGTCAGTTCAAGGCCCAGGGTTAGCATGAAGGATTTGTACATAAAGTGGAAACTGGAGTAAAATTAAGTGGAAACTGGAGTAAAATTAATAAATATTAATGCTTATTATATAATTAAAAAAGACATATGAGGCACTTCTAAGTACACAGCCCCTAACCTGAATGATTTGTCCTAGAGGGAAAAGCAAAAATGGAATTGTATAGCTGTGCAAGAAGAGACTAAAAAGGAATGGGTGAACAGTAAGTGACATATCGAAGATTGTCATATTTGTAGATTTTATACCTACTTGGAACATTAATTTTCTCAAGAACAATGTTGATACTATTAGATTTGAGAGGATCATGTTCCAATCAGTACTTAAGCAAACTTTGGTAACTATTAATAACTACATGCACAAGTAGTTATTAATAGTTATCACAAAGCTGGACATCAACAAATTTAAATGCAAAACATCTCTGATAGCCATTGCATATGGCTGGTTCAATTAAATGGCTCAATCCATCAAATCAGCTCAGCCATATGGAAGAAACATAAAAGAGTCACCC
Source organism: Macrobrachium rosenbergii (assembly GCF_040412425.1). Lineage (NCBI taxonomy): Eukaryota > Metazoa > Arthropoda > Malacostraca > Decapoda > Palaemonidae > Macrobrachium > Macrobrachium rosenbergii. The sequence goes on from NC_089752.1 coordinate 8,108,517, forward strand.
CACAAATTTGGAATGGTGCTAAGCAACATGAACTACTATTGATCTTTGGTAACATCATTAATTATGCTGCAAATATTCATTAGAAGAACAAGTTGGCAAAGACTGATTCCAACTGTAAGAAGTTTGCTTGGTCATGGTTTGACGAATCTGTGAATTTGGATTGCACATCATACATGCTAGCCTTTTTGTGCCATCATTAAAAACTACAGTCTTGGTTTGATGGTTAGCGAAGTGTGCAGCTACCAAGCTAGAAAAATTTGAAAGTTGATAGTACCAGACTAATCAAACAAAACCACAGGAAAAACATGACAGCTTGTGCTTAGTAAAAGTTACACCAGGAAAACCAACCAAAGACAGCCTTGATGCTTAATTGTTACCTTGATTGAAGTAAAAAAAAAAAAAATTTTTTTAAATTAGGGATTATTATTACCGTATAAAAATACAAGTCTGAACTAGGGATTATTATTACCGTATAAAAATACAAGTCTGGCCTAACTTAAACTAATCAGTCATGTGATCTGTTGGCTAAGTGACAATATTTCATAACTGATGTGATGTTACTTTTTTTTAAAAAGTCTTCCTTTTTCATTACAATTATATTTTTTAAAAAAGTCTTCCTTTTTCATTACAATTATATTCACTACAAATTGTAAGATACTGGAAATCAGTCTTCAGAACAAAACAAAAACTTCCTAGATCTGATTGGGGGAATCCATATTTCTAACACAATACCTACTTTCCTACTTTGTTCCCATCTCTGAATAATGAAACTTCAACCAAATGGACCTTTGGTTTAAATATAGAAATCCACAAAATTAGCATACATGGAGGACTGCCTTCAACAAAAACTGGTGAACAAGGCAGAAGTAAAAGCAATTAATCAGTAGAGGAATTGAGCTTGTGGATCAAGGCATTAATCAGAAATTACCAGTGAAAGGTAATTATCCATGTAAAAAGGGAGTTCATGAATAAGTAACTAATGTGAAGGAATATACGACACACAGCAAGTAAGTAGACGCTTTTTACCGATACTATTGGATAATTGTGGGAAAACCAGCTTTTATGAATGGAACAATGCTCAGAGAACTTGAAACTCTGAAGCATTGAAAAAGACGGTGAGGGAAATGAGGTTCTGAGCATAAGCAGGCCTTTAGTACACATGAAACTAGATGACTTTGGAGCCATCCACCCAGATATGTATTCCCTGCCAAGATTATACCCTCAATATAAATTGCCAGAGGCTTCCTTGTTACTCGGTATCTTACAACAATTTTGATCATATAATTAAGCTAGCAACCTTCCTCAGCTTGGCATTAAAAAGGTGGATGAAAATAAGCGCTTGCTATGAATTTGTATTTCAAATAGGGCATAGAATGTTAGCAGTAAAGCAGCACCTTCAAATAGGGCATAGAATGTTTCCAGTAAAGCAGCACCTCAACAAGACACTTTGGGGGTCTGAACTTCAATTAAATTTTCTCTAATTAACCAGTAAGACAGAAAGCATCCTAAGCATCATTATGTATGAAAAGATGTCAGACATCATATGAAAATTTTAATTTAATTTCAAAACTCTTAACTAACCATAAATGGTCCCTGGCCCCGACAACTGCCTGGTTTTCATTTATTTCGAATTCTTATCTTCCGTATTCATAGGTGGCTTTAAGTTTAGTTAACAAAGTCTAAGTTATTATTATTAAGCCACTGAGCTAATTAGTTTGGCTCTCACAGGGCTATATCAAAAGATTTGTCTTTATTAATGACAGTTTAACTTTTATTAATTTAATTACAGCTTTCATAAAATTTTACAAGTGGGTTAATTGAAAATGATGGAGATTCTGATAAAATTTCTTTAACAGCTTTGTATGCTAAATTGAAATTCACTGCCAACTATGTTTCAGCCATTCATGCAAAACATGTTTAACTGTTAGTTACTCAAAAAACTGTACACATATAGATTAGATCACGTGTCCTGTTCATCAGATGTCCATGGGTCAAACAAGTGAGGCCAATTCTAAGACATCAAAATTGTGCGTCAGTCATTTTGATATGATGAACTATGAAATAAAAAGAAGAGCAAGGCTTGACTAAATAATCATTTGTCCCCACAGTATGTCACTGTTACATTTTCCACAAAACCAGCCCCTGTCACTTTTTTACCAGCATAGTAAAAAACACATTCTAAGCTAATGACTATATTAATGTGCAATTACTTTTGATCATTTGGTAGAAACAGGGCTACAGAAATAGCGTATCTGCAGGAAAAAGCATAGCAACGCAGTAAAACAAGCATGGCAATACCATTTCATATACAAGCAGTGCCTCAACATAAAAGAGAAACGCAAAGTGAATATTTCTTCATACAAAAACAATGATGCAAGTGCTTTTTCCATTAAAAAAAAAATGTCTTCATAGCCCAAGCTCTTATCTGGGCAAACTAATATGCATAATGTCAACTGTAAAATAAAGTACAGTCATAAAATCCATCTTTGGAAGCTGAATGCTGACCGGTCTTGTCAAAAGCAAGTAATTGCATTTTACGCCCAAAAGATGCAATAAAAATTAAAAGTCAAACCAGAGTCATGTTTAATAGTAAGACCAGTCATCTTTTTGGATAAAAAAAAAAGAGCTTAATCATGGAATCCAAGATGTAATGTCAGAATCATGCTGTAGTAAGTATGAAGAGAGAGAAAAATCTGAAACCAAGCTAAACTACAATTAGTGGGTATTTGATTCAAGTATGCAAAACAAAAAACCATGTGGAACAAGTTGTAACTTCAGGCAATAAACTAGTCAGCCAGAACACCACACGCAATCGAAGAGGCGCATGTAAAACAAGTTACATGAATTGCAAAATCTAAAAATTAAATAAGTTTCAACTACAGACTGGGGATGCATGAAACTTTGCCAAAGTTCAGAAAATAGTCAACAGTGGACAAATGACATTTTATCTTGATGCGCTCATTCATGTATACAGGCAGGGAAAAACCGAGCTAAGTATTACTGTAAACGAATATTTACAGCAAGATGGCTTAGGGAAAATTCTTTCTAGTCAAGTTTCAAGTTTCTTAACGCAACTTGAACGGGCCTGCATTCTTGTCATAACGAGAGATTTTTCTTCATCATTGCGCAAATAGGAGTAGTGCGAGAAGCAAAGTGAGACAAGAGCCAATACTGATGGAGTGAGGGCGTGAGTGAGTGACCGTATCAAGTCAGTTCGTCCAATTTTGAACTTTAGTCCATGTGAAAAATCGTGCAATGATCGTAGTCAATGGTTAAAAGGTTATTTTTTCAGTAACAAAATTGAGAGACTAGCGTAAGACAATAAGATCGCTCTTCATTACAGCAAAAGAAATCAAAAGTTCATAGTGTCTAAGCCAACTGAAATATAGATAGCCCGCTCCCAACCCCCTTCCCCCGCAACAAACTCTAAATACGTGCTACAAACAAAAAGTTACCTTTATGAATGCTATCATCACGAGAAAAATAACCAGTGTTTTTGTTTTTCTTTTTAGCTCTTTGAACACGAATTATCACGTTACACAAAATTATAGAATCTGCTGTACTATACAGTCCGACTGGCTGAGGGTATATTTTAATTCAGTTAATAACTCTTGATTTTAACAAGTTCACCCCCTGGGAGTAGGGCAATTAAGTCTAAAATTTAGAGAAATCTAGGCATGAAATCAAGTCGTGACTAGTTCCTTCCCAAACTTCACAGACGATGTGTTACTAAACTGCAAGACAAAACTGCTAAATGTAGCATCTGTATGAAGACTGGTTACACACAAATACCTTGTAATAGGATGGTTTCACATTCCATGTAGTTTGAATCAAGTTCAGTTTTATTCAGTATCGTAAATATAATAGAAACAATTGCCAGTGCATTATCCCTAATTATATAAATATGCTATTAGTCTTTTGTCAAAAAAACACTATTATTTCGCAAACAAAGGAGAAACTGCTCTCACAATGAGCATTTAGAATTCAAGGTTCTACAGGAGACATCAATCATATGATATTATTCCGAGCACAAAGGCCACACTTTAAAGTGTTTTGGCTTGATACGAATACAACCCCAAAACTGTCAATATTATTTTTTAATACGTAATCTTTTGAAAACGTTCTCGTTAACTATATTTAATTAGAGTGAGAGTTTTACAAAATTCTGTCAGACACATTTACAAATGCATATACAACGTTACATAAAAATGCCACATCGTAATTAGATACCAGTATGAAAATATAATTCAAAGGTTGAACATCAACCTCGAGAAAATGAAAAAATGAGGCTAAAAAATTAGTCAAAATTACTGTAGGCTGAATGAACAATGGTTTGACCATAAATTTATAACGATTGTTTAAAGTGTGTGTGTCCCACACGCACACACACACACACACTTTCTACTGTAGGCTTTGAGGCTATGAAAAAATAGATATCTCTTTATGATGCTTGAATAGTAATTTTAGGTTTGGCGATATTACAAAAATACATACCATGAACATCTAATTAATAATTTGTCAAGACTAAGTCCGCATTTTTAGTTATCAGTCTTTTTATGGATGGTTGTATGGCTAACAATGGCCAATGCCCAGGCACTGCGGTCATCCCTTCGTTTCATAAACAACTTTCACTTGAAACCCAGTATTTGCTGTATACGTTCAGATATTTGACAAATTTTAAGTCTGATGTCTCATGGCCACATAAAAGTTTAACTAGACTAAAAATAAGGCAAACAACATGGACATCCGAAATCAATCGTGAGCCGGTCACCAGCGAATACTCAAGCTGCTTAGACAGGGGCAATAGCCAAAGGATGTAGGATATTGGGCAGGGGTACCCGTCCCTTACGTTCTTCATGTCATCCGTCATTGGATACTTCCCAAGTTTTGGAGTACGACGGACCCAGGATCCAGAGATCTCTGGATTCCGGACAGACCCTTCATACGTTTTACCCGAGCGGTTTAGTTTACAGTAATTTTGATTTCTCATACGAACCCATTAGGTCAAAATTATGTTCAATGGCCTAGCTCTCCTACGCTACACCTGTCGTCCTCTAGTATGCGCCTGCTTTAAATCATAAAATGGCTGACCCTATGCTCTTCATTAGCTCATTCATTGAGGGGGGAGGGGGAAGAGTCTGACCTGTCTACAAAGAAAGCGCTATACTTTATATTGCCTCAGGCAATACAAGCATTACGACCTTGGAACCATATGTGCGACTAATCAAATCAAAATAAATAAGCTTAGGGAACATTAGTTTGGGAATTCAGTGTGAATCTTATTCCTTAAACAGAAAGAATCGCCTAACGTTATAAAGCTTTAGAGAAATTTACATACAGGACCTGTGATAAAATATCACTTGGTCACACACGGGCAGCTCCGTATAAAATGTCCACCACGAGGGCACAGGCAATAATGAAACCTGAAAAAAATCTACAAACAGGAAACTTCAAAACCGACTCTGACTCCTTGACATTCTCTTTCTTTGTACAAGATGTCTTCAAAACATCTTAACAAAACGATCCATACGAAATCAAGAGCCCGAGAGAGTTTTTAAAAAAGATCCTTCCGTCAAGGAGAACCTTGGAAAAAAAAAATGTTAAAACTACGGTAGAATTCAGCAAGATCTTAAAACACATCGTTCGTATTCCTGCTTTTGTTAGAGCACTTGTAGTCCCAAAGTTTGACATGACTGAAGCTTATGTTTAGTATCTTGCTGACCTCCGCGCAACATCCTGTCGAATTAGACTTATTGCTAGCCAAACGATCGTCTCCATTGTAAGTAGAACAGGACAGCTTCCAGTTATACTTCACGCGACCAAAAAGCTGATGAAATTAACATTTACAATTGTTGTTCACTACCGTTTTTCAAATACTACCAGTCTAGCTTAAAGAGACATCTTAAACTTACTCAATAGTGGTCCGTTACTGCTCAAATGAATAGTGTTTCCTCACGTTGCTGTCGTCTCACGCATTCGTCCATTTCAAGCTTAATTTCTCTCCCTGGCACCGAAGCTGAAAATGACAGCACATCATTACTGGCTCCATCATTAGACAACACATATGTTAAGACTAATAAATCGGTACGCTAATCCAGAAAACGGAAATCCCTTAAGTGAAAATAACAGCCTCCCATCGAGTTGCAATAATCAAGTTAAAAAATAATCTTCCTGTTACTTTGAATCATTACGTATGTGCAAATACAGAATGACAAGATTACTTTACGATAGCTATTAGGCCTGAAAACTTGCGATTTCATTGGAAGTATAGATTCTCAATCTTTAGCCTGTCAACATTTTGGTTTTACCAATATTAAAATATCAAATCAGAGCAGGAACTGCGGCCTCATGTACGCGAGGTTGATAGAACTTGAGCCAGTCTAAAGCTGCAATACTCCACTAGGGGAAAATAACTGAACAGCTGATTGGACACAGATGATCTCCGAAATTCAAAATGTGGTAACGGTTGGCTATAGTCTCCATGGTAAAACAGAAGGAAACCAGTGAACTTTGCCGCGTGTTTAAGGTACATTAATCCACCCGACTCATTGCTAAATTAGTCATAGTTTCATGACCCGATATATTTATTGCAAAACAATGCTGGACTTGCTCTATAACCATTCTAATCGAATTATGAAAATTCGGCTATAAAGCCAAGCAATGGGGCACTTTCAGCCATTCAGTGCTCAAGAGAGTGAAAAGACGGAATTGGAGTGGTTGGACAGCAAGATGGAAGAGAGGAAGCTGGAATGGAGGTAAAGTAAAAGCTAAACAGTGAGTGCAGCTAGGGGACGAGGGGACTCAACAGACAAGCAGTAATAACGCACTATGCACCGACGGAGGGTCTGGCCGAGATAACCTGAGCAGCTCTGAGAAACGGAAGGTGTTCGTGAAATGTCCGTAGACTTTCATAGACAACGAAAATGGCATCACTGGTTGCATAGACATATTCTGTATCACAATATACAAACTAGAACACCCCTGTGTCTATACCAGACCTCCCCACTGATAAGTAAAAATCATCACCTGATGAAGCACTTAACTACACATACCGTTGCCAATTAAAGAATTTTTTAATGTTAGAAAAGTTAAAATTTCTGCTGGCATGAAAAAAAAAAACAATATATATATATAAACAAATTCGTATAGAATATATGGTTTTCACCTGCAATTAGCATTTTCATAATTCGTAGTCTTTTCATCAGGTAGCTGCCACCTGCCTTTAGGTACCCGAAAATATTAGTAAAATTCCTATGTGGGATCAACTGAACGCAACAGTTACTGCACATTTACGCACATCATTATTTTAATATATAATAGGTTGACCATTGCAATTCCAAGCATTCTTCTACCTCCAAATAACAAATCACGTACAGTAGGTACAGCCGTTCTGTATATACAGCATTACGTTCCAATGCATACATAGTTAAATATGAAGGAAAAAACAGTTCCTCGTTAGACGGGTCGATATCGTTTTCGGCTAGCACTTTGCTGGGCCTGGGTTCGATTCTCCGACCGGCCAATGAAGAATTAGAGGAATTTATTTCTGGTGATAGAAATTCATTTCTCGCTATAATGTGGTTCGGATTCCACAATAAGCTGTAGGTCCCGATGCTAGGTAACCAATTGGTTCTTCGCCACGTAAAATAAGTCTAATCCTTCGGGCCGGCCCTAGGAGAGCTGTTAATCAGCTCAGTGGTCTGGTTAAACTAAGGTATACTTAATTTGAAGGAAAAAACACAAATACCATTAGCATTTAAATTTATCCCTTTGATAATTACTGTAAGCTACATATAAAAATGCCTTATTGCAGCGTTATTCCAACCCTTTCCAGCCAATTTGTTCCGCCCAAGTTATTTTCTCATTTAAACTATATATATATATATATATATATATATATATATATATATATATATATATATACATATATATATATATTTATATATATATATTTATATATATATTATATATATATATATATATACATATACATATGTATATATAATATATATATATATATTATATATTATAATATATATATATATATATATATATATATATATATATATATATATATATATATATATATATATATATACATACATACATACATATATAGGGAAAGTTGTCACTTTAAGCGTATTATTCTGTCTGAAAACTTACATGATTTTGACGCCTATTTTAATATAATAAAATAAGGGTGTAAGGTCGCATGTCAAATCCAAAGGCTTTCCTAACTGAATAGCAAGATACTGACAACTATTCCCAATGAGACTTCAATACCACAGGGATCTGTCATAAACATATCTAGGGATCTGTCATAAACACATCTAAAAAGTGCAATTATCATTTACATATATATATGCAACCCGCGTTACTATACATATTTATATCTGTACATAATTTTATTACATTCCTTTATAGCATTCAAAACATGATATACGTATGTCAGTGCAATAAGCTAAAAATAACTATAATTAACATTAGGTTCACTTTTTTTTTCTATGTTGGGTAAGGCGACGACTAACCTTTCGGTGGAAAGTGAAACAAAATGATGCAAACCCTGCATTCCTTAGCTGAAGACTGAAGTGCAGGATTTAACAGATTTATTATTATTATTTATAAAAAAAAAATCTCACGACTACGAAAAGGTGGAGAATAGACCTTATGCGAAGGAAGGTAAGAGGACTACAGGAGGGAGGGGTGGGGGGGGGACAGGCTTTGTAACTATGTACAAAAATAGCTAAGTATACACCACGTTATCAAACAATGTAACATACACTATAAACGAAAACCTGCAGGAATTAAACTCGTACTATTCAGATGCTCCCCTCTCTCTAACTTCTAGTCTCCCAAAAAAACTTTAATTCGGGCCACTTCTTCCTCCTGAAACAGGCCCACTCCTTTACATCTCCCGTTATTCATATTCATCCGGGTGAAAGTCCCCATCGTAAATATAAAACGTATCCAATTACCCATAATAACAATTACCAGTTCTTATGGAATCTTCACCAGATAATTATAAAATTTTAATTTCTACTTTTCAGTCAGTCGTGTTAATGAAATTTTATTTTCACTTTTACTACACACACACACACACATATATAATATATACCGTATATATATATATATATATATATATATATATATATATATATATATATATATATATATATATATATATATATATATATATATACATACAGTATATATTATATATTATTCATTTAATATTTTGAAGAAAAAGGAAGCTAAAATCAACTTTCATGAACACACCCAAAACAACTGACATCAGTAAACCAACTGCTGTCCCCATGTACATTCCGTTCCTTTTGTACAGGCAGCTCTAGAGCTAAAGCCCGTTCCAGCCCGAGGCTGGCTTAATCCAGGACCCACTGGATTGATCTAAAACCAACGAACTGTTCCTTCAGCCTACTTACATTCTGCTGTTAACGCTTACCTCTCACTTTAAGAATTCGGCCATTTTTAATGTAATTTCCTATAAGAAAAAATAATCCTTGATAACAGGTATTAAAATAATCCTTGATAACAGGGAGCATATTCTGTAGGCAGTCGACAATAAATAATGGACCTACCACTACCAATTACTTTAACAGAACGTATAACTTACTTAATGGAAGGCAGTTCCTATTAGAGGTTTTTCGTTACGACCATCTTTTTTAGCAACATACCGCACTTCATGAGTTGCTTTAAGAATGCCGTTTTGGAAAGGTGAAATTACGCCATAAGAAGGTATATAAAATTCTTAAAGCAAAAAATTTTTTTTAAAAACGTCCGAAAATGGTCGCTCTAACCTACCCGTCGGCAACATGAATGACATTTTATGTTTCATTACTTTTCATGCAGTCATAATGTGTGTGTTTTTTTTTTTTTTTTTTTTTTTTTTTTTTTGGGTGAAGTAAGTTTTTCAAAAGTTCAAGCATGGAATTCCTTCTGCGAAAGTTCACGGATAAGCTTCAGGCAGCTTGAGTATCCCCAGGGTTTAAAATAGTCTCGGGTAGTCTGTCTTAACCTCGGTGTCTTTATTATCGACGTGCGTAAAAACAGCTAATAGCACTGTTACAAAACTCTCTCTCTCACTCACTAAACAAGATTTAAGTTTTTGGAACCGTGCCATCCAAATCACCCCTAACACAATGAAAAAGGCTCCTACGACATAGTTTGACGTTGATGTAGCCTCCGTACTCCCCAACCCCACACTGCCATTAATAATATGTTTTAACAGGGCAGCCAATTACAAAACCGACAGTTTAAGTGTAATTACCTACGATGTACGACTGCATGAATTAAATCCCACTCTGAAAAGGTCCCAATTACTTTCCTCCAAATTTTTCATGAACCTATTTACCGTCAACTTTACACTTCACTCACGAACTTTTTGTAATTTATGCTGACGAAATAGGTGCCTCAGAATTACATTTGTGATATAAAAATAAAATCATGTTAAACATCTAAATTTCTACCGAATTTTATTTCCCCTGTGAAATGGTGTACTGTGAGCATCACCGAATTTCACAATAATCACCTAACCTCGTCAATCTACGTTATGAGAACAATTAGCACAGATGGAAAAAATAATTAGGTAGATGGAATGTGATTATGCAAATATAAAAATTTCATTTAATCTTCCTTAAGACAACGACAGAGAGAGAGAGAGAGAGAGAGAGAGAGAGAGAGAGAGAGAGAGAGAGAGAGAGAGAGAGAGTATCTCGTCTTCAGGTTGCAATTAACAAGACGCTCGCATCTCCGGTTGCGTTTATCCTTAAAGAAATTAGCTACTCTGGAAAGCTTTCAGTCTCACAATACGACATGAAAAATCTAGGATCACCCCTTGGTCATGCACTCGCAAGATTTTACTAAAACTCATCAACAGATCTTGCGAATTAAAATATATATCTTAACTTCAGTGGCCATGAGAACATATATCACAAGCAGTCGACTGATGGTCATTTTGGAAATTTGCCTTCACAGAGTGTTTAAGGTATGAGTGCGTAAGGTACGTGAATAACATACAACGCAAGGCTCTCCTTACAAAACAGAAGTAGGCCTTGCATAAAGTAGGTAGGCGTGGTGTTGGGGACCCTTGGCCGTGTTAGGATTAAGAAAAATAAAAGTAGTCAAGAATGAAAAAAGTAAGAAACTGGACTGCTAATCAAGTACTTGTATGAAACTGGTGCCTGAGAAGAGGAGCCTCCCAATCTCCCGAGAATTATTCGCAAAAACGAGAAGACATTTGCCTTTAACCTGACACTTTCTGGAGAGGGTGACAAATGACGGTGTCATGCCAAATTGGTCAATTGGTCAGGGTTAATGCAATGGCTGCCATCAACCCTGTATAAAATTAATATAGTATTGCGTAAAGTACAAATAATTTCAAGCCCAGCATTCACTGCTCTTTCTGTCTCTCACACTCATTTTCCATGACTTTTACTCCAGTGGCACTTGACTAGTATCCTAAACATTTCTGGTATATTTTCACTCTAATACTGATTAGAATCATGAACAGAAACTGCCACATAGCTTAAAGACATGAAATTTCACTATAATGCTATGGTGCTTTAATTCCTCCCCAATATGGACTTTAATAAAAAAAATGGTTGAATGATGGTCATTTTAGTAAAAAAAAAAAAAAAAAAAAAAAATGACGCCGCATGTATTTTCAGGCCATCATTGTTGTTTTGAAAGTGGCCCACCACTACACGGATGCTATTTGAAGTGTTAGCTTTTGCAGAGCTTGTTGTACACACAAGCATTGCTTAAAGCTTTTTTTCTTTCCTTATACAAAATAGTAAGGTAACTTTTTATCAATTTAACAGTTAAACACCTCGTGATGAAGTTCCTACATGTTCTCCGACTCCTCCCTGTTTCCATACCCAATACATGAAGTTTAACAATGGCTGCCATATGCGTAAGAACTGACGATAGTGAGGCCCTAACTTTATTCATTTTGAAAAATTAACAACAAAACAATTCTTTGTCCATGTAGAAGAGCCATAATCAGTTCCAATGAAAAAAGACCTCTCCTACTCAAACTGGATTACCAGGAGTAACACGAGAGGAACAAATGTTTGTCTTATACTCTACTTGTGTCTCCAAACTTAAGATAAGGCAGATGCTGTGTGCAATGCTAAAGGGAAGACTGGCAAGTGAGACACTTGCCAGTTAGGATCCAGAGTGCAATGTTCAGTTTGGGTAAATTTCAGAATTTAATTTTTATAATCAAAGGCGCCTTAAGGCAGGTTAAGAGGTGGGGAAGTAGATTAGATCCTATGCTTTAGGTTAGGTCCGGTAAGGTAAAGGATGTATCCTTGTAAATAACTATGACTTCTAGCACTCTAGGACAAGTAAGGTTAGGATGCATCTTTGTAATTAACCATGACTTATAGCACTCTACTAGGTCAGGTTTAGTGGGGTTCACCCACCGGTCAGACCCTGCAACCTCAAACTGGGTTAGGTCACAGAAGGTAAGTGTAGCATGTGCCCCTGTAATTGGCCTTGCGACATTATTCTTTATTGAGTTTAATGACTGATGCTCATCACAGGCATGAACCATATATTTTTCACACCGCTTTTGACATGGCTTACGAATTCCAGACCATTCCTGACTATGCAATGTACCTCAGTCTCTCACTGGAGTTCCCACATTAATGCAATGTACGGGGGGAAGAAACAAAAACGAGTGGTTTGTACTAATAATAATGGGTAGAATTGTGTAAAAGGCAAGATCGCTGTAGAAAAATTTAAGGATCATGTGTGGCATGAACTCAGTGTCCAAGAAGTGTCAATGCAATTCCCCATAATTTGATTGCACTCAAGTTGTAATATATCCCAACAAAAATACCTATCAGAATATAGAAGATAATAAGTTTAATAAATAGCTAAAAACAGTTATTGATACCACTTTAACACATAAAAACTGCATATTAACTATAAGCAGTAATGCAACTCGAAAAAAGTCCAATCTTACCCAGGAACTAAAATACGTTTTGTCTAAGAGGGCGGGGCAAATTACTAAGTTCCAAGAATGTTTATTCTAGGGTTTTGTTTACATGGTAGCCACAACACAGCCAAAAGAGCAAAAATACAACACATGAAAATGCACGTTTTTTTTCACGGTCCTGTTACATTTGTGGTTTAGTTACATTACTGCACAACGTGTCAATAACAAATTCTAATATTGTCTTGCTTTAGTACCAGCTCACAATATTAGAATATTTTTGGCCTTGTTCTTAAGATTCTTTAATATGCTTCATATGAAAATCATACTAAAATCTATTAGTGTTAAAGAGATATTTAACACTTCCTCGAAAAAAAAACCCAGCTTCAGTTCTTAGTCGTGGCTCCTTTAGTGCAGACTTATAACTCTTGATCTCTAGATTATTTAAGCTGTACTGCAAAATTCAAGTGGAATTTTTTTACCGTATGTTTTGAACGTTTCCTATGTTCAGTTTGGTGGCACATAGCAGTTTTACGAATTACTAGACCCTCCTTATCACCTGCAATTACCCGGGACCACAATAGAAAAACAGGGTTTATGGGGTGGGAGAAAACACAAAATGAGTGACATACAGGGATGCATTCTAACATCCCGTGTGACTTCTGTAAGTTCTGATTCTGATTATTATAAGATTAATTGAACATTAGGTAGGGATTCCAGTGGCTCCCCCATACAAAGGTAGTACCTGGTTTCCTCGGTTGGGTTAGGTTAGGCTGCGTTGGTTAGGTTAGGTAGTAACTTTTATTTATTTTAATGGTACGTAATTCTATAGCTCTGGGCAGAGATAAAGTTTATAAAATATTTTTAACTGGACAATACAGAAATGGGTGTATCTATAATGCAATATAGGTGATGTAATTAGAGAAATTTACCGAGACAACTTGAGAAATTTACCATCTTTTGTTTTCGTTTTTAAGTTCATCCCTTAGGGGCTGGCACTATATGCGGCGTTTCGTGGAGCTTTTTCGCAGAGATACCATTTTAATTTACAATGCCCTAAGTTACATTTGGTAGATGGGCCCAAGGTTTAAAGACCCCCCCCCCTCCCCCTACAACTCTAACTGGGCAAGGAACCATTACCACAGATTGGGTTAGGTGAGCGTACTTCACTTGTTTTGAATTTCCTCCACCCAAAAACCCTTGTTTCCCACTGAGGTCACCCATAATTGTAGGACGTGATCGGGGTGCACACTTTATCTACCGCAATGAACGTCAGAAATGTTTAAAAAAACTAAAACACAGTTGAGTCACATTTTGTACCCTGGAATATGACTGTGGTTTACGGTAAAAATTTACTATCATTCCAGTTCATTTAAATGGTAAGGTTACTTTGAAGCACAGGAAACCATCATACTAACAGGCCACTGGAACTGGATACATGGTAATGGGATGTCCATTTTCCTGATTAATTTAACGTAAACACGTGTAGCAAACGCAATAATGGAATCCTAAATTCCAATTCTGCAGGGGGCTCGGTAATTGAATTGAATATAGAATTTGGGCCAAAGACCAAGCACTAGGACCTATGAGGTCATTCAGTGCTGAAACGGAAATGGACAGTAAAATGTTTGAAAGGTGTGACAGGAGGAAAATCTCGCAGTTGCACTATGAATCAGTTGTTAGCAGAGCGTGGAAAGTAGGAAAGTAAGATGGAACAAAGAATACGAAAGGAGGTACAGTAAAAGGTACGTAGGGGGTTGCCGCTAGGGGCCGAAGGCACGCTGCAAAGAACCTTAAGTAATGCCTACAGTGCACCGCATGTGGTGCACTGACTGCACTAACCCCTACGGGGGGGAGGGGGGGCGCTTGGTAATCTAGGTGGTCTATGACCTTCCAGATTCGTCGCTATGTCCATAAACACAAAGTGCATTTGTACCGTCAACATTCCCATGACCCCTTAATGACATCCTCTTCCGCAAATCTTTCCCTCTCTAAGTTATCTTCAAGGACGCGACGAACTTCTACTCAAGTTAGCCCCTTTCGCCTCCCCTCACAGATAGATTCAATTCCATTTGTATGCACTGAAGTGTCTACAAAACTCAATTCCAACCTTCTCTCTCTACGGAATGTTCGACCTACTACTCACGGTCAACCTACTTAAAACAAACCTAGGTTTTTGTAGAGTAAAATCGTTGAAAATGCTTCATATTAAGTTACAGTTACAGTCCTCCTGGGCCTCTGTAGGCTCATAGGGTAGGCGCTGATCTCCCGTTTCTTATTAAACCGTGGAAATGAAAATGGGTAATAAAGTCATTCTGGACTTACCGCCATTTATGAGAATACTACCAAATGATTCTTCCGAATCAGTGGGGCCTGTTCCGAATATAGTACAGACCACACTCCACAGACAAAACAACATTTCACGGTACTGATCGAAAACTCCACAAAGAATGAAATCTCTCACGGATTCTTCAGTATAGAATGTTTACACAGGCGTTCAATATGACGTCAAGATCACTCCCACAATCCTTTGCCCTACGTATCAAAGCGGAATTTTCAAGTTTATTTTTTTTATTTTTTGGAGGGCCTTCTATCTGTTTTCAATTGATAGCATATTACGTTCTTACAAATGGATATGGATACTGCCTTCTATATTCAAAATGTTTTCGGGATTACATCAATTTATTGTGCTATGACGTAAGCTGTAGTGATATTTTCATACGAGGGTAATTCCGGTTATCAATTTTTTCTGTTATTCTCGTCAGAATGAGATGTAAATCAGTTTCTTGGTTTCTCTGTAATCGGCGAAGGAGACATTAAATATACAATTTTCTATTGCGCACAGAGACTTGGTGACTTGAGATATTTTTCCCGTAAATTATCTGTTCTGAAAATATTGCAAATCATGCATAAAAACTGATTAGTCCTACTTTGGACGTGTGGTCTAATCTATTCCACTCTTGACACTTCTCTTATTTTACAACTTTGTTACAGGATTACCTACATAAAATAAAAATGATAAAACATATTATTATGAATAAAGCAAATACATGGAACACGTTTATTTCAACCAAAGAATTTTTTTTAGAATAGAATATACAATTTATGCCGGAGGCCACGCGCTGGAACCATGAGGTCATTCAGAGCTGGAAGGAAAATTGAGAGTAAAAGGTTACACAGGTGTACCACGAGAAAAACCTCGCAGTTGCACTATGAAACAATTGCTAGAAGAGGGTGGAAAGTAAGACGGAAGAAATATGAATGGAGGAACAGTAAAAGGAATGACAGGGGTTGCAGCCAGGGGCAGAAGGGACGCTGCAAAGAACCTCAAGTATTGCTTTACAAGCACCGTGCGAGGCGCACTGATGGAACTACCTCCCCTACGGGGAAGAATTTTTTCACGTTCCAGCTAAATCATGGGAATCAGAATAATCAAATTCAGATGCTGACTTCCTTTAGATCTGGAAGGTCACTTATTTTAGCCTTGGCTAAAGCTGCGCGTTCCATTTGGACTGACATCAAAATTTACAATTTTGGGGCTAGGATAAGCTGCACTATATATAAAGGCTCTCATACAATCCAGTAGAATAAGCTAAACATCACGTGCGTTAAAGCTATACGTGGTAACAGCGAGCTTGGACAAACTGTTATCTTGATGGTTATGGCAAGCAAAATCAGGCTTGTTCAATGCACAGAAAGCAAAGAAAGAAGTCCTTCTAATCAGATAAAAAACTCGCATTTTTCCTAAGACCATAAAAATTAAACTATTCCAGATTTATAGTACACGACAGAGAATTCGAGAACCGGACCTACGAAAAAGTGAACAAAACATAACGTCTTGCTCTCGAGAAATCCACCAATAATAGCATCTACGGTATCTAGTACTGTCCAACCAAGACTGGCGTGTAAAACGCGCCCGCGGCGGTGAACGGGGAAAGTAAACGCTGGGACACTGATCTCACGGGGGGCCAGTGGATATTTGGCATTACTAATCATCTTTCGTATACTCTGAACTCTCGGTACTTTCCTTAATCCAGGACAGATTTGTAGTTGGACAAAAAAGAAAAAGTCCATTTACAGCATGTTTCTTATATATATATATATATATATATATATATATATATATATATATATATATATATATATATATATATATATATATATATATATATATGTGTGTGTGTGTGTGTGTGTGTGTGTGTGGTGTGTACGAGCGCGCGCACGTTACTTGTCAATGTGAATCATTCGATAACTAGATTATTCACTCTTTCTGTCTAGTTGTTTACGACGGCAGGTTCAATGAAGCCAAACAGGTTAAGTGTTACACCGGTTTAACCTACCAGGACCAACACGAAGCTGTCGAAAGTGCTCTTCTTATTTTCGAGAGAAAAACTACGCTTTAACTTAGTCCTGTCTCTGCCACCGTCTCACTAACTTCAACTAATGTCTCTCGGGCCTAAATGGTACCTATGAGGTCATTCAGCGCTGAAAAGGAAATTGACAGTAAAAGGTTTGAAGGGAGGAAAACCTCGCAGCTGCACTATGAATCAATTGTTAGGAGAGGGGTGTAAAGTAAGAAGAAGAAAGAGAATATGAGAGGAGGTACAGCAAAAGGAACGGAAGGAGTTGCAGCTAGGCCGAAGGCACGCTACTGTGCACTGACGGCACTAACCCCTACAGAGGAATAATCTTGCTAATCTTATCCTATTCGCGATTCAGTTTCAGTACCATGAGTTTCCCATTTTTTAAAATGTCATCGTTACAAAAACTGCTTAATGGAGAAGCATTAAAGGGTGCAGTACATAAGTCAGTGTTGGGCTCAGTAATACCTTCTGGGGGTAGTTGCGCAGAATCGATTTTATAACAAGGCGTATATGGCCTCTGTAAATTGTATAAAGTCATCTGTGCGAGTGCGTCCAGGGGACACCTGTAATTTCCTTTTTATCATTATTTGTTAGAAAAATTCCCTTAAAGCACTGCCCAAGGTCAAAACTTGACTACTAGGAAGTTATGTAGGGAAGCATTTTTAATATATATATATATATATATATATATATATATATATATATATATATATATATATAGTGTATATATATGTATATATGTATAATCTAAAAGTATTTGTAATTATGTTAATCACTAAAGCCATGTAACATTAATTCATACGCCAAAGGTACATATAATCACTGCTGGTATTCACGTTAAATGATCAGAATAATTAAGCTGTCACTTGCACTGAAGCATCTTTTTTTCTCGGATTGTGAAAGTAGGAACTGAGATTTATTACTCCGGACTCTTAATGAAGTTTCCAGGTGGTTTCAGGAAGAATTCAAGGTAAAGACCTTTAAAAAAAAAAAGAAAAAAGTGCTTACACCAGATGAGACAAACTAACGAAAAACTAACTTGGCCACCTATGAAATGACAGGAACCTCACCGAGTGCCTCTTTTTCTCTCTTTCACTATATTTCAATTTTGGAGAAGTACAAGAATCTTTGCCAAGTTCCTCTCGCTGGCTCTTTCTCTCTCTCTCTTAGGACATACTGAATTTGCTAAGTAATATATACCTGTAACATGATGCATATACATAATACGGAGCACTACCGGCTGCTCAGTAAGTAATAAATTCTAAATAAATTTTGCAACCTGGCCGAGGCTGTGAAATCGAATATGTCCTCCGACTGAGAGTTTCTTTAGCAGTGAACGGACTTCAAACAGTTATAGTTTCGAAAAAGAAACATACTTCTCAATTTTCCCATTGTATTACACACCTTGGCACCTCCATTTAATTTGTTCATGGCGACTTGACGTTGAGTTGAACGATACTAACACAAATTTTAGCGTATCCTTCGACCAAATGTTATTCTACTTGAAGTAAATTAAGGTTTTCCGTAGCATGGTCTGTCGCATGGTTGATCGTGTTAAGAAAGGACGCTAGTTCGAATCTCCCTTTGAACGAGGAAAACAAAAGAATAATTTTGGATTTCGGAGGTTAACCATATTGAGCAAGAACTGGAAGGGAAGCCAGACCTATGAGGTCATTCAGCGCTGAAACGGAAATTGACTGCAAAAGGTTTGGAATACTCGTATGTAACAGGAGTAAAACTTCGCAGTTGCACTATGAATCAACTGTTAGGAGAGGGTGGAAAGTAAGATGGAAGAAAGAGAATATGGAAGGAGGTACAGTAAAAGAAACGAAATGGGTTGCGGCTAGGGACCGAAGGGACGATGGAAAGAACCTTAAGTAATGCCTACAGTGCACCGCATGTGGTGCACTGGCGGCATTACCCCCCTACGGGGAGTTAGACCTTGCCCATGCCCACCGGAAGAGGTGAATATAACGAGCCGATTCTGAACAATCAAACGATTATAACATCATACCCATAATTACAAGTACTGTCTGATTATCGTGTATCTCTGTCAAATTCTGTCGAGCTCCGGGGGGCAGCACCTTTGATCTTTATGAGTCTCAGATAACGCCCGTCAGACCATCTCTTCCCCCCCATTTACGCCGTGAAAACTTAAGATTGTTTCCTTTTCTCTACAGCTAGGTTTTTAGAACTCACTTTCCACTTTTATTTTACCAAAAACTCTTCTAAAGTTGCATTTTTCAAGTGAGGTTTACTTCTAATTAAACTTCGTATTTTAGGACCTTCTTGGGAACATGCCAACACTGAAGAAATAGGCTGACTTAAACTAGCTTCAAACTGAGAGAGAGAGAGAGAGAGAGAGAGAGAGAGAGAGAGAGAGAGAGAGAGAGAGAGAGAGAGAGAGAGAGAGAGAGAGAGAGAGAGAGTTTTCTTTTTATGCCAACAGATCACAAATCTAATTACCCTCTTGTAACATACAGTTTTTTGTAGCAAATACAACTATTCGTTTAGTTTTATATTTTTATATCGACATTAATTTCCTATAATTATTTCAGTAATTTTATATTAATATCGTAATACTGTCTCTGATAATATCAGTTAAAGTAAATTGAGAATAATGTTTAGTTTTCATATTTATTTATCAATCTACTGTTTTTCTCAGATCGTTTTTCTTTTTGGCATTTATCGTAATAATAATAATAATAATAATAACAATAATAATAATAATAATAATAATAATAATAATAATAATAATAATAATAATAACCTGTTCCAACTTGAAGGACTTTAGGGACGTTTTCCGCTGTTAAAGGTCATGGGAAAAAAAACCACGAATAAAAAGTTCAGAATCGTTCACATCCTCCGCATGACCTCTGTACCTTGGCTGGTTGTCTTTGACCCAGTGATAAAAAGGGACTTGATCCACAGCCAAGAAAAAAAAAGGGGGTTTGGGAGAGGGCACAACAATCTGCAGATAATAAGTTTTTTGTTTTCAGGTCTTACCACTCAGATGCACTCATGTCTGTGCATGTGCGCAGGCGCGCTGAAGAACCCCCCCACACACATATATACACGTATATATATGTATATATATAATATATATATATATTTACATATATAAATATATATATAAATATATATGTACATATATATATGTGTGTAAATATAAAAATATATATACATATACATACGTATATATATACTGTATATATATGTATACACATACATACTGTCAAGCTTTTGATGGTAAATTAAGATGGAAGGTAATAGGCGCTTGGTACCTACACCTAATTACTAGAAAATAATAAGATGATTACAAAAATAAATTTATTAACATTAATTGACAAATACTAAGAAGAATGAGCTTAAATGAATTTAAATATTTACATATAGAAACTGAAAATTAAGTGAAAATAACAAAATGCAATGGATGACCAAGCTGGCTTAATCATGTGCATAATAACAATAAGGATTGAAAATAGGTAACATGGTTCCAGATCAGCGAGAATGGTTGCTTTAGTACACCAATCAGCAATGCAACTCTTGATTATGGCTACGTTGACACAAAAGGAAGAACCGGATTCGAGTGTCTAATAACAAAGTCTTCAATGCATCAGTAAAAAATCCAGGCTAGTAGTCACATGCCCCATGCACGGTCCTGCCACATCAAACATAGCCATAGCCTAGGTCGCTATTGTAGGTTCTGTCTCATAGGCCAGTTCACTGCCATGTGCCAAGTATCATAGGCCAATTCACTGCCATAGATTAGGTATCATGGGTCAATCACTGCCGCAGATTAGGTATCATATGTCAATCATTGCCGCAGATTAGGTGTCTGCAAAATATGAGTAACACCATAATAACATCTTAAAAGGCAACAATTATAATAGCACAGCAGTAAATAACACTAGTATAATGAGTAAAAGCAAACACTTCGCACAATAGTATAAATAGTATAAAAGATAATTTCTTACCATGTGAAAGGTTGTGTAGTTCCTAAGGTAGTGGCTTATGACTTTATACAATAAACCCAGGTAAACAACCTAAACCAAGGATTCCTGAATGACATCCACAACCAGCGCCATCTATTGGTAAGATGTTTGCTAAAGATATCCATGCCATCTATTGCTTAGAATAACACTATCATTTTAGAATTCTAGTTTTAAGAGAAATAACACTACCACCTGACACATACATACAGTACATTATATATATATATATATATATATATATATATATATATATATATATATATATATATATATATCACACATTACCACAGGTGAAAAATAAGAAACGGGGTGTAGGTCCTGACCGGTTTCGACTTTATTTCCAAGCCATTGACGAAGGACTGATGAATGAATCACGTACAAAAGTGATAATAATCATATATATATATATATATATATATATATATATATATATATATATATATATATATATATATATATACATATACATAGAGAGAGAGAGAGAGAGAGAGAGAGAGAGAGAGAGAGAGAGAGAGAGAGAGAGAGAGAGAGAGAGAGAGAGAGATGCACAAAAGAGCGGGGAACCCTAAAATACCCGTTTGTGACAACTGACGATTAAACTACCACAGTTTATACTCATTCTGTGTTAGTTTCCCTGGCCTCACTGTCATCCATTGCAGCTCACACAAGGCCCCTAGAGTGTCTTGCAAGTTTCTATCTATCTATTTACTGGTAAATGATAAAGGAAAAAATACGCAGTCAACAAATGTTCAGGTACACATTTTTAGTGTACTCCAACGCTCGAATTAAAGTTATGAAAAAAGCGAACGAAAGAAACTTCGTCGTTTTTCTGACGAACAATTTTACTCAACGACCAAAACAAAAGAAAAATCTGGCAGAAATGGAACACGTCAAGCAGGCAGCCTAAATAAGTTGCAACCAGTTCAGTGAAGCTGCCACTTTTTATACAGTTGATCTTTAGGAAACGAGCGTGGTTGGCTAAGTTTTATACTTCCTGAAAAGTGAGGCAGTGTTTCAAAATGAGTTAATAGGGTTTTGTATGAATATACAAATGAACAACATACAATTACGATATATATATATATATATATATATATATATATATATATATATATATATATATATATATATATATATATAAATTACATATATATATACATACATATATATATATATATAATATACTCATATATTGTATATATATATATATATATATATATATATATATATATATATATATATATATATATATATATATATATATATATATACATATATAAAACTGTGCATGTCACAAGTAAAACATGTACAACAAAGTTTCCTCTTTACACGTGATAATAAAAAATACAAAATAATAATAAAAGATAAAATTATAGTTTTAACCACGTCTCTCCTCCTTCAGCAATTTCTTAAACACTGACTTTCAAAGACAAGAACAATTAGTAGTGACCCCCTCCCAAACTACTGAACGACTGGTCCTTCTCTATTTCCTCCGAAGAAAAATAATATATCTACAGACCAATGTTTCAATCCTATATCTAAACAAGTAAAAAATGCGCAGAAGTATCTTCGGCGCAATCGAGTTTTCTGTACAGCGTGCAATGCTGTATGAAGCTCTCGATGTGCTGCAGTATGAAAGACCAGGAAGCCCTCAGTTGCTCCCCAGATGAGGTCAAGTAAAGATGCGTCGGCGGCTGGAGCCTCTAGCAGTGGCAGACGCACGATCCATGGCTAATCTTAACCTTAAATAAAATAAAAACTACCGAGGCTAGAGGGCTGCACTTTGGTATGTTTGACGATTGGAGGGTGGATGATCACCATACCAATTTGCAGCCCTCTAGCCTCTGTAGTTTTTTAAGATCTGAGGGCGGACAGAAAAAGTGCGGACGGACAGAAAAATAACTATCTCAACAGTATTCTTTTACAGGAAACTAGAAAGGAGGATTTAGTAACACAAACCTCCCATTTCGAATAAAATACCAAACGTTAGAGAAACTTGCAACAAACCAGAGTGGTGTGGGTCATGGGTGACTGATTTGATGGAATTGAGGTTGTCGAGCCAAAGCACTGGGGCACTTTCAGCCATTCAGCGCTAACGACAATGAAAAAGCCGGGGGGGGGGGGTAGGGGTGGTTGGACAGCCAGATAAAGACAGTCAGAAAATAAAGGAGATGATGAAGCTCAAGGATCTGAAGGTGCACTATGAAGAAACAGTTAGAGGTGATGGACAGCAAGATTGGGAAAAGAAGCGAGATAAAGTCATAGGCAAAACTGACGGTTTTACCCCTTACGAGTTATGGCGTAAGGTGCAATGAGTCAGCAATGAACGAGAGAAATAAAGTAAGAATAAGGCCTTAGCGAAACCAAAAATTATTCTTCACAGGAGAATCTGCTGTGCACGAATTCGTAAGACTTCTGACCGATAACATAAATACGCTTGAAGGAAGATGTAATAGACATCTAGCAATATGGTAATAAGCTAGTATTAAAGCGTCTTCGACCTTCACCTTTGCGACAAGATTTGTTCAACCCTCATCTGAAGCTTTACTTCCGGTAGTGTAACGCTTACAACCCTTATCTTCCCACCGCCACTTATTTCAACATATCAGTCAAAGCTATAAATGTGCACTGTGAGACGTGTTATTCACAGCTGTATTAAGAAAAACAAGTTTTGGAGTAATGCATCATGAAAATACGGGTAAAGTTAAAGGCACGCTTGCGCCCAATATAGTGGAGACCATTATTCGTTTTCCATAATGTGGGAGTAAAAGAGCATCAAGTAAAAAAAGTTGTAAATTGAAAATAAAATTCTGAATATGCACGCACTCGTATGAAACAAGACTCTAAGGTCATTCACTTGCTAAGCATGCTTTTAAGAAGAAGAAAGCCACTGTATGAAAAATGGAGAAAACAGAAACAGCATATCTAGAGTTGACACTGAATATAATCTAATAAATACAAATAAGTTAGCAGCATATACAGTATATAAGCAGAAGGGGAAGATTAAATAAGGCAAGCATATCAAGACATTGTGGATCACCGTCAATAAAACTGCCAAAATTACTGTTACCAGGAGTTTTACAGTACATAAGGCAACAAGGCCTTCTGGTAGGGATGCTGACACTACTAAATGAGTGACAGAAACTTGCTTGTGATAAAGTCACGGGTAAAAATAGTGTAAGTTCTTTATCGAATTAAGATTACGGGAGACGGTTAAACATGAAAGCTTCCGTTAAACATGTTGAAAAAAACTATTCCGACATCCAGGCAAAAGAAGCATGTTCCAACAATGGTATAGAGCATGAGAGATGACATCATTTATGTACATACATCTTTGTAGGTAGTGTTGGCGGGTGCGGTTTAAGCACTTACGTCCAACCAACTGTTTTTTTTTTTATATAAAAGACCAAACGCATGATTACAATACCTTTCAGCAACTAAATACACTGGAAAAAATCGAAGCAAGATTCTTCCTACTAATCATATTGACGCCTGAAATACAGAAATAGGAGGTTAATGCATGTTGACGGTACTTTTTCCCGCTTATCTAAGAGTTAAATTTTGTTAATAACTTGAGTGTGACCGTTCTTAACCATTGCACCTACAGTACGTTATAAACATTTGACAGTTAAGCCTTGACGATAAGAATATATATATTAAAATAATACTCCTTTTTTACACAGTTGCATAACAGGGGTCAAACCAACTCTTGCCTATCAGTAATTAATGGTACAGATTTTTAAAAAATCAAGTCCGTCGTCACGTGTGTGTGTGTGTGTTTTTTCAAAACACGTGCCTCTTCAAAGAACTCGTCTGGTATGAGCCAGTTTACGAGACTACTGCTGCTGTAAGTGACTTTAAATCGTGTTTTCTTTATTGACTTTCTCTTTCGACTTCAAGGCCTCCCTATGAACTATTTCAACTTGCATCACAACACTACGGTTTGTTACAAGTTATTGTTAAGGAGTTTAGTTTTGACACACGGCGTCAATGACCCAGACAACCACGACGCCAGAAAATCATCAATTACTTTCTTTCTCTTTATAAACGCGATCATGGTTGTTATTCCTACGATCGACTGGTTTTCTTTTTTATTCACTCTTGTGACTAGCACGATTGTTTTGCTTGTTACCTGTCCTCATGAATATTCTTTTATGATCACTGAAAAAAAACTCGTATCCACGAATGAGGAAGATAGAGTAAGCTTCCTAGATGTGTGATAAAGGCACATTAACATAGGTGTAAAGAAAAAAGTCGGTTAGACCTATTTGCAGTCTTTGATGATCGTTTGATTTAATAATGTCACAAAAAAATTAGCCTCATTTAAAAATCCTTAACCTATAACAAAATGGGCAATGATATTCAGAGTCGTCGAACTAATTACTTTGACATTGTTTAGGTGCAAACCTGAAATCACGCATTTTCGGTAAGGTGATATCACACAAACAAACAATTTTGACACCAGTCCTACCAATTGCGGCAAAGTAATACAAAATTTTGTGGCAAAACCCTAAAAGACGCCAGAGCGCATGCTTGCGTATCATCCACCGCTTTGGCGTATGAGCAACCCGCCCCCGGTGAACGAATAAGGAATGTGAACCGCTATTAAACAAGATATTTTTTGCCTTATAAAGGACGTGATGCCTTAATTTTTGAGATAGTCGCTTCCTTAATTCGTGGAGCAAAAGAAAAAAAGAAAACGAGGTAACAAAAGACATTAACTAAGTCATGGTACACCAAATATAATTAGTCTGTTTACTTTTTTTGGAAATCCAGGAAGTTTTTGAAGCTGAAAGCACTTGAACATAACATTCGTACCAACTGAGGTTTTGTCATTTGAATGACGTCACAGATAAGCTGTTTGACTTTTCAGTATTACGTCTCATTCTACCAAAATATTTTTTCATGTAACCCAAATTTTATTTCTATTAAAAGCTTACTGTCTTCAATCAAATCTACCATCTTTACTCCAAATATTATTCACACTTTATCCTTTCGTTTCATTCTTTTCAACCTTAGGATAATTTTAATAAAAAAAGGCAATAAACAATTTGTGTTATGTAAATTAGACCCTACACAGGTAATAACTGTTATGCTTGTCCTTATCGTTTTGGATTGAATATATCTGTTATAAATTTGTACCTCATAAAATAAGTGCATGCCAGGTAATATTCGGATAGTCCTGATACTTCAAATTATTACTTGCCATTTTGGTATCGATGTTACAGATGAAAATATTTGTGATAAAGGGACAGCAATATCAATATAAAGTAAAAAAAAAAAAAAGTGGGGTATACCCATCTGCAGTTTCTTGAAGATCATTTGATTCAATAATGCCATAAACAAATTAGCCTCATTTAAAAAACTTTCACCTACACCAAAGTGCGCAAAGCTGTTAATAAAAGTGTCACTGAACTAAGTTATTTTGGCATCGTTTACTGCACTGGTGCAAAACTGAAGTGGCGCTTATTCAATAAATCGCACATGCAAAAATAAGTGCGATTTTAAGTTTGTCACCAAACCTGCCAATAAAGACTAATTAATGCAAAGTTTTGTGTTCAAATGCTAAAAGATGCCAGAACGCACTCTTGCGTAACACCACTTCAGCGTATGAGCAACCCGCCCACGGCGAACGAATAAGGAATGTGAACCGCTACTAAACAAGATATTTTTTGCCTAGAAAGAGTACGTGCTGCCTTAATTTTTGAGACTCCTAGAGTAAAAAATAAAAAAAAGCGAAAAAGACATCTACCGACTCATGGTACATTGTATATATTTTGTCCGTTCACTTTTTTGGAAACCCAGGAAGTTTTTGAAGCTGAAAGCGCTTGAAAATAACGTGACCATTCTACCAAATGGGTTTCAGTCGCTGAATGACGTCATGCTGTTGGACTTCGCAATATTACGTCTTATTTATACTCGATATTTTTCTCTGTAATTAAATTTTTTATTATAACCTTTTTGATTTCAGTCAAAATCTGCTATCTTTACTCCTAAAATTTCTTTACTTATAACCTATCCTGTTATTTCATTCTTTTTACCTTACTGGTAATGTTATTGAAACAGGTAATAGATATTTCGTATTCTTACTTAGAATACGAATTATTTAGACCTTATTTTAATAAATATCCGGTTTATTTGACACCGGTTTTGGATTGAATATATATTATCTGTTCCACATTTGTATTTCATGAAGCAAGTGTACACCACGTAATTTGATACTTCAAATTGATACTTCAATTTCGGCATCGATGATACTAAGGAAAAACAGGTCACACACATAGCACGTCCAGGAGAGAGAGAGAGAGAGAGAGAGAGAGAGAGAGAGAGAGAGAGAGAGAGAGAGAGAGAGAGAGAGCCAGTGCGCATGCAGGGAGAAAGTGGCAGGTGAAACTTTACGAGTTTCCTGTCCCATGAAATCACCCATTAAGGAAAATCGTTAATATTTCTACACCAAAAGTAAGGAAAATAACCATGGACAGGTGTTGGAAATTTAAATTTACATGAGTATATTTAAATTTACTGGACTTTACTCAAGGCATTCTTTCAACTGAAATTTCAAATTCCCACAAGGTAACATCTTGCTTAAAGCATTTTTAATCAATAGGTAATATGCATTAAATACCTGCAAAATTAGGCAAAGAGAGGAGTTTTCAGTTCCTTATGAACCAGTAATACATGGTTGACCACAGAGGTTATTCGTGTCCTTAACCACCCTTTTAAATAGCAAATGATTAGAAAGGCATAGGTTCCCTGTAATTAGGACACTTCACGCATACGTCCAGATATAAGGAGGGTTATGTTTTCAAAAATTATATCCATCTGTAATAGATAAACAACGAACACACCTCCGTATACATACCGGCACATGAGAGAGAGAGAGAGAGAGAGAGAGAGAGAGAGAGAGGCTGCTTGACTCAAGCACTCTTTACAACCCCAGCTGATGCTATTTAGTACAGATTCACAACTGGGTCTACTGATGGACTAAGGGTGTCAGGATCAAACCCCTTACCTTGTATATACGAGTTCAGTGTTTTACCACCAAAAAGCTGAATCCACACACATAAGTATGCATACATAAATAAGTAAATAAGTCATTCTTGTGACCTTCACAAAAACTGAGGCCCTACATGTCGTTATCTAAGGCAATAAGGATTAGCGAACTATCAGAGCTTTCGTCCGTTATTGTAAGGTTGGAATGTTCAGGAAATCCCTTTTCCATTAGATAATGGCGGAGGAATAAACAGCTTCCTGATCCAACCCAAACACAACGATGATTAAGGAGAAAATTGGATAGATAATGTGTGGGGCGTCTTGAAAGAACGTTACAGGAATCATACATACATATAACTAAAGATGGGATTGACTAACTGACTGATTAATTAGTAGTTATTTGGACAAAATACCTGTGACAATTCCGTGCCCTGACAATGGAAGGAAAGAAAATAAAATTGCGCAGGAAACAGTTTTATGAAAGGCCGAAAATCGTCGAGGTCTTTATTCGTCCTACAAAAGTAATATCAATCTTCATGTTATCGTCATCAACAGTAAATATTAGTAGAGTCCATGAATGTCTTCATATTTTAGGCCGTATTGCAAGAAATTAATCACTCCTGAGTTTTTATTTCAGGTTATTTTGATGTAAAAAGTTTAGTCAGAAGTCTGTCAGACCGGCAAACTAATCAATGTTCTTCCTGGCTATATCCAGTTATCAAAAAGGCGGGAAAAAGGGAGGTCTGTACTAAGCCGAAGACGTAAGGCCGGCATCTTTGCTCCGTTTTAGTTTTCAAGCCGTGATATTTTCGATAATTTCAACCTTCTGTTTCTCTGCTTCCTCGTTATTTGTACAGAAACATCCAGTCCTCTTACTTGAGTCATTAAGCAAAAAACAGTTTCTGACATTTCTACGCCAATTTCATTCTAAAATACTTCAGAACACATATTTCCTCCACATTGCTACATCCTATGAAAAGCACCAGATTAAACATTTGATTTATTTATTTGCTGAGGTTTCTGTTACCAAGCGCCTCTTCTACTTGAACACCGAGAGCAGATGATTACTTAAGTTGTTACTTTCTATTCACGATGTTTCAAATAAGACGTCGTTGACCACTGCTGTTGTAACGACAGTTTACCATGCACATAACGCTATCAGTGATAAAGGATGACATTCTATTGTTAAAAATAAAAAAATTAATCTTTGTCATATACAAAATCTTTTTTTTTATGTGGAACCCAGCGGTATGTATACAGTACATTCTAACTTGCTATGAAATGCCAGTAAAAAAAAAAAAAAAAAAAAAAATATATATATATATATATATATATATATATATATATATATATATATATATATATATATATATATATATTCCAGAGGGAAACTGTGTTTTTATGTCTCCCAAGTACCAATCGCATTCCAGAAAGGTCAACAGATTCTAATTCTACCCAGGTAATTCCAGCTTATTCATCGGAGAATAAACTGGAAAGGGAAAAGGGGACAAAAAATCTTGGCTACAAAACATGGTACTTATGCTCTAAGTATTAAAAAATGGAATGGTGAGACCAGGTGCATACCTAAGGGTCACTTCCTGGTCTATTTTACGAAAAATGACTCTTTTTTTTATTAGTGTTTTCTCGTTGTGAATGTCTCTTGCTCTTGTGAACATCTCAATCCGTTTTACGTTTATTGATATTTAAATCCACAACCAATCATACTTGCTTTTTTGGGGTTCATTGTGAACCTCCTCCACTACTCTCAGCGGACCCCTAATCACTGTCAAACTTCATGAACTATTGCTAACACCAGGCTCTTGGGTTCTGTTGGATAAGGCATAAACCCTGAAGGTAATCCCCTACATTTTGTACGGGTCTGGAATGAATCCTACTGCAGAGTTAATGAGAAACATAGACTGGATTTATCAAGACAGGCCATCAACATAAATCACTCCTCTCTGGGCATCCTTTTTCGTCAATCCAGGACCCTGTTTTGGAACGGCGGTAAGTTTTTGTTCCTTTTAAAAAACAAACCATTTCCGTTTGCAGTCCTTTAAGACGGCTCTTCTAATGTATGTATCTGTTACAGTCAACATGCGTAATCAGTCATTACGCGTAATGACTGAAATTTCAGTCAGATAGCGAAATGCACTTAGGGGACATTTGATCCCCCCAGGAGCTAGTACTAAACACGGCGAAATACATTTGACCCCCCAGGGGCTAGTACTAAACACGGCGAAACAGTGTAGGTGACTCACTGTTTCGCCGTGTTTAGTACTAGCTCCTGGGGGGATCAAATGTCCCCTAAGTGCATTTCGCTATCTGACTGAAATTTCAGTCATTACGCGTAATGACTGATTACGCATGTTGACTGTAACATATCCACCCTTAGGCAGGGCATGCATTCCTTGCAGAACAAATGACAACTCAATACTGTAGGTATGTATTATAAATGCAGGTATCAATTTCGTGTAGGACAGATGATCAAACCTCGAATAAACTACTTAAAACTTCATACAGTTGTTTGATTTTAAGAAGTAAGTTTATATTATCTCAGTTCTATCACTGAAGCAATATCAACACGTGGAAGAGCATATTCCAACCCCAGAGTACGCCCCCACACAACTCTCTTGGAACACAGCTGGACGCAATATCCTGCGGTCGTAAACAGAAATTTAGGAAATCCACAGAGGGCAGAAGATTGTCTGATTACAAAAACCTGCTCTATGCAAGTTGTCCATGTACGGCAATTACGCCGCCGATTTAAGATGACATTACTGTCTGTGGGCTTAAATTCAAATGACTTCTAACTTTGCTAGTGGAGATATTTTTGTGCACTGCGGAATTTAACTTGACAATTAAAACAAAATTAGTTGTGATGTTTATATATATATATATATATATATATATATATATATATATATATATATATATATATATATATATATATATATATATATATATATATATATACACCCGCATACATACATACATACATACATACATACATACATACATATAGTATAAATCTGCTCCTTGGCGGGTCTGGAAAACATGAGCGAAGGAGTCACTGGATAGGATGGGCCTTGACATCCAAGAAGCAATAGAGTTCGCGCTAGATAGAGGCGAATGGTGCAATGTGTGGAGGGGATTCGAAATGTTCCTTGTGAGCCTTCTATGGAGAAGTATGAAGTAACTAGTATTGTGGAAGTTTTCTGCACAGGGGGTTTGATCCACGAATCAAGTTGAAGTGGTGAATTGGTAGGGATTGTTGTATTGCCTTTTCATTAGAGCTACCCACTTTCAGGGAACTGCGTAATCTTCATGTATATACATATATAATATATATACTGTATATATATAAATATAATTATATATACATATATATATATATATATATATATATATATATATATATATATATAATATATATATATATATATATATATAATATATATATATATATATATATATATATATATATATATATGTATATGTATATGTATGCCTTAGTAATTTTCACTGTCAATTTCAGTAAATTTAATGCATATTGGCTAACAATAATTACAGTATACGGGTCGGAAAATTGCTAGTACCCTTCCTCCTTGCAGAATAGTAACGACTAGCGAATGGTAACTGAGAGAAGTGCATTCCATTACGTAATAAATTTTATAGAGCTGGCACTTGATAATGATGCATCTAAGGGTTGGTTTCCCATTCCGATACAATGGAAATTGTGAAAATTTGCGGGAACGACATTCCATTTTTTGACATGATTACCGGTTGTACACAGAAAGCAGAGTAAATATGGTTCTAGAAGGGTGAATAGTAATGATTTATGTACTGTGAAGTCTTCGATATAAATGTATAACGATTATTCCTTTGGTCGTGCATTCCACAAATGGCGAATATATACGCTCTCTTTATATGGAATGCAGTGCACAAAGCACTCGCAGGCCACCTCCTCTAACGGAAAAAAGATTTATGAGTGGAATTTTACAAACACATATGCATATATATATATATATATATATATATATATATATATATATATATATAAATATATACACACATATATGTATATATATGTGTGTGTGTGTTTGTAAAAAATTTCTTTTATATATATATATATATATATATATATATATATATATATATATATACACACATACACATATACATAAGCCTCTTGAATATTATACCAAACAGACAATACAAATATCCGTTATGTAACAAATAGAAAAGTTAATATTCTACAACAAATTAAAAAGAATGGACTGAAGGCACTCAATTTATATTAAAAATATCAAAGCCGTATGAATTACATGTTAACTAATTACGACTGCAATTAGAAAAAGCCCTCCAAAAGCACCTATTTTCAGAGTTTTTTTTTGTAGCAACTAAAATTGCTTATACGAACAATGCAATGATTGATGCTATTTTGTACTCGGCAACAATTAGAATTTTCAGCCAAATAAGATTCGTTAATCATTGAGAGTAAGTTATAAAAAATAATCTTTATTCTGCATCTGCAGATGGAGTCTGGACGCCAGGGACTCATTATTTTGCTGTGAAATTCCAAAACCCTTAATTCTAGAGTTTTCTTGTTTTTTTACCGAAGCCGTTCTGGACGTTAAAATCTAGAACTGGGTGTAAATAAAATAACTCCCACATCCTTGGAGTGACCTTTGCAAACTGCATTTTCACTAAAACCTATTTCCTCACATATGTCCAACGACAGAGATGTAATAGTGTCAAGGTTATCATCTAAGAAAAAAAAAATCAATTACTAGACCAGCTTGTGTGGGTTCTGGAAGATAACCATCTTAATGACTGGGGTCTATCGCAAAAGTGGTACAATTATTTACAACAAGAGGGTAAACGACAGTAATATCACCAATTACCTCGAGGCTTGGTAACAATCACTAATCGAATCTAGCTTTTAGTTATTTAAGATCAGCAGCTAATTGAAGTTTCATTAATTTCCTTAAATCCAAATGCTAATCTCGCTCTGAAGTAAATAACGAGAATATAGTTATATACTTGGGTGGAAAGAGAATATGAAAGGAGGTACAGTAAAAGGAACGAAAGGGGTTGCAGCTAGGAGACGAAGGCACGCTGCACAGAACCTTAAGTAATGCCTACAGTGCACCGCATGAGGCGCACTGAAGGCATTACCCCTATGGGGTTTAGTTATTTAAGATCAGCGGCTAATTTAAGTTTCAACAATTTCCGTAACTTTCGACATATAATATTGCAATAAACGCTAAACTCGCTCTGAAGTAAATAACGAGAATTTAGTTATATATACTTGGGTGCTTACAGAAAATTTTACTGTACAGATCAGTCAGTTCTGAAGCTTAGGCGAGGTACGTAAAACAAACTGCAATGAGGCACAAGTGATAGAGGCAGGCCTGGTAAAAAGTGGTCTATTGATACCTGATGTCGATAAACTTTCCACGATAAAAAGTAGGAATACTGGCGACTCGATTCCTGAGAGTTTATGATGTGAATCACCTCCCGGTCAAAGTGTTTGCTTGTTAACGGCCCCGTTTTCTCTGTAAGCAATGCAACACAGAGGTGTCGTTCTAATTATAAAGATACCTTTTCCTTTCAGCTTCAGTTGATTTTTTATCATTTATTTATCTGTTTTCTTCTCCTTTTTATTTTTCAATTACAGGCCTCCTCTTCAGTAAAGTTGGCTTTCGAAGTCAGTGACATTTTATGCATGTTCGATATGCATGCTTGCTAGTTCTGTATAATTAATAATAATAATAATAATAATAATAATAATAAAATAATAATAATAATAATAATAATAATAATAATAATAATAATAATAATAATAATAATAATAATAATCATCATCTTTTATGAGATAAGTGTCCAGTTCCTATTTATGTGAAGCCTTTCGCTTTCAATTTCATAACCACCTCGTCAATATTGGAAACCTCTCTTCTTAAATGTTTACAAAACAATCAAACTCTTTTTCTGTCTGCAAATTAAAAAGTTGTCAAGGTGTTACTTTCGTTCAAAACATGTACATCATCTTGTGGCTACTTATTAGCAAAACAGGACTCTCTTATAATACACTGTCAGTTCGTGATGAAATGTATAGTGAAACACAGACACAATTATCCATAAAAAAAAACAGCGAAAAACATGGGGGAT